>NC_056516.1:40130126-40137327 GCF_014905685.2 Nematolebias whitei
ATCAGCAACAACATGAAACAGATCAGCAACAACATGAAACAGATCAGCAACGACATGAAACAGATCAGCAACGACATGAAACAGATCAGCAACGACATGAAACAGATCAGCAACAACATGAAACAGATCAGCAGCAACAAGAAACAGATCAGCAGCAACATGAAACAAATCAGCAACAACATGAAACAAATCAGCAACAACATGAAACAGATCAGCAACGACATGAAACAGATCAGCAGCAACAAGAAACAGATCAGCAGCAACATGATGTGGTTTTTCACAGTGATTATTCTGGTTAGAGATTCATGAGTCTAACAGCCTCAGGGTAGAAGCTGTTCCTCAGTCTAGTGGTTCTACACTTAATGCTCCTCAACCTCCTTCCTGAGGGGAGTGGGGCAAAAAGTGTGTGCTGGGTGAGTGAGGTCCTTCATGATGCAGGTGGCCCTCTTCCTGCATCTGGAGGTGTAGATGTCTGTGATGGTGGTAGAGCTGTCATTTCTAACTCGGCCCAGACCGACCTGGATTAGGGCTGGACCGTTATAATGTGATTAATGGGTGGGCCGGGCCGGTTTTGGGCTTTTATCTAGGTCAGGATCAGCCGTGATCCAATTATATGATAACATGGCCTGCCATACTTCCACCAGCTACACCTGGCCATTTCACGCAGCTGACTGGCCCTGAAAGTGTTAAAAAGTTCTGTTAAGCTTCAGATGGACTGTACTGCCAGGCAGAGATCCATCGCTGCACTCAGTGGAAGCGCGCGGCCGATGATCCAAACAGATGAGATCACAAAGCAGGCGTGTGAGAGCAGGGTCCGTGCACGTGTCTCAGTAATTCAGAAGAACGCAGCAGAAACTGATTAAATGTTTTTTTTAGTTCAGACACCTCTCAGCTCTGAATCTTCTGCCCCGTTCATTCAGCTGCGTGTCCCCGGTCGTTAATAACTAATTAAAACTCAGGGTTTGTTTCCGGGTTCAGACCTGTACTTACTGTTAATTCGTCGGGTCGGCTGGGGTTCAGAAATTATGACTGGAGGCTGGGGCCGGGTCGGATCAAAGTTTTTGGGCCCAAATTCAAATAGATGGTGGTGAGACTGACTCCAACATCTTCTGTGCAGCCTTCACCACTCTCTGCAAAGCTTTTCTTTCTGCAGCTGTGCAGCCTCCATGCCACACGTTGATGCTGGAGCACAGGATGCTCTCCACTGCACACCTGTAGAAGGAGGTGAGGACTGAGCTTCCAGACCAGCTTTAATATACCGGTGGTTGATAACACGTTCACATTCTGTGACAGTGATGTTGAAACAACTGACCACCTGTTGTTGTTCTGTGGACAAACAGGAAGTCTGTATCGATGTTACTTTGTTTGGCTACACTTTTTATTCACACGGATAAAGTACAGAAATCCCCCCCTCCTCAGTTTTACTCACTTTAAAAACCACTTGTATATAAATGTGAATATACGTGAATTCTTTAAAATGTATGGAAAATAAGAAAGAGACTAGTTGTGTCTTGTGAACGTGATGCCCCAGCATCGCTGCGGATTCTACACGTCCTGCATGAACTTCATATTTGATCCCTCACTCGTCTGTTCTGAACAATCTGAGACTGACGTTAAATTAAAAGAAGGCAGAGACAGGAAGCAGCAGTTTTCAAAATAAAACAGCTTCTCTTTCATCTGCCAGTTTTAGATGCTGCTTGTTCTTGTTGTTTAGTAAATAGTGTAAACATTTCTGAAAAATGTATTTTTCATGTTTTCTGATAAGTTTGGAAACAGAAATCACAGTTTGTAAAAATATTTATTTCCACTTTCCTAATGTTAAAGAAAAATCAATTTCCAAAAATAACAAGCTTCAGTTGCTTTTCAGAGTAAAGTTCCTGTTTCCTGAAGGTCGGGACATTTAAATGTCCTCCTCACAGTCCCGTCGGGACACGCTGCACTAGGGCTGTGTACCGAACCGAGGCTCTTTTCTAGCACTGACCGAACTGCACCGGTCGGTGCACGGATTGAAACGTCGCTCTTCTTTCAGTGTCAAGTTTCAGTATTGGCTGTAACGTGTCACGTGGTTTCAGCACGCAGGCTGGTCAAACGCAGACGTATAGCAAACAGACTTCATGTTTACACCCAGAGCTGTATAGAGCTGCCCTACAGCTGTATGGTGAGTGTTGAACGTCCTGATTCATCATCTCCACGATCGGACTCGTCTTCATCAAAGAACTCCGAGGACGGAGCTGCGTCTGTTTCAGCTGGTGAGTTTACGTTTGTTAACGTTACTGCAGCTGAACACGTGCATCGTGGTGAATTAAACTAGAATCCATGTAACGCTAACTTTAAGATATTAGTGTGTAAATTTATTTTATCTACGTAGCTAAACTCAGAAGCTAACTAAAGATGGACAGCAACAGATGAAGCTTGTAAACATGTGCTCATCCATCAGGTCAGCTGCTTAAACAGTTCACTAATGTTCACCGTTTGTTTGTTCTGCTCACAGGAGCCTCTGACCCTGATGTGAGGAAGACAGACAAATTAAAAGTGGGGGGGGGGGGGCACAGGACAGTCACAAACTGTTGTTAAAAGTTTTCTGCCTTTTTCTACAGTGGAGGCTGCATGGTGGAGGTAAGTAAACTGTAAAGGATGTTGTTGACCAGTTAAACCAGTATATCTCAACCTAGATAATGGTTTTGATCAATAATAACACAACCATATTATTGTTGATGTTTTGTTCTCATGTCAGTTAGGGAGATGATCAGAGCCCTAAACCCCAGAGAACCACAGAGAAGATTCAGGCAGAGACACAGAGGTGCAGAAGTCTGCATCATCTCTAACCTCAGTGAATCCAGTGACCTGCTGGTGGGATGTGAGGGACAATATGTCAAACTGGCAACCAGGTATCTGTGTGTGCAACAATCATCATCTACAGCCTCAGAGTGAACATGTTCTACTGCTGGAGACACCGTCAGCCAGGAGCAGCTGGTTTGTGTCCAGAGAGAACAGACATGTTCATGTTTCTGAAGAAGAACTGTTCAGTGAAAAGGTCCTCAGTGTGAAGCAGTGACCATTAGACACTGACCTGTCACTGGTTTGTAACTGGTCTTTGACCTGGAAATTATTGTTGATGTAAGAAAACTGCTGGAAAAGAAAAATACCAGAGTTAAAAAATAAAACTCAAGATTTGTACTGTAATGTGTAACGTTGTTTTATTCTTGTTAGAATTAAAATTATTTATAAAGTTGGTACCGAAAAAAGAACCGTCCAGAAACCGAGACTGAAGTGAAGGTACGGGTACAGATTTTTTAGAAAGGTACCCAGCCCTAACGCTGACCCACTAATGTCTTCAGGTGACGTAGAGCCTGTCCATTCAGGTCTGCTCCCATCACCACTCTCTCCTCCCTGGGAATACTCTCTATCACTTCATCCAGATCTTTCTCCATGGGTTAGGGTGGAGTGGTTCATAACCACTGACAACATTTAGCATCAGACCTTCTACTTCTATCTTCAAACACATCACCCTATCTGACACTCTTTTCACCTCTACTACATTCTTTACTAACTCCTCCTTCAGGACCCCCACCCCCCACCCCATTCCTCTTTCTATCCACACCATGGTAAAACAGTTTGAACCCTGCTCCAATGCTGTGAGCCTTGCTGCCCTTCACTTGGTCTCTTGGACACATAAAACATCTACCTTCCTTCTCAGCATCATGTCAGCCAACTCTCTACCTTTGCCTGTCATTGTCCCCACATTTAGAGTTGCAACCCTCAGTCCTACATATCCTGATGCTGCTCAGTAATCCAGGTAGAAAAATCTAAAAAAGTTAAATCTGGTCCTCTGGACATTAATAAAACAAAACAAAGCAAAAAAAATAATTGTAGAAACGTTTCGTCGTTCATCTGAAAGACTTCCTCAGTCTGAGGTGCTGTTTTCAGCTCAGTCTCTTAAATAGCACCTTCTCAGAGTGGATCAACCAGTTTGCTGCTGACAACCAGAACCAGCTGATCACATGCTCAAGAAGGACCATCAGCCTAACAATGGATCATTAGCACCCTGGTGGTTTCTGGTGGAGGAAGTCCAACTCTGCCACTTCCTGTTTCCTCAGACTTCCTATTACTCCTGCGAGAGTCCCCCGGCACCAAGAGCGAGTCTTCAGCATCTCGGTGAACGGTTCTCCTGTCGCAGTGGGACGCGAGGACGTCGTCCTCAGCGTCCCCGTTGGGAACGGAGAGGTGAGTGTCCCCGGCTGTAGGACCCGTGACACCCAAAGAAAACCTGTCCTCTAAACCTGCACTCTGTCCTTCAGAGCATGCAGCTGCTGTCCAGTCAGATGGACACCGTGGACCTGTCTCTGCTGGATGAGACGGCTCTGAAGAGCATCCGGCTGCTGCAGGTGAGCCTTCATCCTGAAGTGTCTCGGTTCAGTTCTGGACTGTGAGTCTAATTCTGTTTTTGTCTCCTGACAGAACCGTCTCACGACTCTGTGTGGGCCGTCAGTGTGACCCGTCCCCCACACCTTTTAGAACCTCCATCTTTTTTTTATTAACGTTTTTAACTCGTCCAAGACAGAAAATGGGACTGAAGCAGTCGACCTGTTTGGACCAGAACTTCCTGGTAAAAACCCAGAACTGGTTTAAAAGGACTGAATCAGAACTTCAGGCGTGTTTGGTTTTTGTCCGCTCCGTTTGTTTGTTCCTGAAAACATTTTAATTAAAGATCGTCTCAGAGTCTCTGTGTCTTCTTACTAAATGTCTCCATCCTCACTGTCCACCTGGTCCTCACAGTCCACCTGGTCCTTACAGTCCACCTGGTCCTCAGAGTTCACCTGGTCCTCACAGTCCACCTGGTCCTCACTGTCCACTTATTCCTGACAGTCCACCTGGTCCTTAGATTCCACCTGGTCCTCACAGTCCACCTGGTCCTCAGAGTCCACCTGGTCCTCACAGTCCACCTGGTCCTCAGAGTCCATCTGGTCCTCACAGTCCACCTGGTCCTCACAGTCCACCTGGTCCTCACTGTCCACCTGGTCCCCAGAGTCCATCTGGTCCTCACAGTCCACCTGGTCCTCAGAGTCTTGTAATGAAAATAATTATGGTTGAGATATTAAATGAGAACTCTAAAAATATAATAATCAGTTGTGTCTGTAGATCTATACCAGGTTCAAATATAGATCTATTTACTGATAGAATCACGGAGCTCTTTGAAAGAGTTGTAACAAAATATTTTATGTGTGAGGACTTAAATATAGATTTGAGAAATCAAATGACTCAAATAATATTTGCACATTTATTAATTCAATGCATATTTTGAGTCTTTATCCATCCATTCATTATCTTTACCCGCTTCTTCCATTTTGGGTCACTGGAGCAAACTCCCCCCTAGAAATGCCCCCGGACTGGGATTTGAACCGGGGACCTGCTCACTGAGAGGCAGCAGCTCTACCAGTTGTGCTGATAATATTTTTACTAATGTAAGAGATGTTGAGGCGATGAGAGGGAGATGGACACCAGTGATCATTTGACACTTTTTACAGTTTGTAAATGACCAGTAAGAAAGTAGCTGCAGTGAAGAGGAAAATGATGAACACATGAAAAAAGCTTTGGATAAATTGAAGCTGATTTGACAAAACAAATCGTTAAGCTGCGCATGTTGATGATGTAATCATTCAACCTTTATTTAACATGTGATTCACGTTGAGCCTCCAAGACTCATTTACAGAGACACGTGTAGGACTTGGAGACAAAACTCTTTCTTCTTGGCTGAACAAAGACCCTGGTATTAAAAAAACACCCTGCACAAACGGCACATGGAGACGTAGACATTCTGGGGGGGAGACAAGGATGCTCCCGGAGGCTCTGAAGGAGTTCTGATGAGGATGGAATAATGAACGGTTTCCTCCAGAGAGATCATAAAGATTCTTGAGGGGTGTGGGGGGAATGTCCAAGGACAACACCAGAGCGGATCCCAGAGTCCTGAAGTGATGACACAGTTACTGCTGCTCCTTTTCCACCGTGACGGCTCGGCTCAGGCTCGGCTCAGGCTCGGCTCAGGCTCGGCTCAGGCTCGGGCTCAGCTCGGCTCAGGCTCGGCTCAGGCTCAGGCTCGGCTCGGCTCAGGCTCGGCTCGGGCTCGGCTCAGGCTCGGCTCAGGCTCGGCTCAGGCTCAGGCTCGGCTCAGGCTCGGCTCAGGCTCGGCTCAGGCTCGGCTCAGGCTCGGCTCACTATGGTTGGAGTGCTTTTACACTCGTACTTTTTAGCTGAATCGCCCCCTTTTTTTGGTCCCTTCTTCTCAAGGGGTCCAACCGAGCCGGCACAAGAACGTGACGTCAGAACGCTGTCGGTCACTGATGGTCAGGGGGAGGAGTCATTGGATGTTTCAGAAAACTTTTCATCGATCCGCCATTTGCAATTACTCCGAGCAGCGGCTGGATCTATTTTTAATATTTTAAAAGCAATAACGCCAACACCGTGGTCTGACGCTGAGGTGCAGGTGATTTTTGTGTTTGGTGGCGACGACAAACTTGAGAGCGAGCTGGACAGAGCTCCGCCCGGTCCGCCGGTCCGCCCGGTCCTCTCCACCAGAGCCTCGAGCTGCGGACTCGCAGAAGGCCGCTGCCCGGACCCCGGCCTCGCCTGCTCATGAAAGCTGAACCCCGATCCCGGCAGAAGGGTGGACCGGGATGGAGGATGGAAATGATTTTTAAAAACATTTTATATAAAAAAATAATGTTGTTTTATTTTTTTTTAATCAGTGAAGATTAAAATAAATAAACAGTGCTGGCTTTATCCTGAAATCCTGTTTTCACTTTAATGACTTTATTAAATAATCTGTTAAAGTTAATTCAGCTGAAAATCATAAAAACACACAAAATTATTGGATCTCAAGAATATTTCCCTCCAACATGTTTAAAGAAGAGACACGGCCTTTAGTTCAACTTGATTCTAACCCACAGATGAAAAAACCACTAAACAAGAATTAAACTGTGAATCACTAAAATAAAATAATCTGTGAACAAGAAACAAATCCACAAATTGAACAATAACCGTGTTTACACGACGAGTGCAAATCCATCAAATGTTGAAGAAAATATCACTTTCAAATATGGATGTAGAACCTGGTCCATCAGATTTAACTCAACTCAGTTTATTTCTAAAGCTCCAAGTCCCAACACTTGAAGGGAGGGGTCTGCCTCATGTGGGGGGGGGGGGG
>NC_056516.1:40137427-40140939 GCF_014905685.2 Nematolebias whitei
ATGTGGCTGAAGAGAGTCCAGGTCTTCAGGGTCAGAGGCGGCAGTTGTACCACCAGCCTGATCAAGAAAGCTCACCAGAGACTCTAGTTCCTCAGGCAGCTGAGACGAGCTGGTCTGTGAAGCTCAGTCCTCACCTCCTTCTGCTGTTTGTCAACGGCACCGGTGGAGGTCCTTGTTAACCCGGGTCTCGACTGATCCTGTATGGTTTCACTTTGATGAACTCACATTATAGTTTTGGCAAAAACGTGTTTTACATCGTATGCCCTTCCTGACACAACCCTCACATTTACCTGGGCTTGGGACCAGCACAAGCGATGCACTGGCTCATTCTCCCTAGTGGCTGGTTTCCACATTTTTTACATTCACACACCTGATGACCCCCTCGAGTTAGACTCCGCCCCCTCCTGACAGCTGTCCAATGACCAGCAGTTTTCATTGTAACAACCTCCTCCTTCTGCTTCCTGTGCTCTAATTAAGGGTGCATTCACACCAGCCCTGTTTAGTCGCTTTAATCCAACTCTAGCTTGTTTTCCTAGAAAGTCCGGTTCGTTTAGGGAGGTGTGAACGTGCCATCGAACTCTGTCACGGAACAAAAAGGTGAACTCTGGCCCAGGCTAAAGCCTAGGTCTGGGTCCGGTAGAAGAGAACTCCAGTGGTTCCAGTACAGTTTGAATGTAAACAGACCGGACCCGCTCCACAGGACAAACACACATTTCTCTCATATGGAGCCGTCAGCTGACTTGTGTGAAGAACAATATTCTCCATGGTCTTCTGTCTCATCTTCTGCTCATGCTGAGTCCATTGTTGAAAAATGACTAAATATAACTCCTAAAACTGATAAAACTTGATGCCACTTCGTTTTTATTTTTATTTACAGAAGAAGAAGAAGACGTGTCTTCAGAGGTTTTTGTGTCGTTTCTTTCAGTAGTTCTTGGTGCAGCGCCCCCACAGGCGAGCGGGGGAATAGGTTGCTTCAACAGGTTGGTTCAACAGGTTGCTTCAACAGGTTGCTTCAACAGGTTGCTTCAACAGGTTGGTTCAACAGGTTGATTCAACAGGTTGCTTCAACAGGTTGGTTCAACAGGTTGCTTCAACAGGTTGCTTCAACAGGTTGGTTCGACTGCACAGTGCAGTGTGAATGCAAACGCACCAGCTCAAATGTAACAAAAGGTCATGAATATTGGTCCAGAACCGAACCGAGTCTACCGGACTATCTGGTGTGAAAACGACCTAAGTCCACTCTGTAAATTAATTCAGCTGATTATTTATTTGTTGTTGAAACATCAGAGGAGCTACGATAGAGACTGGACGAGTTGATGGACGGTCTGGGGGACAACGTGAGGGACGATTCAGGCCCTCTGGGAGCCGCTGTCTCTAAAGAACGCCTAATTGTTTAGAATTAAATCCTGTTTTGTCTGCAGGGCTGCTTGTTTCGTATCTGGACTCCAGTTAGTCCACTGTCTGATGGAGGAGTCCTCCTCCTCCTCTGGTTGATGTGCAGATTTTATGACCTGCAGTGACGAAGTCGAGGACAATTCTCTGCTGGGTGGGGACACCACTCTGTCTCTGGGAGCGTCCTGCTGTGGACAGGATGCTCCCAGAGGACATTTCTCTGGTCAGGACTTCTGTGGTCTGGTCCCAGGACTGGGTCCATCTCCATGTTGTTTCCTGATCTGCTGGGGTGAGGCGTTGAAGTTCTGCTCCATCAGGTGTTCTCACATCTGTCAGCAGGTGGCGGTGTAACATTAATCCTGTCCTGGAACGAGAACCAGAATTTATGAGAAATAATCTGGATTTCTTGACGGGTCTGGTCAAATTCAGCTAACGACATTCTGTGAGAACAGTGTGAGTTTGTTGACCTCTGTGCATAAATGTATTATGACGTCATAGTATGTTGCTCATGTCTCACGCCATGTCCCGGCCAGGACGTGGCGTGAGACATGAACTTCCTCCACCCTCGTGTTCTCTTCTCCTCATCTGTATGTTGTATGTTGTATGTAACAGGTCTCTCTTGTAAATGAGTCCCCGAGGCTCAATGGGATTAACCTGTAGAAATAAAGGTTGAATGAATGAATGAGTTCTGATGGACTGCTGAAATCTGCTGGAGAAGCTGAACCTGAGATGAATGCTTAATGCTAGCTAAAGGTAGCAAAATGCTAAACGTGCTACATGCTAAAAAAAGAAAAGTATTTGGTCTCTTTAAGACGGGAGTCCACACGGAGAGAGAGTTCTGCATTAAACAACAAGATGAAAACAGAAACCGAGCTGTTAAAAACATTTGGCTGTTCTTAGCAAAGCTGTACGACCAGCAGCAGCTTCTCGTAGCAGAAAAGATCAAAGTGATGCTGGCCACACTCAGCAAGAGGTCCAGATGATCACAGCCCTGGAACTGCAGGACCCTTCATGTCATGTATCGTCAGTGTGGGTTTTTGGATGTTGCTGTCAGAGGACAGAGACACAATCCAGATCTAGACATCTTCAGACAAGTTGGGGCCACCTGGAGACACGTCCAATCACTTTGGGACCATTATGAAAGAGGAAAGAAGCTGCACTAATGTTCAAAACCAGAGCAACATGGCTGAGAATGTGTGAAGACACTTTAAAGACTCGCTCATGGTTCTGGTCTCCAACCAGACTCCATTGGTCTCCACTGGTTTCCACTGGCCTCTGTAAGTATGTAAGTAAACTTTATTTCTATAGCACCTTTTACAGGTCAGAAACCACAAGTGCTTTACAGAATATAAGACGTAAAAACACAAAAGATAAAACATGTATGACATAAGACAAAACTAATCAAAGCCAGTCTGAACAAATGTCTTCAGCTGTTTTTTAAAAGTATTAAGAGAATCAAGGGAGCACCTTCCACAGTGTGGGGGCCACAGCCCTAAAAGCTTCATTCCCTCTGTTCTTAAAATTAGTCTGTGGGACCATTAACAGCCTTTGACTGGAAGATTTGAGGCTCCACTGGTTTCCACTGGTCTTCACTGGTCTCCATTGGTCTCTACTGGTCTCAATTGGTCTCCATTCATCTCCACTGGTCTCAGGGTAGTCAGAAGATGGATTTAGGAATCAGTTGTGTTGTTTTAATAAAACGTGTCTGTTTGAAAAACATCTGGTGATTTTACTGTGAAATTGTGTAGAACTTCACATTTTAAACATTGAATTCTGTTCTGGAGTCAAACCAGTGTGTTGGTGGTGAAGGTGGGGGCTCCAGGCTGGGACCAGTTGAGCCAGGAGAACCTCAGACTCAGCATCAGATTAAATGGAGGTCGTTAGTTGTATTTTTTCTGAGGAGGTGGGGCGTGTCCTTGGCGTGCCCTTGTGTTTACCGGTGATGCCATGTATTTCTGAGCATCCCTCAGGATCACCACGGTGGCTGTCGGGTCATAAATGACCAGGCGGTCACAGACAAGAGCTTCTGCTCAGACACAGAGAGAAGCTGTTGCTTTAATACAGTCATGTCTTCACACACACACACACACACACACACACACACACACACACACACACAC
>NC_056516.1:40140949-40143265 GCF_014905685.2 Nematolebias whitei
CACACACACACACACACACACACACACACACACACACACACACACACGTCCTTGGCTTCTCATCTCCTGCTTCATCATCATTTTCCTCCTCCCTGACCTCCTGTCTCCTTTCTGCTTCAGCTCAAGGTGTTGTCGACATGAGACCGTAGCTTTGACCTTTGACCTGTCTCACCTCATGGCTTTTTATTGGCTCAGTCAGCGTGCTTGTGTCTGTGTGTGTGTGTGTGTGCGTGCTGTTCTTGTCCCTCAGCAGATGAGGTAAACGTAGCGTCACACGCTGCATCAGGCAGGTTCTCAGCACATCTGGAGATAAATCCACACAAGGTGCAGCAGCTGTGTCTAATTTCCTCCAACTCCTCTGTTGTTGTGTTTTAATAAGAGCAGCTCTTCTCGCTCCACTTCCATCAGACAAATAAAAACTGGATATGAATCTCTTGAACCTACTGCAGCAGAGATTTCATTTGGTTTCACACTTTCCTCTGGCTGCCAGCCAAAACAGATGATTGTGTCCAAACTAAACCTCCAGACCTGAACACTGTCCGGCCCCAGGGCCACACGCGGCCCCGTCATGGACTCTGACCGGCCTCCGTAAGGGGAATTACAAAATAAACATATTTTCTAATTTTACCTTGTGTGGACTAAAGCTGTATTGCTTTTATTTTGAAGGTTTTTTTATTCACGTACAAAATGATGCAATACGTAAATCAAGACATGCACAATGTGCATGATTGAATTGTTGTCACGAGCAGGTCAGAGTGCGTGGTGGACTCTGCAGCGCTAATTTACCTGGAAATAAAGAAGTATTTCAGCAAGTCCCTCTGTCCAGGAGAACCATGACGAGAAGGATCGGGACATTGCTGGGAATCTGGAGCTTGAGCTGCAACGTGACGTGGCAGGTTTGGACTTTTCTTCTTGGCTTTGGACGAGAGTCGTGACGTCTGAGACACAGCCCAGTTACTCGTATTTATCCGTGGAATAACAGACTTCAAGATGTTGGAGGAGCTGGCTGCAATGAAAGGGACGACAGGAAACGATCTGCTCAGAGGTAAATGGACACGCTGGGACTGAAATGGGACAGACTGGCAGGTGTCGCAGTGGACAGTTTTCCAAATCTTGCTGGAAAAATGCTGGGCTTTTGAAACGTATGTAAGAAAAAGTGACTGAAATCAGCGCAGATCAGAAATGGGTGTTTTTGCATTTTATTCTACACAAACGTGTGTTGTACAAGGCAGTGCTAAAAATTAACCGTTATTGATATTGTAACTAAAATAGTAAACTTGATCAGGGCACGAGCGCTGAATCACTTGCACTTTTGGAAGAGCGTGAGATGGAGCATGGTGACATCACACAAACTGTCAGATGGCTCAGCCTGGGCAAAGTGTTAAAAAAAAGTTTGGAAACTGGAAGCAAAGATTCAAGAGTTCTGTGAGAAGAACAGCAAAGACATTCCAGACCCATCCAGAGGAGCCAGTTGAGGTGGTTTGGGCATCTGGTAAGGAAGATCCCTGGATGCCTCCCTGGGGAGGTTCTTCAGACATGTCCGACTGGGAGGAGACTCCAAGGAAAACCCAGGACACGCTGGAGAGACTGTGTCTAAGTTGGCCTGAGAACACCTTGGAATCCTCCCAGAAGAGCTGGAGGAGGCTGTGGAGAGATGTCTGGACCTCCCTGCTCAAGCTGCTGCCCCGAGACCTGAGTCCAGAACAAGAGGAATGTGATGGATGAATGGATCCCAGAGCTCTCAGATGAAGACTGGATGGCAGATTTTGCATTTGCTATTGATGGGATTGTACTGATGAATGAACTGAACACCAAACATCAAGGCAAGAGCCTTTTTATGGTCCACACTGCTCTCACCCACCTGGAGCAGAAGGACTCATATGTCCGTATGCTCTTTGTGGACTTCACATCTGCCTTCAACACCATGATCCCCCAAACCTTGATGGACAAACTACTCACACTAGGACTAAGCCCCTCCATTTGTAACTGGGTCCTGGACTTTTAAACAAACAGACCTCAGTCTTTGAGGATCCACAACTTCTCCTCCTCCACCATTGGGTTACTTGGGTGTGCACCTGAACAACAACCTCAGCTGGAGCAACAACACCACCAGCCTGATGAAGAAAGCTCATCAGAGACTCTACTTCCTCAGGCGACTGAGGCGAGCTGGTCTGGAAGCTCAGTCCTCACCTCCTTCTACAGGTGTGCAGTGGAGAGCATCCTGTGCTCCAGCATCAACGTGTGGCATGGAGGCTGCACAGCTGCAGAAAGAAAAGCTTTGCAGAGAGTGGTGAAGGCTGCACAGAAGATGTTGGA
>NC_056516.1:40143365-40145001 GCF_014905685.2 Nematolebias whitei
ATTCATCTATAAAATAATAATTGAACAGAAACGTTCATGTATAAAATAATAATTGAACAGAAACATTCATATATAAAATAATAATTGAACAGAAACATTCATGTATAAAATAATAATTGAACAGAAACAGTCATGTATAAAATAATAATTTAACAGAAACATTCAAATATAAAATAATAATTTAACAGAAACATTCATCTATAAAATAATAAATGAACAGAAACGTTCATGTATAAAATAATAATTCAACAGAAACATTCATGTATAAAATAATAACTGAACAGAAACATTCATCTATAAAATAATAAATGAACAGAAACGTTCATGTATAAAATAATAATTGAACAGAAACATTCATGTATAAAATAATAATTGAACATTATGTATCTGAGGAGCAGCTTTGAGTTTAACTCCATCACTGAACTCTCATCTTGAACAAGCATGAAGGCGACAGTGGAAAGAAAAACTCCCTCATGAGGAAGAAACCTTTAGCAGAACCAGGATCAGGACTAGAGGACCATCTGCTTCGACCGGCTGGGTTTGGTAGGAATAGATACACAATGGCAGGTCAAGAATCACATGTTAAGATAGAAATAGTATCAAATGAAAACTATTCAATTTTAACGATTCATTTAAGGACATGAGGTCAGTTTGTCCTCTAGTAGTCTAAGTCTATAGCAGCATAACAAGACAACCCTAACTATAGGATTTATCAAAAAGGAAAGTCTTAATCCCAGTCTTAAACTGGACAATGTGTCAGCCTCATGGACAGAAACTGGAAGTTGGTTCCACAAGAGAGGAGCCTGAGAACTGGAAGATCTTCCTCCCATTCTGCTGCTGGAAACTCTAGGAACCACGAGTAAACCTGCAGCCTGAGAGTGAAGTGCTCTGTTAGGAAAATATGGAACAATAAGATCTGTAATATAAGATGGAGCTAGGTTGTTGAGAGCTTTGTAGGTTATAGTAAGATTTTGAATTATTTTCTAGATTTGACAGGAATCAAAAATAACACCAAGATTTTTAACATTAGAGCTGGAGAACAGATTAATGCATCTAAGGAGGGAGAAAGACTGAAACATTCATTCCTAAGGTGCTCAGGTCCAAAAACCAAAACCTCAGTCTTGTCTGTTCAACAGGAGAAAATTTAGGGTCATCCAGGTTTTTATGTCTTTAAGACATGCTTGTAGTCTAAGTAGCTGATTGGATTCATTGGGTTTAATGGACAAATATAATTGTGTGTCATCAGCATAACAATGAAAATTTATCCCATGCTGTTTAATAACTTTACCTAATGGAAGCATATATAAAGTAAAGAGTAATTGTTAGGAGTGCGTGGGGAACCCAGATGATATGAGACCCAGAACGAGGCAGACACAGGGGAAATACAAAAGAACAGTGTTTATTATTTACAGTGAGTTAAATCACATCCACAGGCTGCTGGTCTGAGGCTCCTGGAAAGAGGGACGACAGGTTATTAGCTGTCCAACGGGGAAGGCTCAAGTTGTTTGTTAAGGAGTGTGTTTGTCCTTACAGTCCAACCCGAAGGGAGAGCTGGTCCTTCAGTCCAAGGCGAGCGAGCAGCAGAGGGAAATCCAAAAGGGTCCAAAAGGGGAACGAGGAAGGCTGGCACTGGAGG
>NC_056516.1:40145101-40147907 GCF_014905685.2 Nematolebias whitei
TGTTTCATGTTGCTGCTGATCTGTTCCATGTTGCTGCTGATCTGTTTCATGTTGCTGCTGATCTGTTCCATGTTGCTGCTGATGTGTTTCATGTTGCTGCTAATCTGTTCCATGTTGCTGCTGATGTTTCATGTTGTTGCTGATTTGTTTCATGCTGCTGCTGATGTTTCATGTTGCTGCTGATCTGTTCCATGTTGCTGCTGATCTGTTCCATTTTGCTGCTGATCTGTTTCATGTTGCTGCTGATCTGTTCCATGTTGCTGCTGATGTTCCATGTTGCTGCTGATGTGTTTCATGTTGCTGCTAATCTGTTCCATGTTGCTGCTGATGTGTTTCATGTTGCTGCTAATCTGTTCCATGTTGCTGCTGATGTTTCATGTTGTTGCTGATCTGTTTCATGCTGCTGCTGATGTTTCATGTTGTTGCTGATCTGTTTCATGCTGCTGTGTTCATTCGTACTCATCTGCTCACAGACTCATGTTCGTGCTGCTGTTCGACGTAATGTTTTAGTACCATTAGTGCTTAGTTTATTTTAGTTAACACTTTTCATAGTTCATATCTTAGATCTTATTACGGTTTTTATTTTACATTTTATACTTTTGTTGGATGTAACTGGGACCCAGTGAACACAATTTCATTCCACCACATGTGAAGGAATGACAATAAAGAAACCATGACTTTGATATTCTCCTCACCCACTCATTTGTGGTGTAACGGTACATGTGGGTGTAGTGAACCGTTCCGGCTATTCTTTTACTAATTAAATTTTATTAACAAGAGATTGTGTGCCGCAGAAATAAAGTTCCTAAGGGTGTTTCAGCACGGCACTATTTTCTAGCAGCACACATATAGACTGTAAAGCCTCAAGAATTTTCTGTAGGATTTTTTTGTAAAATTGGTCCCCACAAGGCAACCTGAAATTCAATCCAGTTTATTTCTAAAGCACCAGTTCACAACAAAGTTGTCTCAGGGACTTTACAGGAACATTCACATAAAAGCCAGTTAGTAAAGTTCTCTATCTAAGAATCGAGCAGACAAGTTGAATCTTGACTTCGTCTCAGTCTCCCATCCTGAGCAAGCACAGTGGAGACAGTGGGAAGAAAAACTCCCTTTAACAGGAAGAAACCTCCAGAAGAACCAGCTCAGGACAAGAGACCATCTGCTTTGACCGGCTGGTTGAGAGGACAGGAAGGAGAGACAGACGAACACAGAATGGTAGGTCCAGATATAGGTCCAGGTCCAGATATAGGTCCAGGTCCAGGTATAGGTCCAGGTCCAGGTCCAGATATAGGTCCAGGTATAGGTCCAGATATAGGTCCAGGTCTAGATATAGGTCCAGGTCCAGATATAGGTCCAGGTATAGGTCCAGGTGTGTCTGAAAGACAAAAAAAAAACACATGCATCAGGATAGAAAAAATAATTACAAATACAAAACAGGTTGAGCAGAGTAAGTAAAGACAGCAGCAGAGTGAAAAGTGTGGTCAGTTTGTCCTCCAGCAGTCTAAGTCTATAGCAGCAGAACTAAGGGACAGCTCAGGAAACCCAAGCCGACCCTAACTATAGGATTTAGCAAAAAGTAAAGTCTTAATCCCAGTTTTAAAACTGGACAATGTGTCAGCCTCATGGACAGAGATTGGAAGTTGGTTCCACAAGAGAGGAGCCTGAGAACTGGAAGATCTGCCTCCCATTCTGCTGCTGGAAACTCTAGGAACCACAAGTAAACCTGCAGTCTGAGAGTGAAGTGCTCTGTTAGGAAAATATGGAACAATAAGATCTGTAATATAAAATGGAGCTAGGTTGTTGAGAGCTTTGTAGGTTAGAAGTAAGATTTTGAATTCTATTCTGGATTTGACAGGGAGCCAATGGAGAGAAGCTAAAACTGGAGAGAGATGATCTCTCCCAGTAACTCCAGTTAAGACTCTGGCAGCAGCAACAGAAACAGACACAAACGCGCGCACACACACACACACACACACACAGGCTGCAGCTGCGGGAGCAGACTCTGCAGACTCAGCTCTAGTTCAGATGTTAGAAGAAACAAGAGTTGAGGATGCAGAGTATGTTCTCCTGCTTTGATCCCAGTTGTGAGACACGCGAGCTTTGCATGAATAAACCAATAAACGTGTGTGTGTGGGGGTGGGGGGGGGGGAGAAGAGATGAAGCAGTAAACTGTTAGAGATGTTGAAGAGGCCTGATGTTCCTCGTCTCAGACAGCTGGACAGACTGCTTATACAGCAATACCCTTCTTCTGTGGGTGTGGAAATTTAGGGAACAGCTTCCTAATGGGAGGCAGCAGCTGAGCACAAAGGAGGTGTTACTTCATGCAGAGACATTAAATTGGTTGGGGGGAGGTGCTCCTGATTTTACTACAGCTTCTCTTTAAGGAGATGTGATGGAGGAGAAGGAGGAGGAGCTGACCTGCTGAAATACAGTAACAAAGTTAGAGTTCAGTGGTTTCCTGCTTGCAGTTTATTTGAGCTGCTCTTATTTACATGTTTACAATAAAACTAAGTTCAATTCAGTTTATTTCTAAAACTCCAAGTCACAACAGAATCATCTCAGGGACTGAACAGAAACATTCATGTATAAAATAATAATTTAACCGAAACATTCATCTATAAAATAATAATTGAACAGAAACATTCATGTATAAAATAATAATTGAACAGAAACATTCATCTATAAGATAATAATTTAACAGAAACATTCATCTATAAAATAATAACTGAACAGAAACATTCATGTATAAAATAATAATTTAACAGAAACATTCATCTATAAAATAATAATTTAACAGAAACATTCA
>NC_056516.1:40148007-40155614 GCF_014905685.2 Nematolebias whitei
AATCCAAAAGGGTCCAAAAGGGGAACGAGGAAGGCTGGCACTGGAGGCAAAGAGGCACGAGGAATACCTGAGAGGCCTAGGATCCAAATCAGGTCACGAGGGAAATCCAAAGAGCACGAGGAACCAGGAAACATAAGCGGTGATGTGCTCCAGCGTTGAATCACACCGGACTGCAGCCTTAAGTAGATGGAGAGGCTCATCAGGCTGATGGCCGCCAGGTGTTGGTAATCAGCGACCATCAGCAAGGCAGGCTGCAGGCAGTGGGATCCTTACAGTAATGGCCCAAGCACTGAACCCTGAGGAACTCCATGACTAACGTTGGTGTATGAAGAAGATTTATTATTTACATTTACAAACTGGACTCTATCAGATAGATATGATTTAAACCATTTTAGAGCTGTTCCTGTAATCCCAATATTTAATTCAAGTCTCTGTAGTAAAATATTGTGATCAACTGTATCAAATGCAGCACTGAGGTCTAACAGGACCAGTAGAGACACAAGTCCATTGTCTGAGGCCATGAGAATATCATTAGTGACTTTTACTAGTGCTGTTTCTGTGCTATGATGAGCTCTAAACCCTGACTGAAACTCTTCAAACAGATCATTTCTTTGTAGATGTTCACACAACTGACCTGCAACTATTTTCTCTGGAATTTTTTAGATGAAAGTTAGATTAGATATAGATCTATAGTTGGCCAGAATTTCTGAATCAAGGTTATGTTTCTTAAGTAAAGGTTTAATTACAGCAACCTTAAAGCTCTGTGGTACGTAACCGTTTATTAGAGACACTTTAATCAGATCCAAGACGTGATCATTAATTAAGAGTATGATGTGGGTTGAGGTGGGCAGACCATGCAAATACAGGTAAATATTCTTCAAACCCGCTGCATAGTTGGACCATGGAGTCCTTATGAAAGTCCTCAGAACTATTTGGTCCAAGACCCATACTGATGTGGCTGAGGGACCACTTTGGACCCGCAGACATCGTGTGAAGACCCGTTTCTAATGGTGTTTATGATTCCCACTGGTAGCAGAAAGTTTTCGCTCAGACTGATTGCTGATTGCTGTAAAGTGGGTCGCAACATGCTCTGAGAAGGATGAACCAGGATCAAAGAACATCTGGATGCACATCTGCAGCTGTGTGCTGCTAAAAGGTGAGGAGGAAAAGAAACTCAAATTCCCGAGAGCCAAAGCGCCTCCTGTAAAACAATAAGCAGAAGTTTGTTCCTTTAAATCTAAATGAAAGTTTTCACATCGTGTGAGTAAAACATCATTAAAACCCTGAAAGGTTCCACTCGATCCGTTCAGACGGGTTCGTGTTCAGGACTGGCTCTGTGTGCAGCAGGACGCTGATGGAACGAGACAAACGCGAGAACGGATGGAGAGCCTCGTGCTGAGAGTTCAGGTCCGCTCTGAGTGGATTGAAAACACTTTGACAGGAAACAGGAAGTTGCTTGGTGTTCATCTCAGAAAACGTCTTATCGTCAGAACATAGAACAGAAACCGTTCAAAGCAAAGACTCTTTCACCTACAACAGATTTTAAGGGAAAGGAAGCTGTTGTCATTCTGTACGCTGCGGTAAAATACGTTTTCTGTCCTCGTCCCAGAAGACGGGCAGAACCACATTTGGGTTTCATCCCGAGCAGAAAAACTCTCATTACGGCTGCAATCAATAAGTTCAGTCTGGATCGATGAAAAGAATTACATGATGAGTAAAGGCTCGCCTTTCAGAAACATGTTTGTGGGTGAAATTCACACGGTAGAAATTCAAATTTAGTTTTAATTTAAAAAGATTTTTACGTTCAGGTTCAGCTCTTGGTCTCAAGTAAATCCTATATTATTTTACTAAAACGTTTCAGCTTCAGGTTTTCTAACAAACAGGCCAAATGAAAGCATACAAACAGGTTTGATAAAAACATTAAATTCTATCAGTCATCTGAGGCTCTGGTCTCTGATTATTTCTACCTGATCAGTTATTGTTTGTTGCTCATCAGGACTGACGGCCGACTACATCCAGGCTGTTTAAAACAGGACCAAGAACAAAACATTTCACTGAGACTGAGCACTCACGAGCAGCTTTATATTAAAGGACTTTGAAGTTATTGAAATCTGCAGCTAATTTACTTTATGACTTTCTTTAATAACTCCCGTCAGTGTTTGACTTTAGATTAAAGCTCGATTCAAATATCCATCATCCACAAGGCTGCAAAGTGAATCTCAGTCTCTGTTCTTACTGTTATTACTGTTCCTACAGTTTTGCTGTTATTAATGTTCTTGTTCTTTTACTGTTCTTATTTTTTAATGTTCTCACTATTCTGTTTTATTGTTCTTATAATTCTGTTCTCACTGTTCTTGCTGTTCTTACAGTTTTGCTGTTATTAATGTTCTTATTGTTTTACTGTTCTCACTGTTCTTGCTGTTCTTAGTTTTACTGTTATTATATTCTGTTCTCACTGTTATTACTGTTATTACTGTTATTAATGTTTTAATGTTCTCAATGTTCTGTTTTATTGTTATTTTGTTCTCACCGTTTTTACTGTTCTTACAGTTTTACTGTTATTAATGTTATTGTTTTACTGTTCTTATTTTTTTAATGTTCTCACTATTCTGTTTTATTGTTCTTATCATTCTGTTCTCACTGTTCTTGCTGTTCTTAGTTTTGCTGTTTTACTGTTATTATATTCTGTTCTCACTGTTATTACTGTTATTAATGTTCTTGCTGTTTTCACTGCTCTTGCCGTTCTTACAGTTCTTACAGTTTTACTGATCTTACTGTTCTTATCATTCTGTTCTCACTGTTCTTACTGTTATTGCAGCAATGATCAGCGGCCCCCACTGGCCCTCATGCTGCTTATCTGTTTTCTGCCCGTTATATACTCCATGCTCACTCTCAGCATCTGCCAAATTATTATACCTTCCATGGTCCCTAATACCAAGCCATTCCTGTTCCTTACCACAGCCTTGTTTTGACGTCACGCCTGCTTCTTGGACTTCTCACCTACCCCTCTTCAGATTTTTTACTGCACCCTCTGACTACAGTAACGACTCTGCCTCCACCTTCTACGACTATGCCTATGGATCATGACTTGGCTCTGGCTTCTGCCCTCTGCTTCCTTGTTAATGACCCCTGCTTAAACATCTGGACCTCACTCTTAAACCCCCCACCCCCACCCCCACCCCCACACACACGAACCACATATCACAGTAGCTTCGCCAGTGACGTCATTGCTGCCATGCTGACAGGTGCCTCTCACCATCCAGCCTCTGAGGACCTGTTACCTAAACTGATCCTGCCTCCTCCATCCAGCAGCTACATAAAAACTGTTCTTTGTAAACTTGTGTTTGGCTTATTCTGAATCCAAAAACCAACCGTGACATTTTTAGATTCTTACTATTTTACTGTTCTTATTGTTTTACGGTTATGTCTCCATCAGTCTGCTTCATCAGGGTCTTTATATTGCATATCATGTTGTTGTGTCAGCAGTTTGACTTCTCACACCTGCTGATGTCACAGGAGAGTTTGTGTCTGTGTGTCTGTGTGTGTGTTTCTATTTTTTTTCATTCAAGCATTATTTCTACAGGTTAATCTCACTGAGCCTCGGGAACTAATTTACAAGAGAGACCTGAGTTAGCAAAGAATGATGACAACAATAGACAATCATGAAAGAGGCATACGATTTTTTTTACAAATCAAAACAAAATGGCAACCAGACGACAGTCAAAAAGAAAAGTAGAAACAAAAAAAAAAACAATTAGATTATAAATTGATGTAGAAAACTAAAACCAGGAACATGTCTGTGTTGGTTCTTGCAGGAACTTATCAGATGTTTGAAGCCCCTTAGAGAGGTCAAAGGTCGAGAGCTTCAGATCTTTTTACAAGATATTCCAGGAAACAGGAGCGGAGTAGGAGAAGGTCCTTTTGTCTAGTTCAGTCCTCACTGAGGGAACACTGCAGGTAATGATGTCCTGAGAGCGCACGCTGTAGCTGCACTCACACAGAGACATGTAGGAGGAGATGTATGAAGGCAGCAGACCAGGAAGTGATTTAAAGATGAAGATGTACCAGTGAGAGTCTGTGTGAAGTTAATGGTGACCAGTTAACCAGTGAATACTGGGGGCAGTGGTGGGTACAATAATCACAGCCAGTTATGAATCTTAGTGCACCATGATAGACAGCATCCAACATCTGCAGCATCCAACATCTGCAGCATCCAACATCTTCAGGGTTCTTGTAGGAGGGTTTATGTAAATAATGTCACCGTAATCAATGGAGGGAAGGAAAGTCACAGATACAAGGTGTTCCTCAGGGTTCATAGTTAGACAGGATCTGTTTCTGAAAAAGAAACCCAGTTTAACTTCCAGTTTCTTTACTGGGTTTTCCACATGGAGCTTAAAAGAGAGATGTGAGTCGACCAAGATACCCAAATATTTATAGGAATCAACAAACTCAATAGAATCAGAATCAGAACAAGTTTTATTATCATTGCACCAAGATACAACGAGAATATGTCCGTACAGCCGTCCGAAAGATGGACAGAGCGCAAGAAGCTGCTACTATATTGCTCGGCCCTCTTTTTCTTTTCAGAATACATTTTTAGATAGAAAAAGGGACAAAACCATGAGGAGAAGGAGAGTGGCATTACAAAAAAAGATCTCATCACAACTTGTCCTAACAGGACTCCATTTAAGACAAAAAACTCTGTCAGCAGCACATTTATGAACACGTTACATGTGCATTTACAAATGAGGCGGTCCATGAAGCACTAACAAATAGACCGTAGTCCTGATAAGATGATGGTCAGCTGGCACAGTTCTGATGAGCCTTCACAGAAGTGTGTGTGTGTGTGGGGGGGGGGATTGCTATAGATTAAGCTTTTTCTTAGTTTACACATTTCCCAGCAGAAATTGATGTCAGCCTGTTTCAAGGACAACAGGGGAGTCAGATTCAGATAACCACAACTGTTGATTTATGCAGGCAGACTGTTTTTATTGTCAAGACCTTGAGTCTTACTGGTACTTCCAAGGTCTGAAATGTCCAGATTAGGGTGCATTCTACTGGTCCGTGCTTACAAGCCTCTTCAAGGTCTTTTCCATGCTGACGAGTCCCAAAAGCCGCAGGTGGCCTGTGATTCAAATCACTTCCAACTTATGGTTTCACGTGTAAATCAGCTGATTTTGAGTCCTCCAAGCACAAACCAAATCTTCACATAGGCAGCAGCTTGTCGACGTCCAAATGATCTGCAGTCGTCTTCTTTGTATGTTGATAAACCAGGATCCAGACTATTCCAAAAACAGGAAACCTGTTATCATAAATCCAATTATATGTAATTTCAGTGTCCTCATTCAATAGCAGAGGTAGACACATCACCCCCAGAGATACAGTATGTCCAGCTGCATGCATCTCGTCTGAGCAGATGTGGATTTTCTAGAACCCTGTTGCTTTGTTGAAAATATTTTGTCATTTATGTTGAAAGTCCATTTGGTCAGATCCAAAACAGTAGTTTTAATTTTGGAAGATGTGTAAAAATAGGAGCTACTCCGATACACAGACAGAGAGGAAAACAGCTGGAGGAGAACAGGGAGCAGGGAGAAATGTGTACGCCTCGTTAGAGAGTCAGTTAGAAAAAAATAGGGACATCATTTGAGGATAAAATCTGCTGGGACTAACTTCCTGTTTGTAAAAAGTTTCCCTTTGGTTTTATTGGCATTTAGGACAAGTTTGAGGTGGAACAAATCTGTGTGGATGATGTCAAAGGTGGATTGTAAAAGCTGGAGAGTCTTTTCAACAGTTTTAGCTCGACAGTAAACAACTGTGTCGTCAGCATAGAAATGTATGGATGTATCAGGGATGCTCTGAATTACATCACCTATAGAGATTGTAAAGAGGGTGGGTCCTAAAACTGAGCCTTGTGGTACACCATTGTTGACTGTTAAATAACTGGAGGAAGTACCATTATGTTGAACACATTGCCTCTGGTCTGAAAGATAGTTAGAGAACCAACCAATTTCTTTCTCTGTGTGTTTGTCTCTGTTTGTGCTTTTCTGTGTGTGTGTGTGTCTGTGTGTAAGCTTGTATGTGTGTCTTTGCGTGTGTGTCTGTGTGTGTGTGTGTGTGTGTCTGTGTGTAAGCTTGTATGTGTGTGTCTTTGCGTGTGTGTCTGTGTGTGTGTGTAACTGTGTGTTTGTCTCCAAGTGTGTATGTGTTTTGTTCTGCTTCAGGTATTTTGTGTAATGGCTGCACACCGGACAGTTCTTCATCTCATGGTCTCCAGATGTTTGTGTTCTGCCGCCAGACGTTTGCAGCAGAACATCTGGATCCCGAGGTGAGGTTGAGGGTGTCTCTGTGAGGCACCGAGCAGGTCAGAGGTGTCTGTCGTTCTCACAGCCTTAAATTCATAAAAAGCTACAGTAATTCACTCATACAGAATTTATTCCATAACACAAAATCTATAAATATTAGTGAGTTTAAGTTTGTTAAAATCGTTTTCAGAAGACAAACAGTTTTTAACGACCAAATGTTCTACAGAACTTTAATGAAATGCTTTAAGTTAGTGCAGAAATATAAAATATAAATAAAACATTGTGAGCAAAGTAAAACTCATTTGTATGTAAATGAGCTGATTTCTCCTTCCTTCCTCGATAACGAGCTCTGTGAGTTTTAACGAGTGCGATCAGCTCAGATCGGTCCTGCTGGAGAGACGAGAGGAGCTGAGGAGGACACGTCCATCTGGACCTCCCAGGAGACCTAAGCTGCTCCTGTTTTGACGCCTCCTGTTCCAGAAGATCTGAGCAGGTCCTGGTGTGACACCTTCTGCTTCTAGACCTGAGCAGGTCGTCTGTGGTCCACATGAGGTTTATGTGATCCACGTCTAGTTTCTGTGGTCCAGGTTTAGTTTTTATGGTTCAGTTATAGTTTCTATGATGTAGATGTAGTTTCTATGGTTGAGGAGTAGTTTTCTTTTTGTTTCAAATGTAGTTTATGTTGATGACAAGAACATGAATAGTAGAGCAAGTGAAGAGCAGCAGAGTGAGGACATGTGGTCAGTTTGTCCTCCAGCAGTCTAAGCCTATAGCAGCAGAACTAAGGGACAGCTCAGGAAACCCAAGCCGACCCTAACTATAGGATTTATCAAGAAGGAAAGTCTTAATCCCAGTCTTCAAACTGGACAATGTGTCAGTCTCATGGACAGAAACTGGAAGTTGGTTCCACAAGAGAGGAGCCTGAGAACTGGAAGATCTTCCTCCCATTCTGCTGCTGGAAACTCTAGGAACCACAAGTAAACCTGCAGTCTGAGAGTGAAGTGCTCTTTTAGTAAAATATGGAACAATAATATCTGTAATATAAGATGGAGCTAGGTTGTTGAGAGCTTTGTAGGTTAGAAGTAAGATTTTATCTGCAGGCTCCCATTCAGTCACTTTTTGTCTCTTGGTTCTCGTTCCCCTCTCATGTCTTCTTTTGTCTCCGTTTTGTGTCCTCCTGTTTCTTGAAGCTGTTTTTTTAAGTGATGGGTGTACTGTCTTTCTTACAGTGGGACATGAGCCTGTTAATGTGTCAACTTGATGAAGAAAGCTCATCAGAGACTCTACTTCCTCAGACGGCTGAGA
>NC_056516.1:40155714-40158655 GCF_014905685.2 Nematolebias whitei
GCTGCAGAAAGAAAAGCTTTGCAGAGAGTGGTGAAGGCTGCACAGAAGATGTTGGAGTCAGTCTCCCCACCATCACAGACATCTACACCTCCAGATGCAGGAAGAGGGCCACCTGCATCATGAAGGACCACACTCACCCAGCACACACACTTTTTGTCCCACTCCCCTCAGGAAGGAGATTAAGGAGCATTAAGTGTAGAACCACTAGACTGAGGAACAGCTTCTACCCTGAGGCTGTTAGACTCATGAATCTCTAACCAGAATAATCACTGTGAAAAACCACATCATGTTGCTGCTGATCTGTTTCATGTTGCTGCTGATCTGTTTCAATGTTGCTGCTGATCTGTTTCAATGATGCTGCTGATCTGTTTCAATGTTGCTGCTGATCTGTTTCAATGATGCTGCTGATGTGTTTCAATGATGCTGCTGATGTGTTTCAATGTTGCTGCTGATGTGTTTCATGTTGCTGCTGATCTGTGTCATGCTGCTGTGTTCATTCGTGCTCATCTGCTCACACAGACTCATGCTTGTGCTGCTGTTCGGTGTATTGTTACTGTTTTTATGTTATGAGTGCTTAGTGTATATTTAGTTTATGTTTTTCTTAGTTCATATCTTAGATGTCATTACTGTTTTTCTTATACATTTTATTGTTGGATGTAACTGGGACCCTGTGGACATAATTTTGTTCCACCACATGTACCACATGAGATGTGTGTGACAAAAAAAGAACCGTGGATCCTTGAAACTGAGCTGGTTCCATTTTCATCAGAGCCTTTAGAATCAGACGGATCGTGGCGGCTGCCGTGTCCTCAGAGACACATCTGCTCTTCTTCCAGACGTCAGAGCTCAAAATGAGTGCTCAGTAAAAATGTCCATGTCCTGTCTCTTTCAGGTCTTCATTAGTCTATCATCTTTCTCATCTGTGGTTCCACCTGGCACTACGCTGACACAGATTACTTTCTGCCATCGTTCTTCTGTCCTTCATTGTTTTGTTTGCCAGTCGTCGTTGCCTCCGTCTCCTCGTCGGTTCTGTGTGGTTCATGAAAAGGTATCCGACTGTCGGACACGCTGACCCACTCCTCATCAGCTGCCAACAGGAAATGGGGCTTGCAGTCATTAAAAAGCTGTAAGGATCAAGGAATAAAGACTGGTCCAGAACCAGAGCCTCAACAGATGTGTCCAGATCACTGGGCAGCAGGCCCACACTAAACACGAGCTTAAGCAGATTATTACAGAGTGAACTGCAAGTCTGCTGCTGATCACATGACTGGATTCATTATAGAGCTACATTTAAAAACTGTAATCTAACCCAGTTCAGCCCAGTTTGACCCAGTTCAGCTCAGTTCAGCCCAGTTCTACATGGTGATTGTAGTATTTATATATTTTTTATGTAGAAAGTAATTTCTTGATGGTTTCATTAAACTCAGTCTACGGGTTCATGATATTTTGCTAACAGACAGGCTGATGAACTTTCATAACAGCAAGGAATAAAAAGACCAATCTTTCACATAAATGTGTTTTCATAGTTTATTTTTCTTTGACTTATAAAAGGTTTTATATTTCAGGTTTCTGATGTGACCTAATTTCAACTTTTCACGGATTTAACGGAGCGCGTGATGAAGGATTATTAATCTACATTAGTAATATGAGCAGATCAGATTTATGAAGACAAATTAGAACAAATTATCTGCTGCAGTTTTAATATATTAATGTTGTTGGAGATGAAACCAAATGTTTGACCATTTGGCCTCATTAAATACTTTGTGTTTGTAGTCATCTCCAGCCTTCATCTAAAAATCCTCAGCACATCAATAACTGAAGAGAATCACTCTGAGAATAATAAAAAATATAGTTTCAATTAATTAACCAGATCTCATTAACTTCACATAAACTTCTGATTGTTTCAGGAAAACTGAGAAATAACTGGTTTTATTTTTCTGTGGAAGCTAAACACGAACAAACCGCAAAAACAAATACACATATTTGTTAAGATTGTTTTTGTTCAGAATATTATAAATGTTACAACAATTAAATACATTTTTAATAGAAATATAAAATAAAAACAGGAAATCAGAAAAAACAAGTACATTTTAAATCCGTCTGTTGACCAGTTTGTTTTGTTCTGATTAAACCTTTTTTGAACTGAAGTCATCTGAGCTGAGCTGCAGAACCAGACGTGCACATCTTCACCCCACAGTGCCACCTGACTTCCACTGAAGTCCTCTGGAGGCTTTCATCATGTTCTGTTTGGATCTGCAGGTTGAAGATGTTCAGAGGTTCTGCAGGATGAAACCTGACTTCCTGACACAGCTGAACCTGAATCTGGAAGAGATTCAACTTCTACTGCTTCTGTTGAGTATGACTGAATTTCTTTAAAAAGCCAAAGATTGAAGGAGTTTCAGTTGTTTGAAAGCTGATAAACTTCATTGCTTTCAGTCATGAAAACATAAAAAACATTTTTTTCTGGTAACAAGCAGAACATGACTGACAGTGATGTTCTCCAACAGAACACTTATGGAGTTCTGTTGAGGTCAGAATTATTGATGAGAACATCACAGAGCTTCAGCTGCTCATCTTTGCAGTACATCACGACCTCATGTCCCAGTGTCTGGACCCTGCATCGCATCACAACCTCATGTCCCAGAGTCTGGACCCTGCATCGCATCACGACCTCATGTCCCAGAGTCTGGACCCTGCCGCGCATCACGACCTCATGTCCCAGAGTCTGGACCCTGCCGCGCATCACGACCTCATGTCCCAGAGTCTGGGCCCTGCATCGCATCACAACCTCATGTCCCAGAGTCTGGACCCTGCATCGCATCATGACCTCATGTCCCAGAGTCTGGACCCTGCCGCGCATCACGACCTCATGTCCCAGAGTCTGGACCCTGCCACGCATCACGACCTCATGTCCCAGAGTCTGGACCCTGCCGCGCATCAC
>NC_056516.1:40158755-40161446 GCF_014905685.2 Nematolebias whitei
GGACGAAGGGGGGCCAGCCCGGGGAGCGTGTTGGGCAATCGCTGTAAGGATCCTGCCCTGCACCCTGCCTTTCTCTCTCCTCATCACTCCTAATTGGCTCCAGCTGCAGATGATCAGCTCAACACCCAGGAGGAGTATAAGAAGATTCAGGAACCACTCTGCAGGCGCTGGGACATTGCCTACCAACGGTAGTTGTGTTCTGGCCAATATTCAGTGATATTAGTAAATACTAATATTGTGTTTTTCCTCTGCGCTTCCTCAGAGTTTGGATCTAGTTGTACCTGCCCTGCCTGAGTTCCACATGAACTGTGACTCCTCCTGCCTAGCTACAATTGCTGGATGCCTTCCACCACTTGCCTCAATCTACTTGTTGCTTCACCTTGTGCCACTGGACATCATCAGGATAATACCTTCACCTGCTTCACACCGTAAGAATAAATCTATAAGATATATTCTCATTCAACCGCAGCCCTCTTAATCATCGCTCTCTCTCCAGGTGTTCCCGTTCCCCTCATTAATATTGTATATATCACCTACCTGTAAATAAACACTTTAAACTATTCTCTGAGTCCTGGTCTCTGTTCAGTTCTGGTCTTTCATTCTGGGTACACCGCAATCGTTACAATCGCTTCCTACTCCTATTGAGGATGACCAAATCCCTGAGCTGCCTTCTGTAGAGGACCAGGTGGCTCACCCTCTCATCAGAGGCTCTTTAGTGATCCTCAGAATCACTCCAAGAGACAGAGTTAAAAATAGAAGACTTGTGGTGGACCAACTCCTAGAGATTTTCATCTCACAGCCTGACTTGCTCAGCACATCGTTTCATCAGGTGATCTTTCAATTTGCCATGAACCTAAAAGCTGAACTTGATCCTAGTTTTGTCTCATCACACACTGAAGAACCTGCAGTGGTACCAGAACCTGCAGCAGCCAGCCCAGAACCTGCAGTGGTACCAGAACCTGTAGCAGCCAGTCCAGAACCTGCAGTGGTACCAGAACCTGCAGAAGCCAGCCCAGAACCTGCAGTGGTACCAGAACCTGCAGCAGCCAGCCCAGAATCTACAGTGGTACCAGAACCTGTAGCAGCCAGCCCAGAAACTGCTGCAGTAGCCAGACCAAACCAAGATCCAGCCCCAGACAATCCAGTTGCAGAAGAGCTCCTCGCCGCTGACCCGCCTCCTGAGTTCCTCACAGCTCAGCCCCTGTGGTCGCTCCCATGCCTACTACAGTTTCCATAGTTTTTCCATCTCCTGCAGCCTCTGTATCATCTACGTTATGTGAGGACACAACCTATCCTGAGCCCACAGACCCTGACACGTCTTCCCCCAGATCCTGTTGCTGCACGCAGCCCCCGTGGTGGATCCCTTACTTCTCCTGCTCCGTGGGGGTCCAGACGGACTCCGCTCCTGCTCCAGATACTGCCGCCGAAAGGGTCTACACCTCAGCCCGAGGGTCCTGCATCCACCGAAGGGTCCACATCTCAGCCCGAGGGGCCTGCGTCCGCCGAAGGGTCCTCATCTCAGCCCGAGGGTCCTGCGTCCGCCGAAGGGTCTTCACCTCAGCCCGGGGGTCCTGCGTCCGCCGAAGGGTCTTCACCTCAGCCCGAGGGTCCTGCGTCCCCTGTTGGTCCTGCTGAAGAGGATCCCGGCCAGCCTGCGGCCTTCGGCTCATGTTACCTGTCTCGAGGGGGTCCTAGAGGACGCCCCTCACGTCTCCTGTCTCGAAGGGGTCCTGGAGGACGCCCCTCATGTCGCCTGTCTCGAGGGGGTCCTGGAGGACGCCCCTCACATTGTCTGTCTTGAGGGGGTCCTGGAGGACGCCCCTCAGGTTTCTGATTCTGGGAGGGTTCTGGAGGACTCCCCTCAGGTTTCTGGTTCTGGGAGGGTCCTGGAGGACGCCCCTCACGCCGCCCACCTGAATGGTGGTCCTGTACTGGACGGCCTCCACGCCGCCCACCTGAACGGTGGTCCTGTACTGGACAGCCTCCACGCCGCCCACCTGAACGGTGGTCCTGTACTGGACGGCCTCCACGCCTCCCACCTGACCTGCTCTGGCCTGTCGGATGGCCTCCCGGCCGCCCCCCTGACCTGCTCTGAGCCAGTGGATGGTCTCCCGGCCATCTGGACATTTTGTGTTTCCCTACTTAGTTTAGTCCCCAGGCCTTGTCCTGTCGGTATTGTTTTGGTCCTTATGTGTCTTTGTTCTGGCCCGCCACCTTTGCAGTTCCTCCCTCCGCCCGCCCTAGTTTTCTGGGAGAGGGTTTCTTGGGGACGCCAGGGGGCGTCCTTGAAGGGGGGTACTGTAGGGATGGCACCATATAGTGGGCCTTCCCCTGTCTGTTCTCCCTTGTGTCTCTGCATTGATTGTCTGATGATCGTCACCTGTGTCATGTCCTGTTTGAGTATATAAAGTCTGTCTGTTAGTTCTGTCGTTGTCGGTTCGTTGTTGGGTATTGCCTGTCCTGTCCTGCCTGTCTGATCCTGTTTAATCCTGTTCCTGAGTCTGTTTTGTAAGTTTTGCTGCCATGTCAGCCTTTTTGATTTATTATTATTATTATTATTATTATTAAAAGTATTTTATTTTATATGTCTGCCTCCTGAGTCCTGCCTGCGCAACTGGGTTCTCCTGTCCTGATCTGCCTGGAAACCCTGACAGTCGTGATGCGCTGCAGGGTCCAGACTCTGGGACACGA
>NC_056516.1:40161546-40164771 GCF_014905685.2 Nematolebias whitei
GGGGGGGGGGGGGGGGGGGGGGGGGGGGGTGTTATCCAGTAATCAAGCTCAGTTGGTTTAATGGCCTCATCTTAAAGTCCTAATGGCTTTTAGAGGATAAGAATGAACGTCTGGTTTCTTTTTCTAATTAGAGCCATCAGGGGGACTTCCCAGAACCGGACCGGCCCTGGATCATAATCATGTTCAGATCCAAGCTTCCGTTAATTGATACTGACAAGAATTGAAACATTTGGCCTCAAGCTGAGATAAATCCACAACAAGACAGACAAAACAGTGGTGAAAATACATCCCATCACAGTGGCACAAACAAGAAGGATTTACTGAATGTCCATTTTATCATCCATCCGAACAGACCTTTCAGACTGGTAATCCATCCTGGGTCCACACTCTGGGACATGAGGTTATGCTGCGCTGCAGGGTCCAAACTCTGGGACATGAGGTCGTGATGCGCTGCAGGGTCCATACTCTGGGACATGAGGTCGTGATGCGCTGCAGGGTCCAGACTCTGGGACACGAGGTCGTGATGCGCTGCAGGGTCCAGACTCTGGGACACGAGGTTGTGATGCGCTGCAGGGTCCAGACTCTGGGACGCGAGGTCGTGATGCGCTGCAGGGTCCAGACTCTGGGACGCGAGGTCGTGATGCGCTGCAGGGTCCAGACTCTGGGACACGAGAACGTGATGCGCTGCAGGGTCCAGACTCTGGGACGCGAGGTCGTGATGCGCAGCAGGGTCCAGACTCAGGGACACGAGGTCGTGATGCGCTGCAGGGTCCAAATTCTGGGACATGAGGTCGTGATGCCCTACAGGGTCCAAACTCTGGGACATGAGGTCGTTGAAGGGATGGCACCATCTAGTGGGCCTTCCCCTGTCTGTTCTCCCTTGTGTCTCTGTATTGATTGTCTGATGATCGTCACCTGTGTCATGTCCTGTTTGTGTATGTAAAGTCTGTCTGTTAGTTCTGTCGTTGTCGGTTCGTCGTTGGGTATTGCCTGTCCTGTCCTGCCTGTCTAATCCTGTTTAATCCTGTTTCTGAGTCTGTTTTGTAAGTTTTGCTGCCATGTCAGCCTTTTTGATTTATTATGATTATTATTATTAAAAGTATTTTATTTTATATGTCTGCCTCCTGAGTCCTGCCTGTGCAACTGGGTTCTCCTGTCCTGATCTGCCTGGAAACCCTGACAGTACGAACCGACCAAAACCTGAACCCAGCAGGCAGGCTCATTCAGACTCTGCCCACCTGTTTTTGCCCGAGCCTTTCCAGATGGAGGGAGCTGCGATCCGGTGCGGTGCCTTTTGGACTAGACCCGTCCTGGGACTGAGAAGCCACGGCCAGGCGGTTGAAGTTATGCCTTCGCCTCTCCTACTGCAGGAGGAGTGTAGTGAATGTGGGGCTCAGCTTTGCTGTTGCTTCACTACTAATTAATTATTCTTAAAGCTAGTTCAAGCACAAAGAATATTAATTATTTAAATACAACGGATTCTTTCTTTTTTGAGTTAAATTTCTGCCATGTGACCAAGATAACTGTGAGGATTTTTTAATCGGTGACATGAGACGCCATTTTTCTTTGACCCATCAGAATAAATGCGGTCATTTATTTAACAGAATCAAAATTTAACATCAAAACATGTACACATTGATTTGTTGATCTGGTTCTGATTAATAAAAACTTGGCACGCTTTACTAACAAGACAACAGAACATTTCTGAAGGCATCTAGATTGATTTACTGGCAAAGAGGTTTACAAGAGGAGAGATTTAGAGGTTTAAAGAGGAGGATTTAGATGGATGAAGGAAGATGTATGTTTTGTTGACCAGAATTAGCACGCTTCTTTCAACACCAGCTCAAACCCCTGGTACACTCGGTGCGTGACGACTCATTACCTTTGCAGAAGATAAATCCACTCCGGTACAGAGGTCCATTTCAACGCTACCTTTCCAGCGTTTCCGGTCAGGGTGGCTGGGCATCGTCAGAAGTCGTGACGATTTACTCCGTCCAACAGACAAGCTTCCTTCGAAGTTGTAGGGCGTTACGCCCGGGTGAGTTCACAGCGAGGCACTGTAACTCCGCTGGGATGGACGGACCCTCGTCTCACGGTCAAATCCTTCAGCTATTGATTAAATCTGAAAGTTCCTTAGGAACTCTCAGGAAGACTCCATCGTCCCAAGAAAGACTCAGGAAAACTTCGGTCAAAGCCTGAAGAAGATTGAAGACTCGAGAAGACTCAGAAGACCCGAGAAGACGCCAGGAAGACTCAAGAAGACTGAATAGTTCTAGGAAGTGTTGACTTTTAAAGAGTCCTCACTTCCGGTCACTTGGTACTTCCTGGTTGGTTGAAACAACCAACTGGGGAGTGTTTCAGTGATGTCAGAGGGTTATTAAAAGTCAAAAAGACAGCAGGAATGTTTAGGAACGTTTAGTACAGACAGAGGAATGTTATGGCGAAGTGAGACAAATGCAGATGCCAGTTGAAGTTATTTACTGTCTGCTAGGTTTAAAAACAAGACACTTCGTTCCAATACTTGCTTTCTGACTTTTGACCGACATCCCTGACTTCTCATTCAGACAGAAGATCAAAATGCATAATTACTTTGTAAATAGACATTTAACTTGATTTCTAATTTCTAATGAGGTTTAAAAATCATTAATACTGTTTCACAGTTGACTTAAAATGAGTGGTTCACTTCAACATTTAGAAATGGTATGAACTAAACACACTTTGATTATCAAAAAGAAGAGTGTTCTTTCAAGTGATTAATTCAGGATACAATTAAACAGTCTCTTGATGAGCTAATTTGTATTTCTGGATTCAAATCAATGAAATAACAGTTCTTGTCCCATGAAGGTCTTCAGAGACAGGTTGAGGTCGGAGGCCTAGTTCACTACAGGAGAGACGAAGAAATCAGTCCCAGAAGAACCACACAGCACCCAGGTCCAGTCCCTCCTACTCACTAGTCTGCTTTGGGTGGACATCTGGGGAGGACGCCGAGTCAGAGGACAAACTCTGGTTCGCCCCGGTACACCACCCACATCGCCGCCAGAAAGGAAAGAGGAGACGCAACCGGAACTGGTCCGCTGCTCTTCCGCCCACATCACCTGCATGTACAGCTGCTCGCACTCGGCCCAGCGAGGCTGAGTTTTTTGGTTCCACCTCCTCCTGGTCCCAGCCTCCAGCCTGCTCTCCTCAGCCAGAACCTGCAAAACAGGGGAGAATTTTGCGCGCGGG
>NC_056516.1:40164871-40167684 GCF_014905685.2 Nematolebias whitei
GCTGCAGAAAGAAAAGCTTTGCAGAGAGTGGTGAAGGCTGCACAGAAATCTGTTGGAATCAGTCTCCCCACCATCACAGACATCTACACCTCCAGATGCAGGAAGAGGGGCACCTGCATCATGAAGGACCACACTCACCCAGCACACACACTTTTTGCCCCACTCCCCTCAGGAAGGAGGTTAAGGAGCATTAAGTGTAGAACCACTAGACTGAGGAACAGCTTCTACCCTGAGGCTGTTAGACTCATGAATCTCTAACTAGAATAATCACTGTGAAAAAAAATCACATTGTGTTGCTGCTGATCTGTTTCATGTCGCTGCTGATCTGTTTCAATGTTGATGTGTTCATGCGTGCACATCTGCTCACAGACTCATGTTCATGTTTGTGCTGATGTTCAATGTTTTATGTTATGAGTGCTTAGTGTATATTTAGTTGATGTTTTTCTTAGTTCATATCTTAGATGTTATTACTGTTTTTCTTATACATTTTATTGTTGGATGTAACTGGGACCCTGTGTACATAATTTCACTCCACCACATGTACCACATGAGGTGCGAATGACAATAAAGAAACTCTGACTCTGACTCTGACACACACACACACACATACTAACATGCATGTTTTTGATCTGTGGGAGGAAACTGGAGTACCAGAGATAACCCACGCAGCACGGAGAGAACATGCAAACTCCACCCAGAAAGGACCTCGGACCGGGATTTGAACCATGGTGACCTGCTTGCTGAGAGGCAGCAGCTCTACCCACTGATCCACTGTGCTGCTCTGCAACAATTCAGAAGTGTTTCTTTATTTTCTGCCACGTTCACATGTTATTTGAACAAGATTTAATCAGGATTTCACTCAGGAACCTGCAAACCAAGAAGCTAAAAATCTTTAGATCAGTGTTGTGACATATGAGAGTTTCACTTTAAAGTCAGGGAGATGTTTTAAATTCCTCACAGGTATCATGGACTCTGAATCAGACTCCAAACTGTTCACTTTCTGTTTCATGGAGCTGCATCTGCCCTAATACTGACCTTTATGATGTTAAGCTGCCATCAATTAGATCTCATTTGATCTGCTCCCTGCTGCGCCCAGCACCGATACTTCAGGAGTGATGGGGCGGGATACTGCCCCCCCCCCCCAGCAGCTCCATAATTAGTCAGTAATATCGTGAGCTTCAAATGAGCTCCTCAGTGAACCAAGTGTGCGGTGAAGCAGCAGGAGTAATTCTAGTTATTCAGCTCACCTGATCACAACATAAGGATCTGTTTGACACAGTGATAAGTGGGGATACGTAGTTACAGCAATGGATCAAATTGATGAAACCAGCCACTAGGGAGCACAAGACAGTGTATCTCTTGTGCCGGTCCCAAGCCCAGGTAAATGGTGAGGGTTGTGTCAGAAAGGGCATTCAATGTAAAACACTTTTGCCAAAACTATAATGTGAGTTCATCAAAGTGAAACCATACCAGATCGGTCGAGGCTCAGGATAAAAACAACCTCCACCGGTACTGTTGAAAAAGTTCTGGCAGAAATTGTGCTCCTGCTAGTCAAAGACCACAAGGAGGGAAACGTGTTAGGAGACAGAGAGAGAAGAGGAAAGTCAAGAATGTAGGATTTAGGGTTGCAACTCTAAATGTGGGGACAATGACAGGCAAAGGTAGAGAGCTGGCTGACATGATGCTGAGAAGGAAGATAGATGTTTTATGTGTCCAAGAGACCAAATGGAAGAGCAGCACGGCTTGCAGCATTAGAGCAGGGTTCAAACTGTTTTACCATGGTGTAGATAGAAAGAAAAATGGAGTGGGGGGGTCCTGAAGGAGGAGTTGGTAAAGAATGTAGTAGCGGTGAAAAGAGTGTCAGATAGGGTGATGTGTCTGAAGGTAGAAGTAGAAGGTCTGATGCTAAATGTTGTCAGTGGTTATGCTCCACAGGTTGGATGTGATGTGGAGGAGAAAGATCTGGATGAAGTGATAGAGAATATTCCCAGGGAGGAGAGAGTGGTGATGGGAGCAGACCTGAATAGACATGTTGGTGAAGGAAACAGAGGATGAGGAAGTGATGGGTAGGTTTGGTGTCAAGCAAAGAAACCAGGAAGGACAGATGGTGGTGGATTTTACCAAGAGAATGGAAATGGCTGTAGACAACACCTGTTTCCAAAAGAGGGAGGAGCATAGAATGACCTATAAGAGTGGAGGAAGGAGTACGCAGGTCGACTACATTCTGCAATACGTGCAATAGACAAAGCTTTTCCTTAGTTTACACATTTCCCAGGAGAAATGGATAAGTCGGCCTGTTTCAAGGCCAACCGGGGAGTCAGATTCAGATAACCACAATTGTTGATTTATTCATGCAGACTATTATTTTTCTTGTCAGCCTTGAGTCTTACTGGTACTTCCAAGGTCTGAAATGTCCAGATTAGGATGCATTCTACTGGTCCGTGCTTACGAGCCTCTTGGTTTCCATGCTGACGAGTCCAAAAGCCGTAGAATGAATGGTTACGTATCACAGAGCTTTAAGATTGCTGTTATTAAACCTTTACTTGACAAGTCTGATCTTGATCCAGAAATTCTGGCCAACTATAGACCTATATCTAATCTAACTTTCATCTCAAAAATTCTAGAGAAAATAGTTGCAGGTCAGTTACGTGAACATCTACAAAGAAATAATCAGTTTGAAGAGTTTCAGTCAGGGTTCAGAGCTCATCATTGTAAGAGTGACACTCACTGCAGCTCTAAGATGGCCGCTAATCACCACCAGCTGATGGTCATCCACCTGACGAGCTACAACCCTACTTAAGGCTGCAGTCGAG
>NC_056516.1:40167784-40169136 GCF_014905685.2 Nematolebias whitei
CACACACACACACACACACACACACACTCCCCTCCCCTGGCTAGTACGTCAGGGGTCCACTTCTGGTCAGAACAGAATCACCACTGGGCTTCATGTATACCAAGTTATTATCTCAGAGTCTGGAATTAATTTCATCCCAAAGGAAATGCCTGTGTAAGTGATTTTCCTCTCTAATACTTATGGGGGCGGGGGGGGGGGGGGGGGCTTTGATTATTTTTCACGTTTGACTCACCCTGCAGAAATACTTTGAAACTATTATTTCTGACTCCTCATTTCTGAAACTTACCCCATGAGGCAGGACACTGCAACAATTCCATCCATCCATTATCTTTTACCCGCTTCTTCCTTTTCGGGTCGCGGGGGTCACTGGTGCCCACGTCCAGCAGTCACTGTGCAAGAGGCAGGGGACACCTGGACAGGTCTCCAGTCCATCACAGGGACACAGAGACAAACAATCTCTTTCGCACCCACACACACACACACACACACACACACACGCACGCACGCACACACACACACACACACACACACACACACACACACACACTGGTCTGAATGACTATCGGCCAGTGGCCCTCACCCCGATAGTCGCTAAATGCTTTGAAAAACTGGTCATGACTCGCATCAAAACAACCATCAACATCAACAAGGACCCTCATCAGTATGCATACCGTGAGAACCGATCAACAGAGGATGCCATCTCCTCTGTGGTCCACACTGCTCTCAACCACCTGGAGCAGAAAAACTCTTACGTCCGTATGCTCTTTGTGGACTTCACATCCGCCTTCAACACCATGATCCCCCAAACCCTGATGGACAAACTATCCACACTAGGACTAAGCCCCTCCATCTGCAACTGGGTACTAGACTTTTTAACAAACAGACCACAGTTAGTGAGGATCCACAACCTCTCCTCCTCCACCATAACCCTCAGCACTGGCTCTCCTCAGGGATGTGTGTTGAGCCCCCTCAGGTTTACTCTGCTCACGTATGATTGTGCAGCTACCCATCCAGGCTGTCACATTGTAAAGTTTGCAGATGATACAGCGGTGGTGGGATCCATCACAAACAATGATGAGTCCAGCTACAGGCAGGAGGTGGAACACCTGGAGAGCTGGTGCAGAGAGAATAACCTTCACATCAATGTGAAGAAGACAAAGGAGATGATTGTGGACTTCAGAAGGAACAAAAACATCTACACCCTCCTGAACATAAGAGGATCTGCGGTGGAAGTGGTCTCCAGCTACAAGTACTTGGGTGTACACCTGAACAACAACCTCAGCTGGAGCAACAACACCACCAGCCTGATGAAGAAAGCTCATCAGAGACTCTACTTCCTCAGACGGCTGAGA
>NC_056516.1:40169236-40170750 GCF_014905685.2 Nematolebias whitei
AACGAGACCAGGAGCGAACAAGCCTCCTCTTCACAGACGGAGAGAATTGAACAATTAGAGGAAATGTTGAAACAAGTGCTAAGTCAACAGCTCAAGACTCAAGCAAATCTTCAAGAACTTGAAGGTATGGTTTTTACAATGAACCAGAGGCTCTCTACTTCTTCCTCCACAACTTCTGCACCTCCAGCAGACGCCAGTCCTGCTAACATTGGTACTGTGAATAATGCTGTTTTTCCACAACAACTTTTGGTAAAACCATCCGAACTCTTTTCAGGAGATCCAGCTCAATGTGAGGGTTTCCTCCTCCAGTGCAAGCTCACTTTTGGAGGAGCTCCTCAACTCTACTCATCAGACGCCACCAAAATTTCTTACCTCATCAGCCAACTAAAAGGTAACGCTCTCCAGTGGGCGACCTCTTTCTTTCGCCACCGTAGTGTGGACTCTGTCACGTTCAGCTTTTTTTTAGAGGAGTTCCGCAGGATTTTCGATCGGCCGCTACAACAACCAAACGCAGAGAAGCGTTTGTTGGGGTTACGTCAGGGCCGACTTCCGGTTGCCACGCACGCCTTGGAGTTCCGCATCCTCACAGCCCAAACTGATTGGAACGACAGGGCATTGCAAGGTACTTTTTTAAACTCATTATCCGATCACATTAAAGACCAGATTGCAGCACGAGACGAGCCACCCAATTTTGACGCTTTAATAAATCTTGCAATCGCTATAGATGAACGTTTCCGGGAAAGACACCGGGAACAGGACTACAACTCCCAGAGAGCTTCCACTTCCGGGTTTCCTACGTCATCAACAAGGACGTACCACTCCAAAGCCAAATTTGAGAATCACATCCCTCGTAGTCCTCTAGTGTCATCTACTGGTTTCTCACTGTCAATGCCGGAATCTGAACCCATGCAAATTGGGAGTACACGTTTAACATTTACTGAGAGACAGAGACGCAAAGATTACAACCTTTGTTTTTACTGTGGGAAAGAGGGTCACTTTGTTGCCGCGTGCTCGGTTCAGGGAAATGAAAACAACCACCAGTAAAGAGGGAGTTACTGGTGGGCACATCCTCGTTTTCTCCCCTCCGCAGGTTCACGTTACCCACCATTATACAATTAAACAATAACCGGTTTCCTGTATCTGCACTAATTGACTCCGGTGCAGAACAAAACCTTATTAGCCAAGATTTAGTCAAGAAATTTTCTCTCCCCGTCATTGATATAGACACTGTATCTATTGCTGGAGTTACTGGAGAGACTCTAGCTCAAATTAAATTTAAGACTACTGATTTACATTTAATTACATCCGGAAATCATCATGAGGAGATTAGTTTTTTTTGTATTTGACTCCCCGAACACACAATTAATTTTAGGATTCCCCTGGCTACGGGCTCACAATCCTCACTTTAATTGGGAACTTGGTAGGATTGAAAGATGGAGCGACAGGTGTCTAAGACACTGTCTCCGTTCTGGTATATCCAACCCCTCGATAAAGATACCTACTACAGAGGACGT
>NC_056516.1:40170850-40180451 GCF_014905685.2 Nematolebias whitei
GTCTAGATGGGAGCATATGTTGTTCTAGAACCTGAACATAGTTCTCTGCATTAATGGTGCCTTTCCAGACATGCAAGCTGCCCATGCCACAAGCGCTCATGCAACCCCATACCATCAGTGATGCAGGCTTCTGAACGGAGCGTTGATAACAACTTGGGCTATCCTTGTCCTCTCTGGTCCGGATGACATGGCGTCCCAGTGTTCCATAAAGAACTTCAAATCGTGACTCATCTGACCACAGAACAGTCTTCCATTTTGCCACACTCTATTTTAAATGACCCCTGGCCCAGTGCAAATGTCTGAGCTTGTGGAGCTTGCTTAGAAATGGCTTCCTCTTTGCACTGTAGAGTTTCAGCTGGCAACGGCGGATGGCACGGTGGATTGTGTTCACTGACAATGCTTTCTGGAAGTATTCCTGAGCCCATTCTGTTATTTCCTTGACAGTGGCATTCCTGTTTGAGGTGCAGTGACGTTTAAGGGCCCGGAGATCACGAGCATCCAGTAGTTTTACGGCCTTGACCCTTACGCACAGCGATTGTTCCAGATTCTCTGAATCTTTTGATGATGTTATGCACGGTTGATGATGATAACTTAAAAGTCTTTGCTATTTTACGCTGGGTAACACCATTCTGGTATTGTTGCACTATCTTTCTGCGCAACAATGGTGGAATTGGTGATCCTCTTACCATCTTGGCTTCTGAGAGACACTGACACTCTGAGAAGCTCTTTTTATACCCAATCATGTTGTCAATTGACCTAATTAGTGTTAATTGTTCTTCCAGCTGTTCGTTGTATGTTCAATATCCTTTTTCCAGCCACTTATTGCTACTTGTCCCAACTTTTTGGGGATTTGTTGACACTGTGAAATTTTGAATCAACATATTTTTCCTTTAAAATGTTACATTTACTCAGATTAAACTTTTGATGTTATATTACAAATAAAATATTGACATTTGCCATCTCCACATCATTGCATTCAGTTTTTATTCACAATTTGTTTAGTGTCCCAACTTTTTTGGAATCTGGTTTGTGTATATATATATATATATATATATATATATATATATATATCCAAACCAGGACGGATCGTCAGCTGGACTCCAGTGGAAACATTGTATTCTTTTGTATTCATTTGTCTGAACCGTCAGCACAGTTGTTGCTGTTTCTGAGGTTTCAGTTTGTGACGGGTCACCGTCGGTGACGTGTGAATGTACCCCCCCCCCCTTTTTCTGATGAGGGGCTCTCATTAGCAATGATATTGCCACACAACGCGTCAGGTTGTTTGTCCGTGGCAATACCGTCCAACATTTCCATGAACCGACGCACACTCTCTGTCTCGTCCGAGCTCAGAGGTCCGGGGCTCTCTTTCTGGACCTTCTGCTGTTTCTTTTTCGTCTCAGGCTGTTCATGCCGACGTGGCGGGTGAGCAGGCCCCCTCCTCTGCGGTTCCTGGTGGGATCCCTGGTTGTATGGGTTACCTTGGGTGCCATACTTTTTACCCTTAGGACGTGCGCCCCCCTTCTGGTACATTCGTCCATCCTCTGGTTTATTGGGAAACCATTTAGGATCTCTTCTGAACCAGGGGGCACTCATCTGTTGTGGTTTGGCAGATGGGAAATCACGTTTCCTCTCGCCTTTCTTGGGAGGGGGAGCTGAAGCTCTCGTTCCTTCCAATTCTAATGACTGGGAAGGAATCCTCTCACCTGGGTACACTTCAGTAAGTGTTTTGGCCTGTTAACAAGCCTCAAAGACATTCACAGCACAATTTTTTATCTCACTGATGGCTTTTTCTTTGAAATTAGCCATCATCTGTACTGACGTCCTTATGTCAGGGTGGAGATTTTTGCTGAAAACGAACTTAAACGTCTCCTCCTCCTCCTCCATGCCGGTTTCGTTCCTGTAACCAAAATAAGCCTGCAAAATTCTGGAATAATATACCCTTGGGTGCTCGTTCTTACCTTGCATGACCTTGTCGGCGGCTGGGTAACTGCCAGGTCCCGCGCAAGGGGTATACTCTTTAATTAGAGCAGCACATAACAGGTTGTAATCCTTTCTTGTGGCATCTGGTTGACGCTCTATAAAAGAAAACACCATCCTGGCTGAAGTGAGCCTGATCAAACCTATTTTATCCTCAGCTGTAGCGTTGGGATAGCTTCCCAATTGGAAGTCAAGGTCTTGCAGATAGGCCTTAGTGTCGGTCAAACCCAACGGCCCTGGCTCGAAGCGTTGGACATATTTCGCGATTTTTTGCAATACCGCTATTGAGAGCGGAGTATGAGGGCTTAGTGGAGGCGGAACAAAGTAATCACGTGGAGGTGGTTCACCAGAATCACGTGGAGGTGGCATAAAGAGATTTTGTATAGGAGGTACAACAAAATCGCTCTGAGGTGGTGATGGTTGACCTGGACTCTGACCCAGTTTGTCTTTGAGTTCCAGACATCTTTTCCCCTTGTCAGAGATTTTATTTGTGGCTGCGGCAAGTTTTGCCTCACAGGCTGTTAACCGTTCATGTGATGTATGACACTCACTTTGTAAGCGCACGCCTTGTTGGACTAATGCCGCTTTTTCCAATATGCACTCGTCCAGAGATTTTGATGTTAGCTGCAACTGTTGGTGCAGAACATCATTGTCTGAACACAGTGCTTGGTACTTTAACCCTCCTTCACGTAGCTTTTCCTCATATGAGTCTGCGTGTAACAACAACTGAGCTTGTGAGAGCTCTTTCTCATGTTGCAATTTTTCCTCCCAGGTCTCCTTTACCAATTGAAACTGTGCCTTGAGTTGTAGACACTCATCAAGTGTTGCTTCGCGGTCCTCTGTCTCGCGTTTCAACTTTATTTCAAGGGCTTCTGTCCTGCTGGCCTCCAGGTAATATTTAGCTTTTAGCAAGAGTGCTATTTTAGCCAGTTGCTCGTAGCCTGACATCTTTATGGCTGCAGAAGTGACACTGCCTGCCACTTCCTTTAGCTTGTCCAATAAATCTGTTGAGTTCATGCAGTCCACCTGGTCACCATATGGAGATAAGGAATATGTGAGCAGCCTCAAAGCGCTCTCAAGCCAGTCCTTCTTAACACCAAAAGGAGCAGGATTAGCATTATCAGCTTTTGTTAAATCTGCCATGGTTGTATTTACTGTTCAGCAAAACCTATCAGGTTAAACCGTCGCAATCTTAGAGTTTTTCAACAGATAAATGTTTGTATTTAAGTGAGCAGCGAGTTTCACACACTATGTAGCTCTGCGGTTCCATCAACAGTACTGTTATAAGCCAATTTTTCAATAATTGGGCACCTGTTTTAGGGTTTACCCCATGAATATTATAAGTAAATGCTTCCTGTGGCAGTGTTACTTAATATGAGCTTAATTCTAACAGATACAATGAACCAGGGGCAGCACGGTGGCGCAACTGGTAGAGCTGCTGCCTCTCAGCGAGCAGGTCCCTGGTTCAAACCCCGGTCCAGGGGCCTTCTGGGTGGAGTTTGCATGTTCTCTCCGTGCATGCGTGGGTTTTCTCCGGGTGCTCCGGTTTCCTCCCACAGACCAAAAAACATGCATGTTAGGCTGATTGGTAACTCTAAATTGTCCCTAGGTGTGAGTGAGAGAGTGAATGGTTGTTTGTCTCGTTTGTCTCTATGTGGCCCTGTGATGGACTTGCGACCTGTCCAGGGTGTCCCCCGCCCCTCGCACAGTGATTGCTGGACATGGGCACCAGCGACCCCCGTGACCCAAAATGGAATAAGCGGGTAAAGAAAATGGATGGATGGATGGACAATGAACCAGGCTATTTCAGTGTTTATTTACTCAAATGCACATAAAATTAATAAACCTGCAATATTTTCTAAAAAGTCTGACAGCAACTTTGTAGTTTTAAACGCTCTTTAAGCAGTTTAATTTACCAGAATTTGCTATTTAAAACAGTAACTCATAAACCAAGCTTGATTAACATTTTTATTTACCCACATGCTTCTGTCAGAAACAAATGAAAAGCGAGTTTGGAGCTTTCAGTTCTGAAAAACTGTAATACTCTGTTTTCACAGCAGGTGGTGGTGCAAGCTTACTTTTACCACAGGGTGACTGTAGCTACACGTCTTCGACGGTAGGAGTCACTGACGACTTCCTGTGAACCGTCCTGTTGACATCCGGTCGTTAGCCGTACGGGTCCCCGTGGGTCCAGTTCTGATCGAGAAAGCTTTCCGCTTTCCATTGTATCCCAACAGTTCACGAGTGATCACTGCGAAAGGAGTCATTAAACTGAAACTGATCTGGAACCAACGGGAACTGGTCCACCCATTCCCCATGGTCCCAGACTTACCACATGCAACCTACATAGGCTCTGACATCTTGGTAAGATTAGGTGTCTGAGTGGACACCAGCCACAATGCACTGTGGTCACTAAAACCATCCAAAAAGGATCCTCCTGTGCTAGACACAGCAAACCTTACGGCTGGACAGACCATTCCAGAGGTCTGCCAGGAATGTACACAAGATGTACCAGCCACCCAACCGCCAGCTGCGGAAAAACCCTCAGTACATGAGGACCCGAATCACCACCACTTTGATAGCAATATCTGCAAGGATATGACAACACTGTATGTGGATGGCTGCTCATTCCACCACGAAAAAACCTGCAAATCAGGTGTTGGAGGGATCCTCCTCCAGAACCAAGAAGAGGTCACTTTTAGCTATAAATTAGGCTCTCAGTCTTCTCAGTACACTGAGATAGCAAGAATCCTAATAGCTCTCCAGATGGCAGTAGAACGCTCCATCCAAACGCTAGTCATCTGCACGGACTCTAATTATGCTCGACTTAGTTTCTTGTGTCATCTCACTCTGTGGAAACAGAACGGCTTTCTCACAAGCAACAAGAAAGTGGTCAAACACAAAGAGCTTTTCATGACATGTGATCACTTGGTGACATCACATGACCTACAGGTCTACTGGAAGAAGGTTCCAGGACATTCAAGAGTCCTAGGCGATGACAAGTGGTATAATGGCCTTGCAGACTTCCTAGCCAAGGACAGAGCCGTGGACGGCCCTCCGTGGTCCTTTGACCACTCCTGGCTGCTCGCAAATCTGTCAGTACAACCTACAGCCGAGATAATGGCAGTCACACGTGCACAGGCTGCAGCCAAACTGGCTGACAACACAGTCTCTGTACAACCCGTGCTGACTGACCCAGACATCATCCAACTTCAGAAGTCGGATCCAGCAATAAACTCGATGATACTGTACTTGACTGACCCAGAGAAAAACACCGTCCGAAGTCGACCTGGATTCCAATCCAGACCTTAAAGTCCTCTTTCAGCTGCGCAAACAACTAAAACTAATCAAGGACATCCTAACTTTTGCTCATGGACTGACGTCCTCACCCGTGTTCGTAGTCCCCCACGACCACAGGGGGGTGATGTTAGTTCACGCGCATGACCTCCCGTCCGCAGGACATAAGGGAGATAACGCCACGCTGAAAGCATTAAAACAAGTTGCTTATTGGCCTGGAATGAAAAAGGATGTCAAGGACTACATAAAAGGGTGCCTGGTCTGTGGCCAGTTTCAGCCATCCAGACCACTCCACAGAGCACCACTGCAAAGTAGAGGCATTGCATTCCCATGGTCCAACCTCCAGATTGACTGGGTTGGACCACTTACTAAGAGCACTAGAGGAAATAAATATTTTCTCACGGTAACTTGCGCATTTACCAAATGGGTAGAATGTCTACCAGCTCCTAACGACACAGCACAAACAACTGCTATGTTACTGATGAATCATGTATTTTCAAGGTTTGGACTTCCCCTCAGGGTGAACTCAGACCAAGGTACACACTTCACAGCTGAAGTGATGAAAGAACTGTGGAAGATGCTAGGCATCAAAGTCAACTTCCATGTTGGCTACCACCCACAAGCCTCAGGACAAGTGGAGAGAGCAAACAGAACTGTGGTAAGTATTTTGAAGAAATACGTAGCCGCAAACTACAAGGATTGGGACGTGAAACTCTCTCTGGTCCTCATAGCCATAAGGGCCACTCCACACACATCGACTGGCATCTCTCCTTTCGAGATGATGACGGGTCGACAAATGACTCTCCCTCTTTACCTGTTGTACCAACCAGGCGATGCCGCCATGGCAACAGCCTACACCCCACAACAATACATGAATGACTTGGAAGAACACCTTAAAAACACCTTCGCTTTTGCCCAGAGAAACCTGGAAAAATCCACTGAAGGACGAAAGGCATACTATGACCAAAAGGCCTCTCAGGAGGAACTCTAAGTGGGAGATAGGGTCTGGTACTACACGTTCGCCCCCACAACCGGGAAAGGAGAGTCCAGGACCAGAAATCTCACCCGCAAACTGATGCCCAGGTGGACTGGACCCCACCTGATAACAGACAAACTGTCTCCAGTTGTCTACCAGATCAAAATCAGCAAAGGCCAAAAAGAACCAATGGTTAAATGGGTACATCGAAACCAAGTCAAACTACACAAGGCGTTCAATAACTCCACAAGAGACAAAGATCTCACAAACTCAGACCTAGTGGGAAAAAGGGTCGTCCAAGCAGAAACTAAATAAGTCTAAGCTTAATTAAGTGTTAAGATAACAACTCAGACGCGATAACGTGATCGAATCTGACAATCAGAGTGAGTGACGCAGTGAAACGTTGTTTTCTAGTTGCTTAATCACTACTGTTGTCAATGTTGAAACATTGTTTATTTGGTTTTGTTTCTGAACAACCCCAGCAAGAATGAATTTTGTGTGTACTTTAGTTAGAGACTATGAGGACTTCAACTATGCCAACATGCAGTTCATTTGTTAAACTTCAATCTTTGAGAAGTCAATGTTAATGCTACCTTAAGTACCATAACCTACATTGGTCTCACGACTCTCAAGCCGAACCTACTCGAACGGTCCTATTCGGAGGGGGGTGGGGAACTAGCTAATCCTTAAATTGAGTCTCAATAGACTCCAAAAACATTTAGGGGGAAACCAAAAACCCAAAACTCAAGTCGTTCGTCTAAAGGGACAACAGACAATTGAACCAAACTATATTTTGCCATTGAGCATGCATCAGGATATATTTTGCCATGTAAATCTAACTTAAACCAAGTTAGGAATGGAAGAAAAGTTTGGAATGCCCTTCTATAGGTATAAATCCCTATATATAATTTTTCAGCATGACCCACCCTTTAACTGGTATCTGTAGCTGATCTAAACCATGACAGCTTACACACCAGGTGCATATAGGTTAAGGTCTTATGTAAAATCCCACTCATAAGCCCAACTAAAACCACATAAATGCATGAACACATAGAACCAGAATGTCATCCACTGGGAACCACCAGCAGCAACCTTCACTGAAGGGACCAACAACTCCAACGTGGGTCTCCAAACTCCATCCAGTGGTCGCCTCTGCAGTTCAATCGAGGGAACCCCTCTACATGCTGATCAATCAACACCTCCAATCGTTGTGGATTTATCGTTGTGGATTATATGACTTTTTCCAATGGATTACAGACTTTGTTTCCAAGGGGTTAAAGCGTTGCTACAATGGGATTACCAACAACATTATGGAATTACCAACGACATTATGGAATTACCAAAACCGTTGTGGGATTACCTTCTTTGACTTTTGTTTTCCTCCTGCTGGATAACATCAAGATCAAGGACATTCGGAGGTGTAAGTTCATGTTGGAATTCATCCCCATGGACAGGCGATGATTTCCAAAGGGGGGACTGTAGTGAACTAGGCCTCCGGCATCAACCTGTCTCTGAAGACCTTCAGGGGACAGGAACTGTTGTTTCATTGATTTGAATCCAGAAATACAAATTATCTCATCAAGAGACTATTTAATTGTATCTTGAATTAATCAATTGAAAGAACACTCTTCTTTTTATATTATCATTACTATTTTACAATATCTTGATAATCAAAAGTGTGTTTAGTTCATACCATTTCTAATGTTGAACCACTCATTTTAAATCAACTGTGAAACAGTATTAATGATTTTTAAACCTCATTAGACTTAGATCATACAAGTTAAATGTCTATTTACGAAGTAAGTGTGCATTTACTCTTCTGTCTGAATGAGGAGTGGTGATGTCGGTCAAAAGTTAGAAGACAAGTTTTGAGAACATAGTGCCTTGTTTTAAAACTCTCAGACAGTAAATAAGAACTGGCTGGCACCTGCAAAGTCTCTCACTTCTTCAAAATATTTCTCTGTCTGTATTAACCGTTCTTAAAAACGTTTCTGCTGTCTGTTGACTTCTAATAACCCTCTGACATCGCTAAAACTACACCCCTGCTGGTTGTGTTAACCAATCAGGAAGTACCAAGTGACAGGAAGTGGATACCCTTTAAAAGTCAACACTTCTTTGAACTATTCGGTCTTTCCGGTCTTCCCGGTCTTCCTGGAACTTTCAGTCGAAGATGAGACTCGGTCTGATGGCGAGTCGTACAGGAACTTTCAGTTCTTACTGAAATTCAGCTTTGGAGTATGGAATTGGATCATGTGCTAAGGGTCCGTCCATTCCAGCGGAGTCACAGCTGCCTCGCTGTGACTCACCCTGAGCATTAAATTCTCTCAACTTCTAAGGAAGCTTATTCTGTTGAACGGAGTATATGGAACTACTTCAGAAGATTCTCAGCCACCCTGACCTGAGACGCTGAAAAGGTAGCGTGCCAATGGACCTCTGTTCCGGAGATGATGTATCCTCTGCTCAGGTAACAAGTCGTTCACGCCCTGAGTGTACCGGAGGGCTGAGCTGGGGTCGGAGGAAGGGTGCCATTTTCTGGTCAACACATGTTCCTTCATCCATCTAAACCTCCTCCTTGAATCTACTCCTTCTCTTTAAACTTCTATTCGTCAGTAAATCAAGCTAGGTGCCTTCAGAGATTAATCATTCTCCATCAGTAATCTTCTGTTGTCTTGTTTAGTAAATCTTGCCAAGTTTATTAATCAGAAACAGATCAGCCAATCAATGTGTACATGTTTGATGTTAAATTTTGATTCTGTTAAATAAACGACCGCATTTATTCTGATGGGTCAAAGATAAAATGGCGTCTCATGTCACTAATTATACACTCCACTCCACAAGTTATCTTGGTCACATGGAAGAAATTTAACTCAAAAAAGAAAGAATCCGTTGTAAATAAACAATTAATATTCTTTGTGCTTGAACTAGCTTTAAGAATAATTAATTAGTAGTGAAGCCCAGCTAGCTCACTACACATCTTTCATTATTTATTAAATAAAACCTTATAATCCACCTGTCGTCTGTGACTGCAGTTTATATAAATCTGTATAAAACGCTGAAACCGTTTGTGTTGAGCTCTGATTGGTTTATCGATTCTTCTTTTTGTATTCAACCACTTTGTTCCAGCTCTTTAAAGCTTTTTGACATTTTGTTACTGAACCGGCTCCTTTCACTTCCCTCATCCACCTGCATCGTTTCCTCCGTCGCCGTGGGAACCAACGTGACCTTTCTGTGCTGTCAGCTCACTGTGTGGCTGTCAATCATCATCTGCTCCCATTAGGACGGCTCTATCAGGAGCTGTCAGCACCACACACACACACACACACACACACACACACACACACACACACACAC
>NC_056516.1:40180551-40181773 GCF_014905685.2 Nematolebias whitei
AATTTTCTCCTGTTGAACAGACAAGACTGAGGTTTTGGTTTTTGGACCTGAGCACCTTAGGAATGAATGTTTCAGTCTTTCTCCCTCCTTAGATGCATTAATCTGTCCTCCAGCTCTAATGTTAAAAATCTTGGTGTTATTTTTGATCAGGACATGTCTTTTATCCCCCACATTAAAAACGTTACTAGAACCTCCTTCTTCCACCTGTGTAATATCACTAACATTAGAAACATCTGATCTAAAGATGATGCAGAAAAACTGCTCCATGCATTTGTCACGTCTAGACTGGACTATTGCAGTGGTTTATTATCTGGGTGTCCAAATACTTCTTTAAAACGTCTTCAGTTGATCCAAAATGCTGCTGCCAGAGTCTTAACTGGAGTTACTGGGAGAGATCATATCTCTCCAGTTTTAGTTTCTCTCCATTGGCTCCCTGTCAAATCCAGAATAGAATTCAAAATCTTACTTCTAACCTACAAAGCTCTCAACAACCTAGCTCCATCTTATATTACAGATCTTATTGTTCCATATTTTACTAACAGAGAACTTCACTCTCAGACCGCAGGTTTACTTGTGGTTCCTAGAGTTTCCAGCAGCAGAATAAGAGGAAGATCCTTCAGTTCTCAGGCTCCTCTCTTGTGGAACCAACTTCCAGTTTCTGTCCATGAGGCTGACACATTGTCCAGTTTAAGACTGGGATTAAGACTTTCCTTTATTATAAATCCTATAGTTAGGGTTGTCTTGTTATGCTGCTATAGACTTAGACTACTAGAGGACAAACTGACCTCATTTCCTTAAATGAATTGTTAAAATTGAACAGTTTTCATTTGATACTATTTCTATCTTAACATGTGATTCTTGACCTGCTATTGTGTATCTATTCCTACCAAACCCAGCCGGTCGAAGCAGATGGTCCTCTAGTCCTGATCCTGGTTCTGCTAAAGGTTTCTTCCTCATGAGGGAGTTTTTCTTTCCACTGTCGCCTTCATGCTTGTTCAAGATGAGAGTTCAGTGATGGAGTTAAACTCAAAGCTGCTCCTCAGATAAATAATGTTCAATTATTATTTTATAGATGAATGTTTCTGTTCAATTATTATTTTATACATGAATGTTTCTGTTCAGTTATTATTTTATAGATGAATGTTTCTGTTCAATTATTATTTTATAGATGAATGTTTCTGTTCAATTATTATTTTATAGATGAATGTTTCTGTTCAATTAT
>NC_056516.1:40181873-40182010 GCF_014905685.2 Nematolebias whitei
TTTCTGTTCAATTATTATTTTATAGATGAATGTTTCTGTTCAATTATTATTTTATACATGAATGTTTCTGTTAAATTATTATTTTATATTTGAATGTTTCTGTTCAATTATTATTTTATAGATGAATGTTTCTGTTC
>NC_056516.1:40182020-40186998 GCF_014905685.2 Nematolebias whitei
GAATGTTTCTGTTCAATTATTATTTTATACATGAATGTTTCTGTTCAGTCCCTGAGACGACTTCTGTTGTGACTTGGAGCTTTAGAAATAAACTGAACTGAACTTCCTCCCTGCTTCTTCTCTCCTTTTTCTCATCCAACCTTTATTTCTTCAGGTTAGTCTCATTGAGTCACGAGGACTCATTTACAAGAGAGACCTGGATTTAACAAAGAACACAGATGAGGTACATACAACAATAAACAATCATAAAAAACATATAAAATGAAAAAGTAAATAAAAGAAATGAAATAAAAACAAAAAACAGCTAGATTTTAAGGCGATGTAAAAAACTAAAAACAGGAACATGTCTGCGTTGGTTCTTGCAGGAACTTAGCAGCTGTTTGAAGCCACTTAGAGAGGTCAAAGGTCGAGAGCTTCAGATCTTTTTAAAAGATGTTCCAGGAAACAGGAGCGGAGTAGGAGAAGGTCCTTTTGTCTAGTTCAGTCCTCACTGAGGGAACACTGCAGGTAATGATGTCCTGAGAGCGCACGCTGTAGCTCTTCATCCCTGCTTCCTCTGTCCTTCTTCCCTTTCCATCAGGTTTTATTCAGTGAGGGAACAGGCGAAGGATGTAAAGGTTCCTGACTCCTAGTGATAAACGTCAACAGAACATGAAATGAATTATCTTCTGGCTCATGAAGAAACAAAGACTCCAGCTCAAAGTCACTGAACAAATTGACGTTTACAAAATGTAAAAAACAAGTTCCTGCTCAGGGAGAGAGAGAAGGAGACTGATGGAGGGAGGAGGAGCAGCAGACGTCTCAGTTCTGCCATTTCCTGTTTGTTTGAAATTAGAACAGTGGTGTTCCGTCATCTGCCGAGGCCCACACAGAGACCTGGATTTAAGTAGAAAGAGGAGTCACCTCCTTCTGTGGAACTCCATCTGAAGTCCCATCAGATCGGAGCAGATATGTAAAACTCTGGCCCCAGGCTCAGTGGGAGCTGCAGAAACCAGGAAGTGTTTGGAGGAAAGATACCAGACTTCCTGCAGAGCGAGGTACCGGGCTGCTGGAGTCATCATGTCAGATCCACAAACACGCAGCGTGTTCTGCTGAGGACTTTGTCACGCTTCTTATCTGCAAAATACCACATGCTTCAGCAGAAGACATCTGCGTCCTGCTCTCCGGTTCTCCTGGTCTCTGGTTCTCCACCTCAGCATCGTTCTGTCTCTCACTCTGTAAATCCTCTTTCATGATTTTATTTCAGTTTCCTGAACAAAAAATTGTTTCTCGCATCTGGTTCCACGTCAGGAGATTTCAGTTCAAATGTTCCTCAGACGTGGCTGGACCTGGAACATACAACCTCGCCATCAGGCCCATTTGGACGAGAACAGGAACCGGACCTCTCCGTCTGGCCCGTTTGGACCATCCATCCATCCATCCATCCATCATCTTTACCCGCTTATTCCATTTTGGGTCACGGGGGTCGCTGGTGCCCATGTCCAGCAATCACTGTGCGAGGGGCGGGGGACACCCTGGACGGGTCTCCAGTCCATCACAGGGACACATAGAGACAAACGAGACAAACAACCATTCACTCTCTCACTCACACCTAGGGACAATTTAGAGTTACCAATCAGTCTAACATGCATGTTTTTGGTCTGTGGGAGGAAACTGGAGTACCTGGAGAAAACCCACGCATGCACGGAGAGAACATGCAAACTCCACCCAGAAAGGTCCCTGGACCGGGGTTTGAACCAGGGACCTGCTCGCTGAGAGGCAGCAGCTCTACCAGCTGCGCCACCGTGCTGCCCTCCAGGACACAATTCATTTCAGTTTATTTCTATATCACCAAATCACAACAAAGTTGTCTCAGGGCACTTTACAGGAATATTCACATAAAAGACAATTAGTAAAGTTCTTTATCTAAGGAATCCAGCAGACAAGTTGAATCTTGAGTTCAGAGTCAGAGTCAGAGTTTCTTTATTGTCATTCGCACCTCATGTGGTACATGTGGTGGAGTGAAATTATGTACACAGGGTCCCAGTTACATCCAACAATAAAATGTCTAAGAAAAACAGTAATAACATCTAAGATATGAACTAAGAAAAACATCAACTAAATATACACTAAGCACTCATAACATAAAACATTGAACATCAGCACAAACATGAACATGAGTCTGTGAGCAGATGTGCACGCATGAACACATCAACATTGAAACAGATCAGCAGCAACATGAAACAGATCAGCAGCAACATGAAACAGATCAGCAGCAACATGATATGGTTTTTCACAGTGATTATTCTAGTTAGAGATTCATGAGTCTAACAGCCTCAGGGTAGAAGCTGTTCCTCAGTCTAGTGGTTCTACACTTAATGCTCCTTAACCTCCTTCCTGAGGGGAGTGGGGCAAAAAGTGTGTGTGCTGGGTGAGTGTGGTCCTTCATGATGCAGGTGGTCCTCTTCCTGCATCTGGAGGTGTAGATGTCTGTGATGGTGGGGAGACTGACTCCAACATCTTCTGTGCAGCCTTCACCACTCTCTGCAAAGCTTTTCTTTCTGCAGCTGTGCAGCCTCCATGCCACACGTTGATGCTGGAGCACAGGATGCTCTCCACTGCACACCTGTAGAAGGAGGTGAGGACTGAGCTTCCAGACCAGCTCGCCTCAGCCGTCTGAGGAAGTAGAGTCTCTGATGAGCTTTCTTCATCAGGCTGGTGGTGTTGTTGCTCCAGCTGAGGTTGTCATTCATGTGTACACCCAAGTACTTGTAGCTGGAGACCACTTCCACCGCAGATCCTCTTATGTTCAGGGGGGTGTAGGTGTGTTTGTTCCTTCTGAAGTCCACAATCATCTCCTTTGTCTTCTTCACATTGATGTGAAGGTTATTCTCTCTGCACCAGCTCTCCAGGTGTTCCACCTCCTGCCTGTAGCTGGACTCATCATTGTTTGTGATGCATCCCACCACCGCTGTATCATCTGCAAACTTTACAATGAGACAGCCTGGATGGGTAGCTGCACAATCATATGTGAGCAGAGTGAACAGAAGGGGGCTCAACACACATCCCTGTGGAGAGCCAGTGCTGAGGGTTATGGTGGAGGAGGAGAGGTTGTGGATCCTCACTGACTGTGGTCTGTTTGTTAAGAAGTCTAGTACCCAGTTGCAGATGGAGGGGCTTAGTCCTAGTGTGGATAGTTTGTCCATCAGGGTTTGGGGGATCATGGTGTTGAAGGCGGATGTGAAGTCCACAAAGAGCAGACGGACGTAAGAGTTTTTCTGCTCCAGGTGGTTGAGTGCAGTGTGGACCACAGAGGAGATTGCATCCTCTGTTAATCGGTTCTCACGGTATGCGTACTGATGAGGGTCCTCGTTGATGTTGATGGTTGTTTTGATGTGAGTCATGACCAGTTTTTCGAAGCATTTAGCGACTATCTGGGTGAGGGCCACTGGCCGATAGTCATTCAGACCAGTCACTGTAGAGCTTTTTGGGACTGGGATGATGGTGGCAGTCTTCAGGCAGGGGGGAACTGTCTCCAGGGTAAGTGAGGTGTTAAAGATGTCTGCCAGCACCTCACAGAGCTGATCAGCACATTCCTTCAACACTTTTCCGGGATGTTGTCTGGGCCAGTTGCTTTGTGAGGATTAATCCTCCTGAAGGTACTCCTTACTTCTGCTGAGGTCACGCTGAGATGTTCTTCATCCGGTGGCGAGGTGAGTCTGGTGCTGGGTGGTCTCTTCGGGTCTTCAAAGCGTGCATAGAACTTGTTGAGGGCATCAGGCAGAGATGGGTCTTTGGGGCATTATTCACTCCTTCTGTTACTGGGAGAGATAAGATTTACAACATTTCTTGAAGAGAAGACAGGCTTTAGGCGAGCTGATTTTCCCTGTTGGCACGTACGCAGCTGGATATCTCATCGACTGGAAGACTTGATGATGTGTCTATCTCTGTTGCCATCTGTGGATTTTAAGGACGCATATTTAATTGGTATCACGATAACTGGTTCCTGCTTTTTGGATTCAGCTGGTCCTGGTATTTATCTACAATCAAGGAAGTCGTCAGCAACAAATTTGGACCCGATCACGCTGCTTGCCTTTATGATGGCTTGGTTCATGTCTCGAATACCCAGACTCAAATGCTTTGGGCTGAATGGATCAGATCTTGTGGATTTTTACTCAGACATGCTCCATCGGTGTTGCCATGTTGTTTTGGACATTTCGGAACCGAGTGGACCAAACACAGACTGAAGGTTGATGTCATTAAGTTCTGCCTGTCTCCAAAACTGTGTGTTTATCTAAATTTGGTCGCCTTGGTGTCCTTCAAGGTCATCTTATCTAAAGTCGCCTGGAGAAAATGTGATCTGACACTCACCACCCCCTCCCTGAGGAATTTCCAACTGATAACCAGATGAACCAGCTGAAAAAACTTTGTGTCATCATTTCAGGACTCTGGATTCTCAGGGGTTATCCTTGGCCATTCCTCGACATACCTCAAGAATGTTTATGGATCTCACCGGAGGACATTGACTGATTACAGTGACCTCTCATCAGACCCGTCCCATCAGACCCGTCCCATCAGAACCGTCTCATCAGAACTGTCTCATCAGAACTGTCTCATCAGACCCATCCCATCAGAACCGTCTCATCAGACCCGTCCCATCAGACCCGTCCCATCAGAACCGTCCCATCAGACCTGTCCCATCAGACCCGTCCCATCAGACCCGTCCCATCAGACCCGTCCCATCAGAACCGTCTCATCAGACCCGTCCCATCAGACCCGTCTCATCAGACCAGTCCCATCAGGCCCGTCTCATCAGACCCGGACCATCAGACCCGTCCCATCAGACCCGTCCCATCAGACCCGTCCCATCAGGCCCGTCTCATCAGACCCGTCTCATCAGACCCGTCCCATCAGGCCCGTCTCATCAGACCCGTCCCATCAGACCCGTCTCATCAGACCCGTCCCATCAGACCCGTCCCATCAGACCCGTCCCATCAGA
>NC_056516.1:40187098-40191287 GCF_014905685.2 Nematolebias whitei
ACATAAATATATATATATATATATATATATATATATATATACACACATTAATATATGTGTGTATGTATGTATATGTATATATATATGTATGTATATTTACATAGATATATAGATATCTACACACAATATGAATAATGTGTGTAGATATCTGCTCACCAGTATCACAACAGGTTTATGAATATTTATCTGCACTCAGATGTTTCATTTCTCCCTCTGTTCCCCTTATCGTTTCACTTTCATTTTACCTATTTCATCTATTTTTCTTTAAATCTTTTTTTCCCCCCACTTTTTCTGAAAGAGAGACCTGGTGATGCATTCAGGAACACCTACTGGTAATTTGTCATGTCCAGCTCATGTACCATCCGGGCTCTCTTTGTACAGGGTCACAGAGGTGGGGCTTGTCTTCAGGAGTCCCTGGTTTGGGGGTGGGGGTAAATGTGAACAGGTCCCAGTCCATGACCGGGACACCAGAATAAATAAAGCTTTAAAGTGGACAGATGAGCAGATGTTTCAGGTGCTTTTTCTGAAGCATCTGGTAGGGCTCAAGTTGGATTTTTACACAAACCAGCCTTATTTTCCACAAAGCTTCAGCTGCAGGTTTCTGGGACCCTCACAAACCAGAAGGACCCACAGACCCTCAGCTTCCTGCAGCAGTTCTCCCTGACAGTAACAGCAGGACCGAGCCGGGCTCTTTCAGGACACCAGGCTGAAATAATCCCTCTGGAAAGTGTGTCATGTCTCTACCCCCCCCCCCCCCCCACACACACACACACACTAATCCAAATCAAATTACACAACCTGCTTGTTGCTGCCACCAGCACCAACCACACTGTCCCCAGCATCACCATCATCCTCGCCATCACCAGCATCTTCAACATCCTCATTATCAGCATCATCATTGTCCTCCTCATCCTCAGCATCTTCATCATCCTCAGCATCTTCATCATCCTCATCAGAGTCACAGTTGTAGAGGTTTAATTGTCTTTTCAACTGAAATGAATCAGTGTCCCCGAGGATCACGGTGCAACACGCAACATAGCATGCAAAACAAAATAACACACAGTGCAGGCGCACAACAAAACAATAAATACAAACAGACGATAAGAAATGCAACAAGACAAATAACCTAATCTAAACATTCTAATCTAAACAAGCAAGTAAGAGACAAGACTAGAGACACATGTTGATTAGTACATGTGTAGGTGGTACATGAGGTAGAAACGTGTTCTGATACGTGGTTAGAAGCACAAAGTTTTTCAGTTTTTGTAGCAGCAGAGATAAAAACTGATTAAGGTGCAAAAATTAAAAAACTTGAACAGATTGTCAAAACGTACAAGTAGAGGAGTCACAAAGAGTAAAACACATTTAGGTTGTGTGCATGTGTCAGAGTCCATAATGAGTGTGTGTGTATGTGTTTCTATTTGCTTTGAGAGCGGGGGGTCCCAGTCTCGTGCGGAGCCAGTCTTGTGCTGCTACATCATGTCGAGGCTACGTGGTGGGCCTAGTGAGCTGCTAACTTTAACGCACACCAAAGCTGAGACCATATCACCTCTGAGAGACTGCCTGCATCGGATCCACATCACTTGATCACGCTAACCTTTAACTTATTCCACCGTGGTCTTTAATTTTCAGGACTTCTGTTTTTTTTATCAGTGTACTGAGATCTGCTGGCTCTCACTAGCTGTGGCTCAGTATGGCTTCCAGCTTCATCACATGCATCATGTGTCAAATGTTCAGCTATAACACTGCCTCGTTTGAAGACAGTTGTTTCTGTATCAAATGTTCTGCTCTGTCGGTTCTAGTGGAGAGGCTGTCTGATCTGGAAGCTCGACTCTGTACTTTTAAAAAACCATTAACTAGCCAGGTGCCTGTAGGCTCTGGTGAGCCACTCCGCAGGCAAGGGGCGTTTACCTTCGGGACAAATTCAGGTCGCCGATTGGTCATTTGCTGACACGCCTACTGGATTGATTGACAGCCCTCCTGCAGCCACGCTGAACCTGATTTTAATTCTGTTGTGACAAATTCCTTAATTTCTCACCATTTCAGTCATGGCATCAATGGAGGAGGAAGAGATCACTTGTCTCTTGGGGAAAAACTACAGAAAATACCATTAAACCAGACCAGGGAAGAAGAAGGGGAATTTAACACATTGGTGTCATGTAAAACAGTCCGTCACCGGGCAGTTTACTGTGCAACACAGAGTAAGAGTATGAGGTCGAAAAAATTGAGCTTTGCACGAACATGCCCTGTGGGTGTACGCTTTGACTCTAATCCGGACCTTCGTGGATTAACGTACGCCAGAGTATACTGGGGCCTTAAGCCTAAAGCTAGAACTAAACCCCCAGCTAACCACTGACCCGTTCAACTCTCAAATGATTCTTCTCCCGTTCAAAACCACGTTTCAAACCAGTTTCCTCCACTGATTGGTAACTCTAAATTGTCCCTAGGTGTGAGTGAGAGAGTGAATGGTTGTTTGTCTCGTTTGTCTCTATGTGGCCCTGTGATGGACTGGAGACCTGTCCAGGGTGTACCCCGCCCCTCGCACTGTGATTGCTGGACATGGGCACCAGCGACCCCCGTGAACCAAAATGGAAGAAGCGGGTAAAAGATAATGGATGGATGGATGGATGGATGTTGCTTCACTATATACGTCGCATCCTTTCTGCGTCACCACTGACGCGTTGCGTTTGTAATGCATCAGTGGTGACAACCCAGAAATGTGTTGTGCAAAACATCAATGGGCTGCCAAATGTCAGCAGCGGGAGTGTGCATGGGAGGACTTTACCAAGAATTTAACAAGATTAACACTTCAAAATAATTATTTGTTTGCTCCAAATTACATTAAATGTGTGTATCAATCTAACCCAGTAATTCTCAGTTGGGTCATCTGGCCGGTTTCTTTTTTTATAGAGACGTTTCACCCTCTATCTGGAGGGCTTCATCTCTGATGAAGGGCGAAACGTCTCTATAAATAAAACTGTCCAGATGACCCGACTGAGAATTATTGGATTTGGTACCTGGATGACTGAGCATGAACTTTGTTGTCTCAATCTAACGTTTGCTTAATAAATGCATTTTGATGGTCAAATCAGCTGTATTTCAAAACCCGATACACGGAAGTAAACGTGCACGCAACGAGTCGCTGTAAAAAATTTAATAAAATAAATACCTAAACAATTGTTTGCGCAACACTACAGGTGTGTCTCAGTGAAATTATGGGTGTGTCTCAGTGTAACGTTTGCTTAATAAATGCACTTTAATGGTCAAATCAGCTGCATTTTGTTGGGGCGGTGCAGCTTGTCCAACTCAAATATTATTCATATTTAGTTTATTTACTTTATTTACTGGATTTATCACCTGTTTTTGTTTCTGGGTTGTTTCTGCTCCTTCAGGAGTTGGCAGAATTTAGTATTTTAGAACATCTGAAGTCCAGACATATCCTCTCAGAACATCTGAAGTCCAGAAATCTTCTCTCAGAACATCTGAAGTCCACAATATTTCTCTCAAAACATCTGAAGTCCAGACATCTCTTCTCTGAGCATCTGAAGTCCAGACATCTCCTCTCAGAACATTGGAAGTCCAGACGTCTCCTCTCAGAACATCTGAAGTCCAGAAATCTTCGCTCAGAACATCTGAAGTCCAGAAATCTTCTCTCAGAACATCTGAAGTCCAGACATCTCTTCTCTGAACATCTGAAGTCCAGACATCTCCTCTCAGAATATCTGAAGTCCAGACATCTCGTCTCAGAACATTTGAAGTCCTGACATCTTCTCTCAGAACATCTGAAGTCCAGAATACTTCTCTCAGAACATCTGAAGTCCAGAAATCTTCTCTCAGAACTTCTGAAGTCCAGACATCTCTTCTCAGAACATCTGAAGTCCAGACATCTCTTCTCTGAACATCTGAAGTCCAGACATCTCCTCTCAGAACATTTGAAGTCCAGACATCTCCTCTCAGAACTTTTGAAGTCCAGACATCTCTTCTCTGAACATCTGAAGTCCAGACATCTCCTCTCAGAACATTTGAAGCCCAGACATCTCTTCTCAGAACGTCTGAAGTCCATGTATGTTCTCTCAGAACATCTGAAGTCCAGACATCTCTTCTCTGAACATTTGAAGTCCAGACATCTTCTCTCAGAACAACTGAAGTCCAGACATCTTCTCTCAGAACATCTGAAGTCCAGACATCT
>NC_056516.1:40191387-40192748 GCF_014905685.2 Nematolebias whitei
GAAGTCCAGACATCTTCTCTCAGAACATCTGAAGTCCAGACATTTTCTCTCAGAACATTTGAAGTCCAGACATCTTCTCTCAGAACATCTGAAGTCCAGATATCTTGTCTCAGAACATCTGAAGTCCAGACATCTTCTCTCAGAACATCTGAATTCCAGACATCTTCTCTCAGAACATCTGTTGTCCAGACATCTTCTCTCAGAACATTTGAAGTCCAGACATTTTCTCTCAGAACATCTGAAGTCCAGATATCTTGTCTCAGAACATCTGAAGTCCAGACCTCTTCTCTCAGAACATCTGAATTCCAGACATCTTCTCTCAGAACATCTGAAGTCCAGATATCTTGTCTCAGAACATCTGAAGTCCAGACATCTTCTCTCAGAACATCTGAATTCCAGACATCTTCTCTCAGAACAGCTGAATTCCAGACATCTTCTCTCAGAACATTTGAAGTCCAGATACCTTCTCTCAGAACATCTGAAGTCCAGACATCTTCTCTCAGAACATCTGAAGTCAAAGACATCTTCTCTCAGAACATCTGAAGTCAAAGACATCTTCTCTCAGAACATCTGAAGTCCAGACATCTTCTCTCAGAACATTTGAAGTCCAGATCCAAAAAAGTTCAATCTGGTCCTCTGGACATTCAAAAAAACAAAAAACAAAACAACAAAAAAATGTAGAAACGTTTCGTCTCTCATCCTGAGGACTTCCTCAGTCTGAGGTGCTGTATTCAGCTCAGTCTCTTAAATAGCACCTTCTCAGAGTGGATCAACCAGTTTTGCTGCTGACAACCAGAACCAGCTGGTCACATGCTCAAGAAGGACCATCAGCCTAACAATGGATCATTAGCACCTGATGGCTGTTTACTGTTCACAGAGGGCTGAGTGATACTAGCAATCACAGCATTGTAAGAGGGGGACAGTTGAACCTGGAGGCTCCGCCCCTGTTTAATGATGGACGGTTTCTTTTCACAAAGATGGCCTCCTTTACTCCTCTCTCAAACCATCGTTCCTCTCTGTCCAGGATGTGAACATCTTCATCCCTGAAAGAGTTACCGCTGTTTGACCGGATTATTGAGCATGCATCAGGATATTTGAAGTCCAGACATCTTCTCTCAGAACATCTAAAGTCCAGACATCTCCTCTCAGAACATTTGAAGTCCAGACATCTTCTCTCAGAACATTTGAAGTCCAGACATCTTCTCTCAGAACATTTGAAGTCCAGACATCTTCTCTCAGAACATTTGAAGTCCAGAAATCTTCTCTCAGAACATTTGAAGTCCAGACATCTTCTCTCAGAACATTTGAAGTCCTGACATCTTCTCTCAGAACATTTGAAGTCCAGACATCTTCTCTCAGAA
>NC_056516.1:40192758-40194153 GCF_014905685.2 Nematolebias whitei
ATCTTCTCTCAGAACATTTGAAGTCCAGACATCTTCTCTCAGAACATCTGAAGTCCAGAAATCTTCTCTCAGAACATCTGAAGTCCAGAAATCTTCTCTCAGAACATTTGAAGTCCAGACATCTTCTCTCTGACTGTTTCTGTTACCGAGCGTCAGCAGAGCCACAGTGAGGGTCTGACCTGCAGATTTAAGACCAGCTGCAGTCAAACACCTCTTCTTCCTGTTTGCTGTCTCAGAGTGCATGAGAGTCTCGGAGTGCACGAGAACATCCAGCCATCAGAAATGACATGCACTATGTTTTCAAACATGAAGACAAGATGAAGAAACTGAAAGTTGAGGTTCACATTCAGCTCAGTTTCTACAAGGACTGCTGCAGAACTTCATCAGCTGACAGAAGAACATGTCTGTGAGCACCGAGGAAGAGGAGGAGCCGTGTCTCCGTGCACGTCGGGACACGCTGCATAAATTATGGAGATCACTGCAACACTCTCTGCCTCTAGAGGAACAGCTTTATGGACCCACTGGATCTGCTGAGCTGCATGGGGACTGCTGCAGGGGAGGAAAGGGTTAAATGCAAATGAAGGGAGAGGTACAGAGAGGAGGAGGAGAGAAGTGCTGAAGGGTGTTTGGAGGGTAGAGGAAGTGCAGCTGGGAGGAGGGGAGGGGGCGCAGAATAAGATGTGATATTGTTAATGCTACAGTAAATTAATATTCGTGTGAGGTCATCCATCAGGAGGAGAACAGGCGATGCGTGAGGAACATGATAATGGAAGCAGTCGACAGGAGGGAGGAGAGGAGGAGCATTCAGCAAAGAGATGAATGAGGGACAACAAACAAGAATGGATGCAAAACACAAAGAAAAGTTGAAAAATTACAAATCAACAGGAAGTGAGGAGCAAAGAGACAGAAAGAGGAGAAAAACTACAAAAATGGAGAACTGTTATATCGTCTGAAAAGAACTGAGGCCTGGGAGGAAGACAGATTCTGAGTGGGGGAGGAGGTGGGAGGAGGTGACCTCAGATAGTTTCCACACTCTGCCCAGAGGATGAAACACCTCAAGTGAAACTAGTCCCCAGTTCACCATCGATCCATTCACATTTCAAATGTTGTTTCCAATGAGTTTTCTCCCATTTTAAATCACATTTCAAACCAGTTTCCTCCCCTTAGGAACCCGGAACCACAGGCCGGCCGGGTATCGCCCCAAAGTAAGCCTAAAGCTAGAACTAAACCCCCAGCTAACCACCGACCCGTTCACATTTCAAATGATTCTTCTCCCGTTCAAAACCACGTTTCAAACCAGTTTCCTCCACTTAGCTGCCCTGAACCTCAGGCCCACTGGGTGACGGTCCAAAGAAAAAATACTAAAACTAAGACCTCGGTCAACCACAGACACGT
>NC_056516.1:40194253-40197007 GCF_014905685.2 Nematolebias whitei
AAGCTAAATACCGTAAAATCATTTTTCACGTGGGTGAAAATGTCACTCGACTACGCAAATCAGAGATCACTAAAAATAATGTTGCTTCAAAAACTATGTCTGACTGTAGTTTTCTCCGGCCCCCTCCCCAACCTGACCAGCGATGACATGTTTAGCCGTATGTCGTGGTTTAACCACTGGGTGTCCAGGTGGTGTTCTGACAACGACGTGGGCTACACAGATAACTGGAGTTCTTTCTGGGGAAAACCTGGTCTGATGCGGAGAGATGGCATCCATCCCACTTTGGACGGAGCCGCTCTTCTTTCTAGAAATATGGCTGATTTTGTTGATCCCCCAAATTATTGACAACCCAGGGTCCAGTCCAGGAAGCAGAGGTGTAGTCCTCCACCTCTCTGCTGCTTCTCCTCTGTTACCCACCCACACCCACATTGAAACAGTGTCAACTCGCCCACGGCTCAAATTAAAAAAACCAAAAATCAGCTCTAAAAACATAAACCATAAAAATCTGATTAAAATAAACACAGTTACTTTACCAGAGCAAAATCATCAAATCATTAAATGTGGATTATTGAACATCAGATCTGTTTCCTCTAAATCCCTGTTAGTTATTGAACTGATAACTGATCATCATATTGATTTATTGTGTCTGACAGAAACTTGGCTACAACAGGAGGATTTTGTTGGTATAAATGAATCCACTCCTGTTAATTATTTAAATGTTCATGTTCCTAGAACAACTGGCCGAGGTGGAGGAGTAGCTTCTATTTTTCAGTCAGGATTATTGATTAATGCCAAACCAGTTATTAGTTATGATTCTTTTGAATCACTGTCCCTCAGTCTTTCTCATCCAAAATGGAAATCAGAAAAGCCACTTTTACTAGTTGTTATATATCGTCCACCAGGAGCTTACTCTCAGTTTCTGTCTGAATTATCAGAATTATTAACTGACGTATTATTAAATACTGATAAAATCATCATAATGGGTGATTTCAATATTCATGTAGATGTTGAGAGTGATAGTTTAAGCATAGCCTTTAATAATTTAATAGAGTCCTTTGGTTTTACCCAAAACGTCCACACATCTACTCATTCTTATCATCACACTCTTGATTTAGTTCTGACCTATGGTGTAGAGATTAAGGACTTGGTAATAGTTCCTCAAAATCCTGTTCTGTCCGACCATTTTTTAATAACCTTTGAGTTTACATTAAATGACTACACAGTCACTGAGAGTAAATTTCATCTCAGCAGGTGCTTATCAGAAAATGCTGTAACCAAATTGAAACAATCTCTTCCATCAATGTTTTCCTCTGTCTTGCAGAGTAATGCATCAGAGAACAGAGACTTAGATCATCTAGTTGATCATCTTACAACTTCAATGCAAACTTCACTTGATAAAGTTGCTCCACTGAAAAAGAAAGTAATCAATCAGAGGAAACTGGCTCCTTGGTTCAAATCTGAGTTACGTACTTTAAAGCAGCATCTAGAAACCAGGAGAGAAAATTTTGCTCCATTGGTTTAGAGCTCATCATAACACAGACTCTGCACTGGTGAAAGTCACAAATGATATTCTCATGGCCTCAAACAATGGACTTGTGTCTCTACTGGTCCTGTTAGACCTCAGTGCTGCATTTGATACAGTTGATCACAATATTTTACTACAGAGGCTTGAATATGATGTTGGGATTACAGGAACAGCTCTAAAATGGTTTAAATCATATCTATCTGATAGGTTCCAGTTTGTAAATGTAAATAATAAATCTTTTTCATACACCAAAGTTAGTCATGGAGTTTCCCAGGTTCAGTGCTTACCATACCATACCGTAACATTTTATTTATAGAGCACTTAAAACAGCTACAAGGCCAACCAAAGTGCTGTACAGACAAAACAACAGGTAACACACAAAGCAAAATACAAAATGAGGTAAATCAGAATATAGACATAAAAACGATGCAGATAATGACGACAAACCAGTGTGGAGCATACAGGATCAAAACACAGATCATCTGGTGTTGAAAGCTACTGAATAGTAGTGAGTTTTTAAACGGGACTTGAAAACAGAGGGAGGGGGCCTGTCTGACAAGCAGAGGTAACTCATTCCAGAGTCTTGGTCCTGCTACAGAGAAGGCCCTGTCACCTCTGCACTTAAGACGAGTTCCTGGAACTGTGAGGAGCAACTGGTCTGCTGACCTCAGGGAGCGTGGTGGGACATACGGTTGTAGCAAATCAGAGAGATTGGGGGGGGGGGGGGGGACTGTTCAATGATTTGTAGACATACAGGAGTATTTTGAACTGGATTCGAAGGTGAACCAGTACTTGGACCAATACTCTTTACTTTATATATGCTTCCATTAGGTAAAGTTATTAAACAGCATGGGATAAATTTTCATTGTTATGCTGATGACACACAATTATATTTGTCCATTAAACCCAATGAATCCAATCAGCTACTTAGACTACAAGCATGTCTTAAAGACATAAAAACCTGGATGACCCTTAATTTTCTCCTGTTGAACAGACAAGACTGAGGTTTTGGTTTTTGGACCTGAGCACCTTAGGAATGAATGTTTCAGTCTTTCTCCCTCCTTAGATGCATTAATCTGTCCTCCAGCTCTAATGTTAAAAATCTTGGTGTTATTTTTGATCAGGACATGTCTTTTATCCCCCACATTAAAAACGTTACTAGAACCTCCTTCTTCCACCTGTGTAATATCACTAACATTAGAAACATCTGATCTAAAGATGATGCAGAA
>NC_056516.1:40197107-40198780 GCF_014905685.2 Nematolebias whitei
CCGTCTCATCAGACCCGTCCCATCAGACCCGTCTCATCAGACCCGTCTCATCAGACCCGTCTCATCAGACCCGTCCCATCAGACCCGTCCCTCAGAAATCAGCTGACTCTGATCTGAAGGCGTTGTTTCTAGTTTTGCTGCCTGAAGTCCAGATTTTATGTTTGGTTCAAGTCTCAGGTTCTTTATCTTTGGTTCTGACTGATGTTGTCACACAGAGTCCGCTCAGGTCCAAACCCACAAAGGTAGATTCAAAACCTAAAGTTCTGCAGCATTAAGTCACAAAGTGTCCAAAAGAACCCGGGAGCAAACATTAGAGTAGAACCAGAGCTTTAGGCCTGGGGTCACATGACCTGAGCTGGACTCATTGTGAGGACTGGACCTGGACCAGGACTCAGAGACCCAGCCAAGACCCAGGAGGAGTCCTGAACAGGATGTAAATTCTTCTGAAGCTATAATTCTTTTGGGCCTTCTTGGGTTCGGTCCATATAAAACAGTCCCTTTCTGTAAATTGTTTCTGTTTTTATTTATTTTAGATCAAAGTACTGGTTTACAACCTGAAACTCAACGTTTACAACTTGGGACTTGACCCAGGACTTGATCCGGGACTTGACCCAGGACCCAGATGTTAAGTCCAATATCTTGCAGGTGTGTAGAACTATGACTGGGTTCCACCTGTGCAGGTAAATGAACAGAACTAGAACCAAAGAACCTATCACAGTAAGCTCGGTAACTTCAGGTGGAGACCAGCACCCTCTCTAATTCCGGACCTGGACCAGTTCGAGGTTAGAACCCTCGGATCTGAACCGGACTCGGGCAGGCTCTTCAGGTGTGAAGATTTCAGATAGCAGCTCTGTGATTGGTCGGCCTCTCGCTCCCCCAGCCTCTGACTGGCTGCACCTGATGTCAATCACAATGACAGGCCCCGCCCCCGGCAGTGAAATGCCCCCGCTCCCTCCTCCAGAACTGTTTGCCCAGACGGCGGCGGCTCGGTTCGGTTCGGATTCTCAGTCCGTCTGTGCGCGGACCGGACAGAAATGAGCAGAACCCCGAGGGTTCGGACGGACTAACATGGATCCGTGGACAAGCCTGGGCTCGGTTCTGGTCTCGGTGCTGTGGATTTTAGCTGTGAACAAAGTGGAGGACTGCCGCGGAGAGGAAGGTAGGTGATACCGTCCGGTCCGGTCCGGTGAGGAGAGGCTGAAACCGGGTCTGGGATGGTCTTTGACCTGATGATGATGATGATGATGAAGATGATGACGATGGGACCAATGAGGTTTTTAGTGAAAATAAAAAGTGACATTTCATCACTTTTAGTTCTACTGAACGGGCTCAAGTTCTGATCGGTGTTCTGACAGAGGTTCTGTTCTGACAGAGGTTCTGGTCTGACCAGAGGTTCTGGTCTGACCAGAGGTTCTAATCTGAGATTCTGTTCTGACAGAGGTTTTGTTCTGACCAGAGGTTCTAATCTGAGGTTCTGTTCTGACAGAGGTTCTGGTCTGACCAGAGGTTCTAATCTGAGATTCTGATCTGACAGAGGTTCTGGTCTGACCAGAGGTTCTAATCTGAGGTTCTGTTCTGACAGGTTCTGTTCTGACCAGAGGTTCTAATCTGAGGTTCTGTTCTGACAGGTTCTGGTCTGACCAGAGGTTCTAATCTGAGGTTCTGTTCTGACC
>NC_056516.1:40198790-40202967 GCF_014905685.2 Nematolebias whitei
GAGGTTCTAATCTGAGGTTCTGTTCTGACCAGAGGTTCTAATCTGAGGTTCTGTTCTGACAGAGGTTCTGGTCTGATTAAAGGTTCTGGTTGGAGAACAGCGTTTCAGTGTTAGTCAATGTTTTTCAGAACCGTACGGATCAGTAGTCCGGGGGTCTTCATGCTGATTGTTGGTGATGGTGGTAGGGAACTAAAGCTTCGAACCCTGCAGTAAAATGACATGAACCACTGCTTCGGAGCTTGTTTCGGTGCGGAAAAAGTCACGTGACACGTGACGTCCGAAACACAAACTGTTTCGTTGTTGGAATGAATCTCTGGACTGGTTCATGGTCCAAACAGCTGATTCCCTGCACCGCCTCGATTCTGACAGGTGACAGGTGGAGATGGTTCGAACTGAGAGCTTCAACACGATGAAGCATTTTAGAGGCGCTTCAATGTGTTGGAGAGCAGGTGTGTTTCTGCTGTTAGTTGAAACTGAGTGATTATGGAGCCATGCAGGGAAACAGCTGGTTCTAACATGTGGGACACTTCATTCTGCTCATCATCAGGTGGTTTTGGTATTTAAATGTCAAAAAAGTTATAGTAACGTTCAGCAGTGAAGATATTCTAGCTGTTTTTTGTTACTTTTCTTTTTTTAGCCATCCTATTTTATTTTTTTTAATAAAAAAATCTGTATGCCTTTCTATATTTGTCTATTGTTGTTGCTGTTGTCCATTGTTGTCGTCATTCTTTGTTAAATCAGGTCTCTGTTGTAAATGAGTCCTCGAGGCTCAATGGGATTTACCTGTAGAAATAAAGGTTGAATTAAAAAAAATTATCTAACCCATTTAACCCATGTATTTAATATAATTACAGTAAAATGATGTATGTGATTTTAATAATCATATATCAGTATGGGTTCAAATGATTATTTTTTAAATTTACATTAGTGTATTTCTGCAGGTGCAGTGTTTCTTGTGTTCAACTGACGTGAAGCATCATGATACTGTAGTGACCTCCGACCTCAACCTGTCTCTGAAGACCTTCAGGGGACAGGAACTGTTATTTCATTGATTTGAATCCAGAAATACAAATTATCTCATCAAGAGACTATTTAATTGTATCCTGAATTAATCAATTGAAAGAACACTCTTCTTTTTACATTATCAGTACTATTTTAAGATATCTTGATAATCAAAGTGTGTTTAGTTCATACCATTTCTAAATGTTGAAGTGAACCACTCATTTAAATCAACTGTGAAACAGTATTAATGATAATATAAAAAAGAGTGTTCTTTCAATTGATTAATTCAGGATACAATTAAATAGTCTCTTGATGAGATAATTTGTATTTCTGGATTCAAATCAATGAAATAGCAGTTCCTGTCCCCTGAAGGTCTTCAGAGACAGGTTGAGGTCGGAGGTCTAGTTCACTACAGTCCCTCCTCTATGATCAGACACTTCAGCTCCAAACATGGAGATGATGGAGACGTCATTTCATTGATATTTTAAGAACGATAAAGACTCGGACTCTGTCACAGTTACACAAGCACAATACCTTTGCAACATTTTTATTAAATCTCTTCAGTGCACATTTATCAATCTTTATTCAAAAACCTGTAAGCATGAATAAATTTTCAAACCAGACAACATAGAAAGTTGATGAATTTAAACAACCTGTTTTTACCACAGTAAAGTAGTTTCTTTAACACTAGTCACTGAAGTTCTTGGTGTGTGCCTCCAAAAGCCTAATTTGACAGCAGCATTGCAAATTGCCACAAGAGGTCAGTGTAACTGAAGCTTCAACAAATGAACCCATTTTTGAAACAATTGGCCCAACTGGTTCAGTGCTTCATAAAAGCTTCATTTGTTCATCACTACTGATTGTCCCTCAGTGGTCCTGATGCTTCTCCGTCTGTCAGTGGTCTAGATGCGTCTCCATCCCTCAGTGGTCCTGATGCTTCTCTGTCCCTCAGTGGTCCTGATGCGTCTCTGTCCCTCAGTGGTCCTGATGCATCTCTGTCCCACAGTGGTCGTGATGCTTCTCTGTCCATCAGTGGTCTAGCTGCTTCTCTGTCCATCAGTGGTCTAGCTGCTTCTCTGTCCATCAGTGGTCTAGCTGCTTCTCCGTCTGTCAGTGGTCTAGCTGCTTCTCCATCCCTCAGTGGTCTAGCTGCTTCTCCGTTCCACAGTGGTCCTGATGCTTCTCCGTCCGTCAGTGGTCCTGATGCTTCTCCGTCCCTCAGTGGTCTAGCTGCTTCTCCGTCCCTCAGTGGTCTAGCTGCTTCTCCGTCCGTCAGTGGTCCTGATGCTTCTCCGTTCCACAGTGGTCCTGATGCTTCTCCGTCCCGCAGTGGTCCTGATGCTTCTCCGTCCCGCAGTGGTCCCGATGCTTCTCCGTCCCGCAGTGGTCCTGATGATTCTTCGTTCGTCAGTGGGCCTGATGCTTCTCTGTCCCGCAGTGGTCCTGATGCTACTAAGTCTGTCAGTGGTCCTGATGCTTCTCTGTCCCACAGTGGTCTAGATGCTTCTATGTCCCTTAATGGTCTAGATGCTTCTCCGTCCCGCAGTGGTCCTGATGCTTGTCCTTCCCTCAGTGGTCTAGATGCTTCTCCGTCCGTCTGTGGTCCTGATGCTTCTCCGTCCCGCAGTGGTCTATATGCGTTCTTCTCTGCAATGTTCCGTCTTTGTTCCTTTGATCTTCTTCTTGTCCAGAAACATGTCATGCTCCTCTTCTTCTTTTAAAGCTGACTTAGCAGGTATCACTACGTGTGTGTGTGTGTCCTCCTTCAGGTCTCTTCTCATTCCTCACTCCTCAACGCTAACATACCTTGGCATCTCATTTACTCCCCCAGCTCCCCTCCCTCTTCTCACCCTTCTCCTCCTTCATCCTCCATCCTTCCTGCAGCAGGAGGAGGTGCATAACAGACCAGGTTAAACTGTGGCGTTCTCTGGTTCTTGTTCGTTGCCTCCTCCCTGTCGTTCACCTACAGCTGCCTGGAAATAACAAACAATCAAATTTAAAGCGGAGATTTTCTGAGCAGCAGAGACAGACGGGTGCAGCAGAGACAGACGGGTGCAGCAGAGACAGACGGGTACAGCTGAGCCGAGCTGACCCAATCCGTGCCGTCACAGTGGAAAAGGAGCATTACAGAGCCCCTTTTTTGCATGCAGTACCATCTGAATTGTTCAACAATGAATTTGATAATTTTTTTTCAACAAGTAGTCAGGGTGAAGCAGGACCCTCTTACCTCCACAGAAACATAATTGGATCTATGATAACTGGCGGTACACAGACTGACAGTCCACAGACTGACTGTACACTGACGGTACACTCTCTGGACCTGAGTGAAGAAATGTTAACAGGCAAGTTGGAGGCCTGTGCATCCTGTCCTGGTTCTGCTCTGTGTGTGCACGTTCTGCTCACTGTGTGTGTGTGTGTGTGTTAGTCACATGACTACACACTGTGAGACGTTTTGAGCTTGTGTTTTGTTTGTTTGTGCGTTCCATGCAGATCTTGTTTGCCTGATTGCAATCAGAGTGTCATCAGTGGAGGACGGCTGGGTGGTGCGAGCTCCTGGTGTTCCTCACCTCTAATTGCTGCCTTCTTCTTTGCAAGTCAATTAGTCTGGCGGCCAATCAGTCAGTGTGTGCGGCTGCTGGCTGGACAAGCAGCCAGGTAATCGGAAACTAGGCAACAGCTCCGACTGCACTCAGGTCCAACGGTCAGTCCAAGACGAAGTTGGTCTGCTGTCAGTGTGTCAGCCAGCCAATCAAGGAGCAGGGATTCAGATTAATCAGCCAGAGGTTGTCTGTCACCAGAACAACCCACATCCTAATTCTGTTAATTGGCTCCTGAATGCACCTTTGTCTGCGACTTTATACAAGCACAACAAGAGCAGCTGCTGCAACAAGTACAGTAGGACCGAACCGCTGAGGCTGTGTTTATACACAAAACATGCAAATCAAGTTTCACTACCAGCCACCAGACCAAGAGACACACACCAGCAGAAAAAAATCTTGAATACACTTCACCATCTGTTGTGTGTGCAAACTGAACCCTTCTGTGTTCTAAGACTCCACAATTCTCACGTAGACTTTCAGAATAACAGAGAAACTAAACAATGCAAAACACTGCACCTATTACATGTAGACAATAGTTCTCTGTCCTCTCACTGTAGACAATAGTTCTCTGTCCT
>NC_056516.1:40202977-40207696 GCF_014905685.2 Nematolebias whitei
CCTGTAGACAAGAGTTCTCTGTCCTCTCACCTGTAGACAAGAGTTCTTCGTCATCTCACCTGTAGACGAGAGTTCTTCGTCATCTCACCTGTAGACAAGATTTCTCTGTCCTCTCACCTGTAGACAATAGTTCTCGGTCTTCTCACCTGTAGACAAGGGTTATCTGTCTTCTCACGTGACACTGAATGATCTGGTGATGTGTTTAAAATAAATTAATATTTTTTATTAACCAAAAAATAAAATACTACCTTCTCTTATCTCATAAGATTAACCCAGTTTTAAATGAGCTCTGAGAAGTGTTCCTGGTTTTTTTTTGGAACGGGGCATGGCGCACATCGGGTAACTGGAGTTTCCTCTCAGCTTTACATTCTGACCCCCACTCTGACATTAAACTGAACTCAAATGAAACCAAGTGGAATAATAAAAGAAAGAAACCATGAGTTCTGCTGGCTTGCATCGTTGCTGCTTGAAATGATCGTCAGTTCTTTGTGTGTTTGCTCTCCGCAGCTGGGTGTTGTTCTGCTCACCTGTGAGCTCACTTCATCATGTGACTCGGTGCCATCTTTATCCATGACTCAGGTTTTTTTGCATAAAAAAAAAGTTGATCTGAATTTTCCTGAAATCCTCCTTTCCTGAAGAGTGTTTCCTGTCCTCCGCTTCTTCTGCAACAACTTCAGAACACGACACACTCTGTTCTCTTTCAGACGGCGCAGATCATCACATCAGAAAACATTCAGTTTGGATTTCATGGCTTTTTTTAAACAGCCCTCCAAATTTACTAAATTCTATCCTATAATTAATGAACCCCCCAAAGAAAGAGAAAATGTTGTTAATGGAAATGACTGATGGTTTCCTCCCACTGTCCAGAAAACCTCCTGAAGGAGGCAGAAGGAGACCTGAACTGCCTCAGCTGACTCCTGATGAGGCGAGGAGCAGCTCCACACAACATCAGAGATCTGAAGATGGAAGTTCAGTCAGTCCTGAGAACCTGCATGGAGAAAACAGTGGACAGAGACATGTCCAACAGGCCACACGTCCTGAACTTCAGTCAAAGAACTGGTCCAGTTAGACGTTGGAAGCACCATAAGACTCATCTTTTCCTTGGCTTCATATTTTATGAAGTGAATTTGTCCAGTTACAGCAGGATGAAGCAGCTGTGGACCTCACTTTGGGATAAAAACACCACCAGTCAGACAGAGTTGAACGAAGTGTTTCTTATGAAATATTCAGAAGTTTCCTTTCTGTGGAGTTCTCAGCTGCTTTTCATCAGTGCAGCGTTTTGTTGCCTCACTTCAGCTGAGTTTGGAAATTCATTCATTCAACCTTTACTTAGACGGTAAATCCCACTGAGCCTCGAGGACTCATTTACAAGAGAGACCTGATTTAACAAAGAAAGATGACAACAATGGACAACAGCAACAACAATAAACAGTTATAAAAAGTCATACTTTTTTTTTTTTAACAAATAGGATGGCTTAAAAAAACAAAAAGTAAAAAGAAAAGTAACAAACAGCTAGATTATAAGTTGAATGTAGAAACTAAAAACAGGAACATGTCTGCATTGGTCCCTGCCAGGAGCCCAACAGATTCTTAAAGACACTTAGAGAGGTCAAAGGTCGAGAGCTCAGATGTTTTTACAAGATGTTCCAGGCCGGGCTTTTACCCATGGAGCTCGGCCGGGCACAACCCGAAGAGGAGATGTGGGTCCCCCTTCCCATGGGCTCACCACCTGTGGGAGGGGCCAAAGGGGTCGGGTGCAATATGGGATGGGTGGTGGGCGTACTTATTGCCCCCCAACTTGGTGCCTGTGTATTGGGGTTCACCCCGGTGAATGAGAGGGTGGCCTCCCTCCGCCTACGTGTGGGGGGACGGGCTCTGACTGTCGTTTGTGCTTATGCACCAAACGGCAGTTCAGATTATCCACCCTTTCTGGAGTCCTTGGAGGGGGTACTCGAAAGTGCACCTTCTGGGGACTCCCTTGTTCTGCTGGGGGACTTCAATGCTCATGTGGGCAATGACAGTGAGACCTGGAGGGGTGTGGTTGGGAGGAACGGCCCCCCTGATCTGAACCAGAGTGGTGTTCTGTTGTTGGACTTCTGTGCTCGTCATGGATTGTCAATAACGAACACCTTGTTCAAGCATAAGGGTGTCCATATGTGCTCTTAGCACCAGGACACCCTAGGCCGCAGTTCGATGATCGACTTTGTCATCGTCTCATCTGATCTGCAGCCACATGTCTTGGACACTCGGGTGAAGAGAGGGGAGGAGCTGTCAACTGATCACTACCTGGTGGTGAGTTGGCTCCGATGGTGGGGGAGGATGCCGGTCAGACCTGGCAGACCCAAATGTATTGTGAGGGTTTGCTGGGAACGTCTGGCAGAGTCTCCTGTGAGACGGAGTTTCAACTCCCATCTCCGGGAGAACTTTGAACATGTTCCGAGGGAGGTGGGGGACATTGAGTCTGAGTGGACCATGTTTCGTGCCTCTATTGTCGAGGCGGCTTACCAGAGCTGCGGCCGCAAGGTTGTCGGTGCCTGTCGCGGCGGCAACCCTCGAACCCGGTGGTGGACACCATCAGTGAGGGATGCTGTCAGGCTGAAGAAGGAGTCCTATCGGGCCTTTTTGGCCTGTGGGACCCCGGAAGCAGCTGATGGGTACCGGCAGTCCAAGCGACATGCCGCTCGGGTGGTTGCTGAGGCAAAAACTCGGGCATGGGAGGAGTTCGGAGAGGCCATGGTGAACGACTTCCGCACGGCTTTGAGACGATTCTGGTCCACCATCCGGCGTCTCAGGGGGGGGAAAGCGGTACGCCACCAACACTGTTTATAGTGGGAGTGGTGTGCTGCTGACCTCAACTCGGGATGTTGTGGGTCGGTGGGCGGAATACTTTGAAGACCTCCTCAATCCCACCGGCACATCTTCCACTGAGGAAGCGGAGCCTGAGGACTCGGGGTCGGGCCCTCCAATCTCTGGTGCTGAGGTCACCGAGGTGGTTAAAAAGCTCCTCGGTGGCAGGGCCCCAGGGGTGGATGAGATACGCCCTGAGTTCCTTAAGGCTCTGGATGTTGTAGGGTTGTGTTGGCTTACGCGACTCTGCAATATTGCGTGGACATCGGGGGAAGTTCCCCTGGATTGGCAGACCGGGGTGGTGGTCCCCCTATTCAAAAAGGGGGACCGAAGAGTGTGTTCCAACTACAGGGGAATCACGCTCTTAAGCCTCCCTGGTAAGGTCTATTCGGGGGTTCTGGAGAGGAGGGTCCGTCGGATAGTCGAACCTCGGATTCAGGAGGAACAGTGCGGTTTTCGTCCTGGCCGTGGAACACTGGACCAGCTCTACACTCTCAGCAGGGTCCTGGAGAGTGCGTGGGAGTTTGCCCAACCAGTCTACATGTGCTTTGTGGACTTGGAGAAGGCGTTCGACCGTGTCCCTCGGGGGGCCCTGTGGGGGGTACTCTGGGAGTATGGGGTACCGGGCCCTTTGATATGGGCTGTTAGGTCCCTGTATGACCGGTGTCAGAGCCTGGTCCGTATCGCCGGCAGTAAGTCGGGCTTGTTCCCGGTGAGAGTTGGACTCCGCCAAGGTTGCCCTTTGTCACCGATTCTGTTCATAACTTTTATGGACAGAATTTCTAGGCGCAGCCAAGGTGTTGAGGGGATCAGTTTTGGTGACCTTAGGATTGCGTCTCTGCTTTTTGCAGATGATGTGATCTTATTGGCTTCATCAGATCGTGATCTACAGCTTTCGCTGGAGCGGTTCGCAGCCGAATGCGATGCGGCCGGGATGAAGATCAGTTCCTCCAAATCCGAGGCCATGGCCTTGAGCCGGAAAAGGGTAGAGTGCCCTCTCCGGGTCAGGGAGGAGGTCCTACCCCAAGTGGAGGAGTTCAAGTATCTTGGGGTCTTGTTCACGAATGAGGGAAAAATGGAGCGTGGGATCGATAGGCGGATAGGTGCAGCGTCTGCAGTGAAGCGGGCGCTGTACAGGTCTGTCGTGGTGAAGAGAGAGCTGAGTCAAAAGGCGAAGCTCTCAATTTACCGATCGATCTACGTTCCCACCCTCATCTATGGTCACGAGCTTTGGGTTGTGACCGAAAGAATGAGATCTCGGATACAAGCGGCCGAAATGAGTTTTCTCCGCAGGGTGTCTGGGCTCTCCCTTAGAGACAGGGTGAGAAGCTCGATCATCCGGGAGGGACTCGGAGTAGAGCCGCTGCTTCTCCACATCGAGAGGAGCCAGTTGAGGTGGCTTGGGCATCTGTTTAGGATGCCTTCTGGACGCCTCCCTGGTGAGGTGTTCCGGACACGTCCCACCGGAAGGAGGCCCAGGGGAAGACCCAGGACACGCTGGAGGGACTACGTTTCTCGGCTGGCCTGGGAACGCCTCGGGATTCCCCCGGAAGAGCTGGCCCAAGTGGCTGGGGAGAGGGAAGTCTGGGCCTCCCTACTTAGGCTGCTACCCCCGCGACCCGACCCCGGATAAGCGGAAGAAAATGGATGGATGGATGGATGGATGACCTTTTTAGCAGGCAGCCAAAGCAATATCCATGGCTTCTCAAAAATTCAACTTTACCGTCATGTGACTCTGTTTTAAATCGCAGACAGTCAATTAAACTGTGTTTTCCCTGACAGAATCCACAGTAAGGATGGTTAGGACTGGGTGTACTTTCAGGAAGTTGTGGAGGCCAAACTAATTGTTTAACAGCACATCCTGTTTTTTCT
>NC_056516.1:40207796-40208280 GCF_014905685.2 Nematolebias whitei
CGATTAAGCTTCAACTTTTAATTTGCTGGCAAAGTCTGAAGACACTGCAGGTATGGCAGGATGAATTGCATTTAAACAGGAATTAAAGTAATTTATTACATCTACTCAAATGTGTGTAATTAAGTATTTTATATGTGTGTGTGTTTAATTGCTCTTTTAGCTACTTTTGCCTGAACCTAACACTGTAAGTGAAACAAGGCATTTCTTGAGTTGCTGTAAATTATGATATAAAACATATTTACTGTCTCATTCCAGAAAACAACAACAACAACAACAACAACAACACTTCATGATGGACAGACATCATGGACACCACAGCAGCAGCTGTCTTCACTGAAACATCCTGAACATGATCGTCACTGACATGAGGCCTCTGTCCATGGTTGAAGACGAAGGCTTCACTACAATAATCCACACTTTTAATCCAGGTTACAATGATCCACACTTTTAATCCAGGTTACAATAATCCACACTTTTAATCCAG
>NC_056516.1:40208290-40208832 GCF_014905685.2 Nematolebias whitei
ACTTTTAATCCAGGTTACAATAATCCACACTTTTAATCCAGGTTACACTCTTCCCTCAAGGACACATTTTACAAAGTAGCTAAATATTGTGTAGGTATAAAGATACATTTGTATATATTTTTGTGTACATTTGTTTTTTTAAGCTATTTGACTAACTTTTATTTTTTATTATTCAATATTTTACTAACACAATAGTCAAATAGCAACCTGTTTTTTGTGTGAATTGCTATGACAGTCAAATGTTCAATTTTGGAATAAAGGGGTGGAAATTAAAACGTTGTGCGTTTTTTTGCCGATTCATCGATTAATCGAAAAAATGATCGGCCGATGAATCGATTATTGAAATAATCGTTAGTTGCAGCCCTAGATTGAGACACACACACACACAGGAAGCCAGTGGAGAGAACAGAACCGGTGAAAAGTGCTCAAATCTGCAGGTTCCTGTTAATAGCTGAGCTGCAGCATTTTGGACAAGCTGGAGACATGAGAGGAAGACCTGACTGACCCCTGGCTGACCCCTGGCTGACCCCTGACTGACCCCT
>NC_056516.1:40208842-40210306 GCF_014905685.2 Nematolebias whitei
TGACCCCTGACTGACCCCTGGCTGACCCCTGGCTGACCCCTGACTGAAGTGAGTTACAGCAGTCCAGCCGGGCTGTGACCAGTGCATGGACGAGCGTTTCAAGGCAAACGTGAACCTCCTCAACCACAAATGGACGTGACTAAAAGATGAGGTTAAAGATTCCTTCAAACGAACTTCCACCAAGTACACACACACACACACACACACACACACACACACACACACGTAATTCAAGCCACTCTATTTCTGAAACCCCGCCAGCTTCGTTTGTCTGAACTGAAAGAACATGATTATGGAAGCAAATGTGTCTCAATTTTCAAATTAAAATGGATTAATAGAAATTCTTGTCATTTTCAAAATAAAGCTGCATGTTTTGACTCATAAATAAAATGAAAAATAGAATCATCCAAACTGCATTTTCATTTTCTTCTCCAAGACTGCTCAGTTTGTAAATTAATTAAAATGATTAATAAAATAACGTTTAACATTTAATTTTCAAAATATATCCTTGTAAAAAGTGACCAAAATTTATTTTGAAATGTCCAATTTGAAAATAAAAATGAATTAGCAGAAATGTTTTTTCATTTCAGTCAAAGCTGCATGTTTAGACTCATAAATAAAAATTTAAAATAAAAATAAATCATCCAAACGGTTTCATTTTCATCTCAGCTCTGCTCATTGTGACACAACTAGAGAAAACTAAGAGGAAAGTGCTCTTTAGTTTGCACGTCCCGCCCCGTATAATCTGTTCCAGAGATCTAGTAGAATGAAGAACTGCAAGCGGCGCAGGAGAGAGTGCGTGCAGCGCCTCCTGTGTGAGGCAGCAGAGGAGGAGCTGCACTCACTCTCCAATTCATTTTCATTTTTGATGATGTAGTTTTAATTTTATTTATGAGTCAAAACATGCAGCTTTATTTTGAAAATGAAAAGAATTTCTATTAATCCATTTTAATTTGAAAATTGAGACACGTTCGCTTCCATACCTGATGAGGAGAGAGCTCTTTTCTCCACAACTTGGTGTGAAAAGGCAGAAAGTATCCGTCACCTGAGGAGCACTCTGACCATCTGCCCACCACAGAGCAGCGAGCACATTCTGAGACTGAAGATCTGCTCTGAGCTCCAGAGGAAGGACAGACCTGAGGTCAGAGCAGGACACAGATAAACAGGAAGTAGACAAACAAGAAGCCATGGAACTACCTGAAACAACAACTACTCCTGGTAGACCCATTAATGTACGTACACACACACACACACACACACACACACACAAAATATGAAAACAAAACTATTACAGAGTCGAACTTTCCTTTCTTAGACAAAAGGGCCTTCTCCTGCTCCGCTCCCGTTTCCTGGAACCATCCATCCATCCATCCATCCATTTTCTTCCGCTTATCCGGGGTCGGGTCGAGGGGGTAGCAGCCTAAGTAGGGAGGCCCAGACTTCCCTCTCCCCAGCCACTTGGGC
>NC_056516.1:40210406-40215843 GCF_014905685.2 Nematolebias whitei
GGTAGCCTGTGTGCTCCTTTTAGGGTGTATAGAGGTGTTCGGCAGGGCTGTGCGCTCTCTGGAATGCTCTATGCGCTCTCCCTGGAACCCCTCCTTAAAAAGATCAGTTCGAGTGTTCGTGGTTTAGTTTTACCTGGTTTTAACAGTAATATAATTTTATCCGCCTACGCTGATGACGTTGTTGTTTTTATAAAAAACCAACAAGATGCCGACACGCTTAGTGAGCTCACCGAGAGTTTTTCCACCCTGGCTGCTGCGAGGGTGAACTGGGTAAAGAGCACAGCCTTCGTCGTGGGTGAGTGGCCTGAAGGGCTCCCAGTTCTCCCTCAAAACCTCCCGTGGAAGAGAGACGGGCTTAAATACCTCGGCATCCATCTAGGGGATGAAGCTCAAGTGCAAAAGAACTGGGAAAATGTGGAACAAAAGGTCAAGAGCAAATTACAAAAATGGAAATGGCTACACACTCAAATGTCCTACAGAGGCAGAGTGTTGGTTTTAAACAACCTGGTCGCATCACAACTGTGGCACAAACTTTGTGTTTTAGACCCACCTCCAGGCCTGTCGGTAAAGATCCAGTCTGAGATGGTGGAGTTCTTTTGGAAAGGTCGACATTGGGTGCCGCAGTCTGTACTGTTTTTACCGAGAGAGGAGGGGGGACAGGGCCTTGTCCACCTGGCCAGCAGAACGGCAACGTTTCGGTTACAGTTCCTCCAGAAATACCTGGCGGGACCTCCTGACAACGTGTGGAGGGATGTGGCCAGCTGCATTCTTAGACACGTGAGCGGGTTGGGGCTGGATGCTGCTCTGTTTCTGACCAATGTTAGCCTTTTAAAGTTAAAGGGGTTACCCCAGTTTTACCAGAGTGTTTTTAAACTGTTTTCCTTTTTTAACCCAAACCGATCAAGAACGTATAAGTCTCTGCATTGGCTTTTAGAGGAGCCGCTAATCTGTGGTGCAAGGCTAGACGTGTCCGATAGCACGGTACCAGGTCTGTCAGGGGTGCTGTGCGGGTCTGGGACGGTGACTCTGAGGCGGCTGTTGGAGACGGCCGGTCCGGACTTCTCCAGCGTCCGGGAGGTGCTTTCGCTGCTTGGAGTCTGCCAAGCTGGTGCGACGCTTCCTGGACCGGGTGAAGGAGAGGATCACAGCAGGGGAGGAGTGTCTCCTGCAGCTGTGGTCCGGGGGAGATCGCCTGCCTGACCCAACGGACCCCTTCCCGGACATCAATCTAGATCCCGACTTCGCGGACAGTAGTGGACCTCTGCTGTGCAACACGGACCCACAAATAGACTTGTGCAGGACGGGTCCAAAAGTGCTCTGTAAGACTTGTGTTAAAGTCCTAAACAAGAGAACTTTGCAAAACAGAGCTGTCAGTGTGTGGGACGGCAAGTTTGGAGGACAGAAGCCCCAGTGGAGGACGCTTTACAAACCTCCCATAAAAAAACGGACTGGTGATCTCCAATGGAGGATACTTCACGACGCCATCACAACAAACTCTTTCCTATCGATCATCAGTCCTGAGGTTTTAAACGAGTGTCCTTTTTGCAGTTTGTCCGAGAGAGTTTTTCATGTTTTTATGGATTGTGTACGACTGACTGCTCTTTTTAACTTAATGACGAGGATTTTTAGCTTTTTTGATACCGTTTTTACCAAATCTGTTTTTATTAATTGTGTACATTACAGCAAAGCCACTAAGTGTAAATCCAGAATTTTAAACTTTTTAATTGCCGAAGCCAAAATGGCGATGTATTTATCTCGCAGAGACAGACTGCAGGCTGGACCTCAACTTGACGCCGTGTCTCTGTGGAAGTGCAACATCAAGGCCAGACTGGCGTTGGAGTTTTGCTTCCACAGAGACACCGGAGACTTGGACAAGTTTGTGGAACTGTGAGGCTTTAAAAAGGTTTTATGTACAGTTTCTGACAAAGGAGAACTAAAATACAACAAACTCCTCATGTGAACACTATTAAAAAATACAAAACCTTAACATGATCATGTTTTTAACACTGTTTTATTAACTTATTGTGCAAATAAATTTTTGTAAAAAATCAAAAAATCTTTACGTTCTTCTGTCCTGTGATCTTCTCCACACTTTGGACACCTGTGTACCTTTGCACACTGCTGCCATGTGTCCATATCTCTGGCACCTGTAGCAGCGGAGTGGTGCTGGGATGTGAGGCCTAACTTGAAAATTCAAATATCCTATTTTTATGTTTGCTGGTAAGGTTGTCTCATCAAACTCGATCATAATTGATAAACTACCTACTCTTTCCCCATTAACAGTTCTTGACAGTCTCTTCAAGTTGTTTACTTGTGCACCAACAATGTTCCTTTTTATTTGATCTAAATCTTCATCCACTGGATCCCGTAAATAACTCCGTGAACCGTTTTCTTTTCTCCCATTATCTTTCTTTCCATGACCATTCTTTTACAGATGTTCTCGACGTGCAAAGCCTTATTTTGTTGTTCTTCAGTTTTACATGACACTAATAAATTTCCATCTCTTAACACCTTCACCATTTCTACATCCCCAATCTTCCTTTTTATTTCTTTTGATATCAAAATGGGGCTTATGTTACCCTGCCCTTCCTCATTTTTTACTTTTAATATTATTTTAAATTCATCCCTCACTACTTTTCTTCTTACCACCCTTTCTTCATCCGAGCTGCTCCCTTCCAACTCCCTTTCATTACTCTGGCTGTCATTTGTCCCTTCCTCCATTTTAATTCTTCCACGTCCTCTCCCTCTACCTACTGGTGTCCACGCCTCAAAATCCATGTCTGCCTCGTCTCCCACCTGTTTTTCCATCCGAACCATTCACATACCAGTTTATGCCAATTTCCACATGTTCCAAAGTCCAAAAAATTGTCAAATATCGATAATCCGTCAAAAAATTGTTTTAAATTCCGCGCCCAACAGCTCCTCTGCCGCCTCTTCTTCAACTCCTCCTGCAGCCTCTGCGCTGCAGGTTTTTTTTTTTCCAAACTTTATTCAGTCAGTCAGCATTGACAATGAACTGCCCGTGAACAAAACGAAACGGCTTCGCAGCGCTGTGAAAAATGCATAATCGCGCGACACAACAAATCGATAACGAAATTCGTTGGCGACGCTTTTAATCATCGATTTTATCGATTCGTTGTTGCAGCCCTATCTCAATCCATTTAAAATTCTTCTGTTAACATTTAAGTGGCCTCCCACCTCATACCTCTCGGACCTTCTCCATCCTCATGCTCCTTCTCGGGCTTTGCGATCATCGGACCAGCTGCTGGTGGTCGTACCAAAAACCATGTTGAACTCAGAGGAGACGGAGCGTTTTCAGTCGTGGACCATGAACTCTGGAACAATCTGCCCAGCACCGCTGGACAGGCTGCGTCAGTCTCTGCTTTTAAAACTCTCCTGGAAACTCACTGACATGTAGCACAGGGTGAAATGATTTAGTGTTTCATTGTTTCTAATTATATTTAGCGTTTTTCTGTTTTTATTCCAGATGCTGTAATTATATCTTGATATTTTTGATCTGATGCAGTGATCGTTTTGTTCAGCACTGTGGTAACAGTTCCTGTTTTAAATGTTCTGTACACATAAATCTGCTTTGACTTCCCTTACCTTGGAGCGATGCTTCACATCTCTGATCCTGGAGGATGCCGCATGTTTTACTTGTTTCTCTGCTTCAACACACCTCATTCAATGATTTAATTACTTCTTCACGTTCTGCAGAAGCTCGTTAATCACCCATTCTTTCAAATAAGGCTTGTCAAAGGCCTCGACTTCCTGACTGTCCCTTAAAATCAGCAGCTCTTCGTATTTTACAGTAAAAAGACGGTGTCTGCATCAGTATAACGGTCCCTCCTCTGCCTGTCCACTCAGCCGTCCTTATTTCAGGTTCTGTTAACAAGACTAGAGTTAAACTGCTTCCCACACTGAGAATACATTTTTGCCATCATTTATACAGAACCAGAACTGGTTCCGTCTGCTCATCCTCCTGAAGTGTGGCATGTTCGTGTTTGGGACAATCGAGTCGAGATGTATAGATGTGTGTACACGTAGATGTTGACTGTGCACTGAAACATGACGGATAACTCGTTTATGTAGTGCGTTCTGTGCGGACTTCAGTCTGTCAGTGACTGTCACATGTTTCATGAGTGCCAGGGTCTCACTGAGCCATGATGTAACACATTCACCTGAGGGCTTCATTAAACCTTCATCAGTTCAGGTCACATTTGATCTGATATAAAAATCAACAGCAGTTTAAAACGCTCCAGCTGTGTTCAGACTGTCCATTTGTTCTCTGTATAAATCACTGTAGTGTCCTGTTTCATCCAGTGTAAAGTTCTACAGACCCAACACGGGCCTCAGTAAAAGGGCTGCAAAGAGACCACAATGCATTTCAGCCTGAGCTGCTCTTGTTGGGTGTTGGCAGCATGGCAGACATAATGTCTGTGTATACTGGAGTCATGTCTGGTGCAGTTGTTCTTGTTGGGGACTGCATAGTATATGCAGCACCTATTATTATTATTATAATTCACCTCAGAAAATGGGTTTCTTAACTTTATTTATATTTTGTCTTCCGTCAACTTTAATGCAGCCCAAATCACAACGTGTACCCCCACAAATGTTATGTCAAAATGACCAACTCGGCCCCATGATGTGTGTTATTTTATTGGCATTTTGCGTTACCATGGTGACATAATTTGCAAACAAAGACGCTGTTTTCAAGGCCACGATTTTTTATTGTCATTCACATCACATGTGGTACATGACGTGGAACAAAGTTATGTACTCAGGGTCCCAATTACATCCAACAATAGCAAAAATATAAAGTGTCAAAAGAACCAGTAATAAATAATAATGTTTTAAAGGTGTACCTTTAAGACCAATTGTTAGCATGATTAACTCTGTCACTTACAATGTTTCCAAATATCTGGCGTCTGTACTCATCCCTTTAGTTGGCAGCTCAGAACACCACATACAGAACACCATGGACTTTGTGGATAAGGTGAGGGATGTCATCATGGAGACTGATGAAACAATGGTCTCTTTTGATGTCACATCACTCTTTACGTGCATTCCTGTTGATGATGCAGTAGAGGTGGTCAGTTTAAGATTAAAATCAGACACCACTCTGAGCAGCAGGACCACGCTTTCCACAGAACAACTGTGTCAACTCTTGAAACTGTGCCTGCAGTCAACCTACTTCACATATGGGGAGCAATATTATAGTCAGAAACATGGGTGTGCTATGGGGTCTCCAGTTTCTCCTATTGTTGCCAACCTGTACATGGAGGAGGTAGAAAAGAGAGCCTTGACGTCCTTTTCAGGGACACCACCAAGTCATTGGTTCAGGTATGTTGACGACACCTGGGTTAAAATTAAATCTCAGGAAGTCCAACATTTTACTGACCACATCAACTCTGTGGATAAATACATCAAGTTCACA
>NC_056516.1:40215943-40226787 GCF_014905685.2 Nematolebias whitei
ATATATATATATATATATATATATATATACAAACACATACAAAAAAAAAATATATATATATAAATATATATATATATATATATTTTTTTGTATGTGTTTATTTTGTTTTAGAGGATGAGCAGAAAATGACCGAACAGTAAGTTTGCACAACTTACAACTTTAATAAGCCAGTTGTCACAAACTACAAACAACTCTGAACTCTTTTCTAGAAAGACTAAACCACATGTTGGGGTTGAAACTAGAATATGAAGCTTGCATCATATTCTAGTTTTTTTTTCATATTCTATGATTTTTTACAGCCCCCTGTTCTCAATAAAAGTAGAGGTGGGTGCAAATGAACAATTTTCATCTTCTAGACCAAGGTTTTTACAGAGAACATCTTGAAAAATATGAAGAACAAAATACAGATTTCCATTTATTAATGACACTTCTGCATTCATCTTATTTGGAGGAACTAAAACCACAAACACGACCGACATTTACTCAAACGCAAACCATGTAACCCAAATAAGAAAACAATACTCAACCCTGAAAAGTTAGAAACTTTGAGCCTGTCTCATAACGCAGACATGCAAAATCTTTGTTTTGTATCTACAGTCATTAAAATGTTTACTTTAATTTAGCAGATGAACTTTAAAAAAGACCAAGTTTGTTTTCAAATTATTTTACAGCCCCAAAGTTCTTTCAGTCAGCCTGTCAGTTTAGGCATTTTGTTTGTCGCCTCTTTGTCGCGATGCTCTTTTTCTTTTCTCTTCCTTCTTTTTTGCGCTCTGCTGTCATATTTTCTGTTGTCCGCCATTGTAAAATAATATTCCCTGATGCTCCTCCCCAATGCGTAAGATGCGTCAAAAGTGGACCAATAACAAGCAAGCATTCAAGATGGACGTTTGCCAGAACAAATTGAAACATTTTTCATCGGTGCTGTCAAAATCATCATAGTCATTGATTAAATTCTGACACTGACCATTCACAAAAACATAAAACATCCTTCGGGGCCCCCGAAATGCCGGGGCCCCGGGCTGCAGCCCCTGTAAGCCCCTGCTAAAATCCGGCCCAGCTTGTACCAATTAAATTAAATAAAAAGTAACACACGTTCTCTGTCACCGTCATTAATCAGCAAACAAACAAACAAACAAACAAACAAACAAACAGCTTCATCTTCAGAGAGACTGACGTTACGTTTTCTCTCTTGAAACAGAACAAAGTGTTAAATTGTAGAGACTCACCTGCAACACGAGTTGGGAGTGAAACATGTATCAGCTGCAGCTCCTTCCTCCTCCTCGTGACTCCCACATGTTTACGTTTATCTCCGTGGTTCTCACGTGTCGTGTCGTCACTTTTCAAAGCTGCATGTTTCTCAGTTTTTATCTTTGTGAAGTTCTCCCACTCTTTGGAGGACTTGGGTCAAACAGTTTTCTCTGCGTCGGTCATTTGTAAAATGTACTTATTTTCCTTTAAAAACAGCCTCTGCTCCGCTCCCCCCTCGCTCTGTTCAACTCACGCTGCAGGTTTCTTCTTCTTCTTCTTGTGAGAGGAGGGTGTGTGGAGGAGCAGAAAGCGAGAGTGTCTATTCATTCGTTTTTTCTGTCCTTTTTCTACTTTGTTCACTTGGTGTTTATGTTCATGTTAGTTATTTATTTGTGGGGTTTGGTGTTTTATTAGTTTAAAAAGTTTGTTTGACAGGGTGTGGCCGTCAGGTGCACCTGGCTGGCCGGCGTCTAGACGCCATGGTGGTGGACAGCACGGGAGGATTCTCCACGCTGACGCGGAAAAACGTCATCAAGGTGGTGCTGGTTCTCCGTGCAGCGTGGAGGAAGTTTGTTTAGCGGTGGGGGAGGTGGTTGGACATGGGTCCATCAGGTCCGCAGCTGCATGAACGGGGCTGAGGTCATTTTTGTTGACAAGGTGGAGAAGGTGCAACAACTGGTCGAGGCTGGCATCTCAGTGGGAGACTGGTTTCTACAGGTGTCACCACTGGCATCTCAGTGGGAGACTGGTTTCTACAGGTGTCACCACTGGTGCTGCAGCCACCAAGATCACTCTCTCCAACGTCCCCCCGTTTATCAGCGACGAGTTTCTGATAAAGGAGTTGTCCAGACACGGGAAGGTGGTGTCCCCGATTAAAAAAGTGTTGACGGGGTGTAAATCACCACTTCTCAAACACGTCGTCTCCCACAGGAGAACATTGTTCATGGTTCTGAACAAGCGGGGGGAAGAGTTTAATGTGCGTTTTCACGTTAAACTGGATGATTTTGAGTATCTTTTATTCGCTACTTCCTCCAACATGAAATGTTTTGGATGTGGCCAGGAGGGTCACGTAATAAAAATGTGCCCAAACAGGGCCGAACCGGCCCCACCCGCTGCAGCGGGTCCCCCTCCCGCCGCTGCTGCAGCAGGGGACCCCCCCGGCTGCGGCGGGTCCCCCTCCCGCTGCTGCTGCGGGAGAGTCCGCGACCCCAGCTGACGTGGAACGAGTTAGTGTTGAGGTGACAGCTGTGGACGGTGAAGCAACAAAAAGTATGTGTGGGAAAAGGTGGCAGCACGGAGGTGTGTGGTGGTGGGGAGAATGGTGGTATTGTGCATGGTGAGGAGGAGGCTCGAGGGGAGGTGGGGGAGAGAAACGGAGAGCGAGAAGTGCAGGAGGGTGATGATGAGTTGGTGTGTGGTGATCGGGAAGGGAAAGGAGAGGTGGAGGTGGATGAGGAAACAAAAGGTGCAGGAAAGAAAAGTGAGAAGTCAGGAACTGGTGTGGAGGGAGAAGCAGGGGCGGTTGTAGAGGAGATGGAGCTGGGGGCCTCAACCCAGGTGACGAAACTAGGGAAAAGAAAAAATATTGAAGTTGCTGCACGGGCCAGCAAGCAAGCCAGCAAGATATACCATACCATACTATACCATACCATACCATACCATACCAATTTATTTATATAGCACTTAAAACAGCAACAAGGCCAACCAAAGTGCTGTACAAAAGAAAACAAACATGCACAGCGGACAGGAAAACATAAAATAGAAATACAGATACAAATAGCAGCAGAAGCTAACTAAAATGGCCAACAGTGTCGAGTACAGACCGGACCAAACAAATCACACCGTGTTAAAGGCAAGAGAATAGAAGTGGGTCTTCAAGCGAGACTTAAAGACTGAGAGTGTGGGAGCCTGCCGGACACTCAGTGGCAACTCATTCCACAGTCGTGGACCTGCGACAGGGAAAGCCCTGTCACCTCTGAGCTTACGATGGGTTTCTGGGACTGAGAGAAGCATCTGGTCTGCTGACCTCAGAGAGCGCGGTGGGACATATGGCTGCAGAAGATCAGTGAGATAGGATGGGGCGGAACTGTTCAGTGATTTAAAAACATACATGAGAATTTTGAAATGGATCCGAAGGTGAATGGGTAGCCAGCATTTTGGACCAGTTGTAGACGAGCAATGGAGGACTGACTGATTCCAACAGAAGTGAATTGCAGTAATCAAGCCTAGATGTTATGAAGGCATGGATCACTGTCTCGAGGTTCTTTTTGTTGAGTATAGGCTTCAGCTTAGACAGCCGTCTCAGCTGAAAAAAACAGGATTTTACCATCATGTTTACGTGATTGTTGAGTTTTAAGGACGGGTCCATTATCACCCCCAGATTAGTGACCTTTTGTTTCTCTAGCGGGGCTAGAGAGAAAAGGTCAATGTCATGGTTCATGAGTGAGCCACTAGGATGGAACAGCATGACTTCAGACTTCTTCTCATTGAAGCTTAAGAAGTTTAAAACCATCCAGTCCCAGATGTCAGCCAGGCAGTCAAGAAGAGGCTGAATAGAGCGTGTGCCTCTGTGCCTCAGGGGGAAGTAAATTTGGCAATCATCGGTGTAGAAATGAAAGGGTATGTTGTGTTTGCGGAAAATAGCACCTAGTGGCAGCAGGTATAAAGAAAAGAGAAGGGGACCGAGGATGGACCCCTGCGGTACCCCCCACTGGAGCGCTGTCGATGCCCAACTAAAATCTTTGATATTGACGCAGAAGGTTCTGTCAGAGAGGTAGGACTTAAACCATTTAAGGGCTGACCCTGTGATGCCCACCCACTGCTCCAGTCTAGAAATGAGGATATTGTGGTCGATGGTGTCAAAAGCAGATGTAAGGTCCAATAGGACCAACAGCACAGAATCACCTGCGTCTGTGGATATGAAAATATCATTAAAAACCTTCAGTAGAGCAGTTTCAGTGCTATGAAGAGATTTAAAGCCAGATTGGAATAACTCAAGGATAGCGTGATCCCCCAAAAACTGTTTCAACTGAGACTCCACAATTTTTTCCAGTAGTTTAGAGGTGAATGGGAGTCTGGAGACAGGCCGGAAGTTGGACATGACTGAGGGGTCAAGGTTAGGTTTTTTCAGGAGGGGCTAGACAGCAGCATGTTTAAAAGTCTTTGGCACCACACCTGAGGATAAACTGCTATTCAGAATAGCGAGGATAAAAGGACCCAGGGTAGGAAAAACTTCCTTTAGTAGTCGAGGGGGGACCACATCAAAGGGGGAACCAGATGGTTTCATGCTGCACATTACCTGCTCCAGAGAGGACAGAGAGATGGGCTCAAAGTGGTCAAACACAGCCACGCACTGAGATGGGATGGACAGATCATGAGCTGGTGGAGAAATGAGTGCCCGGGTGTTTGCCACTTTTTCTAAAAAGAAATGGAGGAAGTTCTCACACAGCTCAGTTGAGGCTTCCAGAGGTGAAGGCTCACTGAGGTGTAGAACTGAGTTCAGGGTGGAGAAAAGAACTCGGGGGTTGTGTGAGTTGGAGACAATTAAATCAGAGAAGAATTTACATTTGGCAGTGTTGTGGATAGAATACCACGTCGTGTTCAAAACGGCGGAGGCGTCGCCCTTCGTATAAAAGATTTATTTGACACAACATGGGTTACAGATATTCAGAGACAAACAGTTACATCAATAAGATATATGCATATAAATGGAGCATTAAGAACAAACCGCCTCCTGCGTGCCTCTGATAATGCTCAGTGCGCGTGCGCCATTCCCGGCCTTTTATCCCCGTTTGAGAAGGCTAGCTTTCTGATTGGTTCAGCTTCTGTCGCTATGGTTACGACGTAGCCCGCCCCCTCAAGGACGTTACGTCTATATTTCAGATAAGTTTTGGTTCGGCTTTTGTTTAAAGTTTAACTTGCTATTATACTTTAGGGATATAAAATGATTCGTGTCTAAATTGTTTATGCGTAATAATTAATAACTATTAATTATTACCTATCTCCTGGGTGTTAATTCACTATCTGTTGGAGGTCTGGTGATTCTGTTTTTAAGGCAAGTTTCTGTGTCTGCGTTTAGAACCGTTAACCCTGTTTGTTTAACATGATAACACTGATTTTAAATAGTTGTTTATTTCTAGGAATAATTATATTATCTTTATTTATGTTAATCAGTCTGCTCTCTGGCCTGATTTGATTGCTTGTAATTTATCAAATGTGAACTTGTAAAATTATCCTTAGCTACTATGAGATTATATTTAAAGGTCAACTAGTTAGACTTAGCAAACACTTTCTATACACATAGTTCAACCTTGGAAGAAAGACACGCACACACTTTATATGACCTGACATTTGAGTGCTTGATAGGAATTATAAAAAGGTATAAAATATTAAATCCAACATTCCCTCTTTTGAACTCCCACATTCATGGGAGTTCACCCTCTTTATGGATTTATTTATCAATATGGATGTGACGCAAACTTACTGCACTCCCCAGGGGTCCTGGACCAGACCCCTGATCCAACACCTGTGAAAAGTACCACACACCTAAACCTTTATAAAAAATACAAAAAAGCAGCAACACACCTCCTAGAGAAAGATAAATAAGTGAAACTATTTTAAACCACCTTTAAAATACCTCGTGGTATTTTAGAATGATCAAATGCCTAATGGAATGGAGTAAAATATTTGAATATTTAAGTTAATAGTCAAGTTAAGTTTATAGTTAAGTTTCTAATTAAATCCCCGACCCTTCTCTGGTTGTTTTTCAGAATGACTGAAAGGTAAGACAAAATACTCATATTAAAATGGAAAAGCCAACACCCTCAATTTAAACATTTCTATCTAGCAGGTCTTCGGTTCTTGAGATTGCGGTGGGAGGCCTTGTTCGTCCACAAGGGTCCTTTGGTGCTCGGCGGGATTCGGCCCGCGGAGTTATCTTCATGTAAAGTCCTCAGAACCGTATCAATTTGATTAAACATTCTAAATGACGTGTGTGTATTGGGATAAAACTAAAATCAGTTTGACGCGTCTTCTGTTCTTCACGGTCAGGGCTGGTAATCTTGCATCCTTACCCGATCCACCCCACCGACTTCAGGCAGAGCGGAGACTTCTTCTCCGATGTTTGCTACTGCCTTTTTTCCAACCAGAACAAAGGGGCAAAGAATGAGCTCCCACGAAGGTCCTGTCACCTCCTCCAGGTGTAGCGGGGAGCTGTCTTCAGATCATCCTCCATGTGGTCCAGCGATCGATTCCTCTCCTCTGCAGGGGTGTCCTGGTGGGGTCGTACGGGTGCCACTCTCCTTCTGGGGACCGATGACATATGATGTTCTGTCCACCACCTGGTGGGGTCTTGTCCTATCCCTCTTTTCAGCAGGACTCAGTCTGATGTGAGTTTGTCTCCTCGGTCAGAGTTCCTCCCTCCTGATGAGAAAAGCTGGACACGAAAGCTCGCAAATTGTTAAACACCCTGCATGGCCTTTTGATTATTTTATCTGTGGGATCCATGACCTGGGCCTGGAAAAACTGACTGTGGTTACTTCTGTAGTGAATAAACCTATTTTCTGAATTATTGGGCACCCTAATGGTTGTTATTGCTATTGATAGGTGTATTATTACACTGCAATGTTATGCAAAAACAGAATTAGTAAAACTAAAATAAAATGCTCTTCTTACATGCATCTGTTCACTTGAAGCTGAATTGTGTTACATACTGGACTTCTCCAGGTATACCTGTGTGCTCTCATCCCATCTGTCACCCTTACAAGCCTTCGTCGTCAACCGGTCTACCTACAATTAAAATTAAACATACACAATACAACAATAACAATAATAATCAACCACGCCGGCCCCTCTTCCTGGAGCCTGTGGAAGAAACTTCATTAAATCGCTTGCGCCAACAGCATCAATCAAAATACAATATAAACTTAAAAGTTTAACCAACTGACATACAACATTGTGAGAGGAAAAAATATTTAATCTTCCATCCAGGTACCTGTCTGTGCTAGAGAAGGGAAGAAATAGCAAGGAAGAAACAGAGAGAAAGGGAAAAAATAAAAGAGAAAGAGAACGAGGAAAAAATGGTTAAAATCCTTTGTTCATGAAACCTTTTCTTATTCGCCCAATTAAACTCTAAGTCAAGTCCAGTCCAGTCAAGTCAGTTGTGTTTAAAATTATCAAACCACCCTATTTCCCTTTAACATTTGCTCAAATCCACCTCAGGCTAGGGGCGTCCCCCTTTCTGGAATCTGTACACATTACAACAAAGAGGAAAAGATACTTCTGTTAAACCGATATACATATATACAAGTGCAACCCTTTATGTAGGTTTCTGATTTATTCATTTCCCACTGTCAATTTGATTACCCTACATGATATGATCTTTTAATCGCCTCAGAAGAAGTTAATTTTGTATAATTTGTAATGATCTATGAACTGTTCCTGCTCAGAGCTGCCTACACACCTCCCCCCTTTTGGAAACGGCATTGTTTCAAATCTGAAGCATTACCGTCTGCAATCCACTAACACTCAGATTGAGTATTAGTTACAGAACTAAAAATATGGTGTAGTTTTAAACTTCCCACTACTGTTATTCAACCCAGGTTATGCAAACAATTACCCAACTACAACCCAAGCTCTCCTATAAATTAGCAAAAGTTAATCATTAAATAAATTTCTCCTCTTGTATCAAACCAGACCCACCAAAATTAGCCCCTTCAAGGCAAAGACAATCATCCAGTGTTATTTTAGAAAACATTAGTGAACTCCATCCAAATCAGGCCTCAGGTTTCTCCTGAATGAGACTTCCTGACCTGTATAAACGGAAAATTAAAATCAATATTTAGTTCAGGGGTGTGGAGCATTTGAGGTAATAAAACAATTTCCATCTCAGACCAGTTGGAGCAGGTGGAATCGTCTAGCACTCCCACCTCTGTACGTCTGTGTCCTGTTGTGTCACCTGTTTTAAAATGAGTCTATGTGAATGATTATTATCAAAGCCAGCTGCAGTTTTTGATCACGACCCCAAAGTGCCTAGAAGACCATCACAGAACAAAATGTGGGGTCGACACCTCCGTCCGGCTGCAGTTGATGTTAGTGACCTTGGGCAGAGTGACCACCAGTTCTTCGTTCAGCCTTTATGTCCCCAGATTCGTCTCCCGTCTGTTTGGAGACCAGTTCAGCTTTGTGCAGCAGTTCATATCTCAGCATACAGCAAGTCTTGACTGGATGTTCTTGCTGTGTACAAACTCCATCACCCCCTTTGGACAGTTAGTTCAGTTTGCTCTTGGACTGTTAGATCTTTGAAAAGTCACGTTACTTGGCTGAAAAGTTCTTTGTTGTTTTGTCAGATGTGCTCGACTGACAACTTATTTGAACCGTCCCATTGGTCAGTTTCACAGACCCCAACGTCAGCGCCCACCTGAACACATCTGTATCCGATCCGGCCCCCGGCACTCGAGAGTCCTGATCAAAACTCAGATGGATGCTGTATGCAGTTAAATGCTACCTTCCATGTTTTGTGGGCCTAAGTAGACTCATCTTCCCACTCCAAAGTTCTGTCATCTCTAGCTGCAGAGAAGAAAAGAGATAATCAAATTATTAAAACCAGATTCAACATTCATCTGTTATCCACATTAATCGTTAGTTAGCAAGTTTTATTCTGGGACCACAGTGTTTACCCCAACGGAGTCATTCTGGTGTTCTGGATCGGACAATAGATGTTTTAACCGCTCAATTACACAAGAGTGAAAGCTTTAATTAAACACTGCACAAGCCAATTCTTTACGCCTACTGCATAAAATATTCCCCTCCAAACAATGTCCACCATCTTGTAGAGTATGTGTGTTGACACATCACCTGACAGTGAAGTCCACTCCCAGGGCCACATTATCGTCCAGACCTTGTAAATTTAGGCAGCGTGTTAATATGTAATCACTTATTGTTATATAACCAATCTGCAAATCATCTCTTGTCATAACTATGCTTTCCCACTGTATCACAAACAAGATACGTTTAATACAAATCAATTAAGACTATTTATACCCTTCAAGACATCACAAAGTCCATTATCACTGCACAAAAACGTGTACATGCCCTTTGTTCACAAAGTACAACTTCTTAAACTCACCATGTACACCTCTCTGTTGTCCTTTTGCACTCCCAGGACCTGTGTGAAGTCTCAAATAATAAAGTTAAATACCTGGCGTTTACCCACTAGAATTGTCGTTGTCCCCTAAATAACATAACCTAGTCCCTGCAGCTCTCAGAAGGAAACAGCTCCTAAATGCTAAACATTTCCAATACGTGATCAACTCATGTGGACTGATTACTTAAACTGAAGTTTTTCAATTCGAGTACAATTAAGATTGATTTATTTAACCCAAGTATTTACAATTTGAGTTTAGTTATGGCTGTATAATTTAATCTATTTTTTCAATTTGAGTTTAGTTTCCTAACGTATTTAACTTTTCCAATTTGAGTCCGGCAAGGTATTGTTTGACCAGAATAAAATTCTATCTTTTACAAGTGTCAAGGATTTTGTTCCTTACTCATTTTAATCTGTTGTGTCGCAGTTGAGTTTAAAACACGAGTTTATTGTCAATTCCAAGAAGAAAGTAAATCTAATTTGTTCAGGACCACCAAGACCACCTCTACAATATTTCTCTTCCACTCGTTCGCTTTGACCTCTCAACCCTCTACTGTCTAAGCTGACTCCAAGATGATTCAACCTTCTCCAGCTGACTCACTCTGACTCCATCTCCTGGTTAATTACAGCTCGTACACGTGATGTCCCCTCTCACCTTGAGATTCAAACCATTCTCTGTTTCAGAGTTCACTGCCTCCTTCCTATCTTACAGAAAATTGTTTCGTTTAACCTTGTGTCTGCTCCCATCGCCGTTTCTGTCTGGCCTCCGACGGCTATCAGCAAATATTTGAAAGATCTTCAGCTATCCCTGTTCCCATATCAGATACCATTTAGCTGTGACACACCAATCAGCTATATTTTTAAATTATTCCAACTTGTACAGCCTAAATCATTAAAAATCAAGCTCTACCCCCTTAATTTTGGTACATAAAGCTCATTTCCGCTTGTTTGTGCTAGTGGCCCCCTGATCTCAAACTAATTACCTCCTGTTCATTTTGATACTCCCTAAAAGTCATGCAATTTGCCTCTGATATGATCCTATAGATTTTCCACAGGCTTCACCTGCACCACCTTCATGAGTTCCACACCTAATAACAACATTCACACACCCAGGCATTCAAATATGTTATTGCCCTTCACTCCTGGCCTTAGCCTTAATAAAACAAACACAAGTCTGGTACGGAACAACCCAGCGGCCAGACCCGTCCTTGCCTCACAGCAGCGCCCCCTTCCGGTCAGGATACGGAAGCACCGATCACACGAGACACCTCTGACGCAGAAACGAAGACAAAACAAAACACGCGTAAGCCTTCACCTCGTGTGTGGAACAAAGAAACGCTCCCTTCCCCCACACGAGTGCTTTACCACACACACACGGTTCCAAGCAGACTTTCTCCGACACCCAGAAAAAAGAGAAAAGCAACCCTGAGCTTCCGCCCACACACAGCTCACT
>NC_056516.1:40226887-40228000 GCF_014905685.2 Nematolebias whitei
AATGTTGTGTATGCTGTTCAGTGTCAGGAGGGCTATGATCAGTCTTACATTGGGGAAACAAAACAGCCACTGGCCAAAAGGATGGCCCAGCACAGAAGATCAACATCATCAGGCCAGGATTCTGCGGTCTACACTCATCTCCAGGCCAGCGGTCACTCTTTCAGGGATGAAGATGTTCACATCCTGGACAGAGAGGAACGATGGTTTGAGAGAGGAGTAAAGGAGGCCATCTTTGTGAAAAGAAACCGTCCATCATTAAACAGGGGCGGAGCCTCCAGGTTCAACTGTCCCCCTCTTACAATGCTGTGATTGCTAGTATCACTCAGCCCTCTGTGAATAGTAAACAGCCATCAGGTGCTAATGATCCATTGTTAGGCTGATGGTCCTTCTTGAGCATGTGATCAGCTGGTTTTGGTTGTCAGCAGCAAACTGGTTGATCCACTCTGAGAAGGTGCTATTTAAGAGACTGAGCTGAATACAGCACCTCAGACTGAGGAAGTCCTCAGGATGAGAGACGAAACGTTTCTACATTTTTTTGTTGTTTTGCTTTGTTTTGTTTTGTTTTTTTGACTGTCCAGAGGACCAGATTGAACTTTTTTAGATACAGTCCATTTACCATTTACATTTGGTATAGCAGTAGCTGAGAGCAAACCCCAAAACATAGTACGGTCAAATGAACAATTTTAATCAGCAGCAGCCTGGTAGTCCCTGTGAAAGTTTCTCCAGGAACTTTCTAGTTGTCTTGATGCTTTTGTTGTTTGATGTTGTTGTTGTTTTGATGGTGTTGTTCTTTTTGTCTGATGCTGTTGTTGTTGTCTGGTGCTGTTGTTGTTGTTCTCTTGATGCTGTTGTTGTTGTCTGGTGCTGTTGTTGTTGTTGTCTGATCCTGTTGTTGTTGTCTTGATGCTGTTGCTGTTGTCTTGATGTTGTTGTTGTAGTCTGATGCTGTTGTTGTTGTCTGATGCTGTTGTTGTCTTGATGTTGTTGTTGTCTTGATGCTGTTGTTGTTGTCTTGATGCTGTTGTTGTAGTCTTGATGCTGTTGTTGTTGTAGTCTTGATGCTGTTGTTGTTGTCTGAGGCTGTTGTTGTTGTCTTGATGCTGTTGTTGTTGT
>NC_056516.1:40228100-40231755 GCF_014905685.2 Nematolebias whitei
TGTTGTTGTTGTTGTTGTTGTTGTTGTTGTTGTTGTTGTTGTTGTTGTTGTTGTTGTTGTTGTCGTCGTCGTCGTCGTCTTGATGCTGTTGTTTTTGTCTGATGCTGTTGATGTTGTCGTCTTGTTGATGTTGTCTGATGCTGTTGTTGTTGTCTTGATGCTGTTGTTCTTTTTGTCTGATGCTGTTGTTGTTGTTGTCTCATGCTGTTTTAGTGACGATATTAACATTCCGTCAGAAGAACGTGTCTGATGAGTTTGTTTTTGGTTTTGTAGGCCTCAACTGTGAGGAAACGACCAGCTGCTCAGTTAGTCCAGATACAAGGAGGACACTAGCATCTTGTTTTTCTGGGCAGCAAACATACAGACATGCACACACACGTATGCGCACACAAACATACGCACAGAGGACTTGCTTTTAGCTGCTAGTCCCAGAGAGTGAAGGCTGTTGAAAAATTAATCTCAGTCAGATAAAGTCTTGAAGCAGCGTGCTCGCTCGTCTTCGTGCAGCTTTCTTCCCGTCTCTTTCTGTTGGTTTGGCGGTTCCGTCCTGACTCTCGTGCAGTCCCTCCACCTCCTGCATGATTCAGATCCCTCCCTGTGCCGCTTGGACTCTTCAGCCTGAACACAAACCACGTGAGCTCAGCAGCAGAGGATCTTGGGTTTGTGTTTCACCTGAGAGGCTGAACCAGGCTCCATCAGCCCTCTCTTCCAGACCTGAAAGGCAGTTTGTGTGGAGAACTGGAAAGCCGTTGGGAGAATTGGAAGCAAAGAGAGGACAAAAGTTCGGCAGCTCACAGATGACAATACTTTGTTCACCTTCCTGTTGCCAACATGTGCATGCCCTGCACTAGATGAAAAGAGCTCAGCTCCTGTGCTTATCTCGTGGGGGAATCGGGGAAGTGGAAGCGCTACATTTGCATTTTAATTTGCTGTGGATCAGTTGCCGTGTTTGCTTCTGTCTGCAGACCAAAGCTTCTAGCTATCACATCATGTTGAGATGAGCCTTCCTCTTTTCTGAGTCTCTTTGTCTTCCTCTTTATTACTTCTCTTCCATCACTTCCCCCTCTCCACTTCCCGCCAGCCTCCTGGCTGCCCAGAAAGCTGCAGATTTTATTAGTGATGTCATGTGTTGCTCCTCTGAGCTGTGAGGGCTCCTGCAGTTGGGGAGTCAAAACTCTGCCCCCCCATGTCAGTCGTCTGCAGAAGAAGCAGCTTCTTTTTAAAGCCCCCAGTATACGCCTGCGTACATCCATACGCAGAGGTACGCACATACGTACGCAGAGGTACGAGCGTACCCCCCAGGGCATGTCCGTGCAAAGCTCAGTTTTTACGACCGCATACGCGTACGCGGTGTCGCACAATAAACTGCCCGGCGACGGACTGTTTTGTATGCGACACCAATGTATTAAATTCCCCTTCTTCATCCCTGATCTGGCCTTTTCTTTTGTTTTTTTGCCAAGAGGCAGTGATCTCTTCCTCCTCCGTTGATGCCATGACTGAAATGGTGAGAAATGAAGGAATTTGTCACGAGCGAATTAAACTCAGGTCCAGCATAGCTGCAGGAGGGTCTGGAAATTTCCTGGTGGGCTGGTCTGATGTGTGGGCTGCAGGGCCAGCGCTCCCTGTTTTTTTTTTTTTTTTTTTTTTTAGATTGTTAACAACATATAAACACAGAACATCACTGTGGCTGAGGCTGCCAGCGCTCCTTTTTTCTCTTTTCTTTCTGACCTGTCAATCAATCCAGTAGGCATGTCAGCAAATGACCAATCGACTAACTCAATTTGTCCCGAAGGTAAGCGCCCCTTGTCTGTGAAGCTGCTCTGCAGCTGCTCAGGGTGGACGCTCGAGTATGAAGTCTGAACCCTCTGCTTACAGTACACGCATACGTACGCGTGAACGGACATTTGCGGGAGTATACTGGGGGCTTTAACATGACCAACTGTTCCATAAACCAGAACTAGTTTAAATGAAGCTGTTCCAGACTCTGTAGAGGCTTCCTGTGATCTGGATATGGTCAACAAAGTGCATGCTCAATTATCCAGGTACCAAACCCAATAATTCTCAGTTGGGTCATCTGGACAGTTCCTTCACTTCATGAGGCCTCCACACTCCTCAGAATTTAATGATCTTCACTGAATTGTTGTTGAAGCACTGGATGCTAAGGATTATTGTGCTGCACTTTTCTTAGACCTGTCTAAAGCTTTTGATACTGTGATCTCAGCTCTCAGAAATTGGTATCTCAGATCACACCATTGGTTGGTTTTCCAATTATCTCTTAGACTGAAGGCAATGTGTTCAACATAATGGTACTTCCTCCAGCTATTTAACTGTCAATAATGGTGTACCACAAGGCTCATCTTAGGACCCACCCTCTTCCCAATCTACATAGCTGATGACACAGTTGTTTATTGTCGAACTAAAACAGTTGCTAAGGTTTTCCAGCTTTTGCAATTCGCCTTTGACATTATCCAGTCAGATTTGTTCCGTCTCAAACTTGTGCTAAATGCTTATAAAACCAAGTGGATGTTGTTTTCAAACATAAAGTCGGTCCTCTGATTTTATCCTCGAATGGTGTCCCTATTGAGTTTGTAGATTCCTATTAATACTTGGGTATCTTGGTCGACTCGCATCTCTCTTTTAAGTTCCATGTGGAAAACCTAGTAAAGAAACTGAAAGTTAAACTGGGTTTCTTTTTCAGAAACAGATCCTGCCTAACTCTGAACCCTGAGGAACACCTTGTATCTGTGACTTTCCTTCCCTCCATTGATTACCATACCATACCATGCCATACCATACCACTTTATTTATAGAGCACTTAAAACAGCTACAAGGCCAACCAAAGAGCTGTACAGACAGAACAACAGGTAACACACAAAGCAAAATACAAAATGAGGTAAATCAGAATATAGACATAAAAACGATGCAGATAATGACGACAAACCAGTGTGGAGCATACAGGATCAAACACAGATCATCTGGTGTTGAAAGCTACTGAATAGTAGAGAGTTTTTAAACGGGACTTGAAAACAGAGGGAGGGGGCCTGTCTGACAAGCAGAGGTAACTCTTTCCAAAGTCTTGGTCCTGCTACAGAGAAGGCCCTGTCACCTCTGCACTTAAGACGAGTTCCTGGAACTGTGAGGAGCAACTGGTCCGCTGACCTCAGGGAGCGTGGTGGGACATACGGTTGTAGCAGATCAGAGAGATGGGGGTGGGGGGTGGGGGGGGGACACTGTTCAGTGATTTGTAGACATACAGGAGTATTTTGAACTGGATTCGAAAGTGAACCGGTAACCAGTGCAGTGAGGCCAAAACTGGTGTAATGTGCTCTCTTTTGCCTGTACTGGTTAAAAATGGGGCTGCTGCATTCTGGACCAGTTGTAGTCGTGCAATGGAGGTCTGACTGATACCAAACAGGAGTGAATTGCAGTAATCAAGCCTAGATGTAATGAATGCATGTGTTACTGTCTCCAGGTTCTTTTTGGACAATATGGGCTTCAGTTTAGACAGCCGCCTCAGTTGGAAGAAGCATGATTTAATCATGTTTACATGATTGTTAAGCTTCGGTAATTACGGTGACATTATTTACATGAACCCTCCTACAAGAACCCTGCAGATGTTGGATGCTGCAGATGTTGGATGCTGCAGATGTTGGAT
>NC_056516.1:40231765-40243164 GCF_014905685.2 Nematolebias whitei
CTGCAGATGTTGGATGCTGCAGATGTTGGATGCTGCAGATGTTGGATGCTGTCTATCATGGTGCACTAAGATTCATAACTGGCTGTAACTACCGAACCCACCACTGCACCCAGTATTTACTGGTTAACTGGTCACCATTAACTTCACACAGACTCTCCCACTGGTACATGTTCATCTTTAAATCACTTCCTGGTCTGCTGCCTTCATACATCTCCTCCTACATGTCTCTGTGTGAGTGCAGCTACAGCGTGCGCTCTCAGGACATCATTACCTGCAGTGTTCCCTCAGTGAGGACTGAACTAGACTAAAGGACCTTCTCCTACTCCGCTCCTGTTTCCTGGAATATCTTGTGAAAAGACCTGAAGCTCTCGACCTTTGACCTCTCTAAGTGACTTCAAACATCTAAGTTCATGGCAAAAACCAACGCAGACATGTTCCAGTTTTTAGTATTTAAATTGCTTGACATTGTAGCCACTTTTGTTTCGTTTGTAGATCATTTATTTTATTTACTTTTCATTCTATATCCATCTTATGGCTGTTTATTATTGTCTGTACCTCATCTGTGTTCTTTGTTGAAACCAGGTTTCTCTTGTAAATGAGTCCTCGTGACTCAATGAGACTAACTTGTAGAAATAAAGGTTGAATGAATGAGGCCTCCACACCCAACACATTAAATGTTTTTACCTCCAACGTGTTTGAGTTTAAAATCCATTTTTAAACGATCTTCTTTGTTTATGATTTGTCTAGTTTTATGCTGCAATAAAGCATTTTGTCTTGCACCCTGTTCCTGAAAGGTGTTTTAAAAACAGACTGACTGACTGACTGACTTACTGATTGATTGATTGATTGATTGATTGACAGAGACTGATTGATGCAGGGCAGCAGGAACTCTGCTCAGGTGTATTTTCTGATAAAATCTTGTTTTCCTCATTGGAAATGTCTGGAGTGGTTTCTTTGGGAGCTGTTCACTCCAAGGAGCTCCTGAAGGGTCTGATTGTAAATTCAGATGTTCAGATCATTTCTCCTCACTCAAAAGGCCAACCCCCGAGGTCTCTGAGTGCTGCGTGGGGGGGCCAACCCCCAAGGTCTCTGAGTGCTGCGTGGGGGGGCTGTGGGGCGTTCGATGCCGGGTCGAGACGTTGACCTTTCTGCGTTAACCCCCATTGAGCAGAGCGGCAGCGGCAGGTCGGGGCAGCTCTGGACGGATCAATATTTCTGATTGTGGGCGTTCATCTATATTTATATTACTGGTATTAATGTTCCTGATCAGATTATTCAGGCCAGTTTACAAATAATTCTGCAGATTACTCAACCAGTTTTTCTGCATCATCTTTAGATCAGATGTTTCTAATGTTAGTGATATTACGCAGGTGGAAGAAGGAGGTTCTAGTAACGTTTTTAATGTGGGGGATAAAAGACATGTCCTGATCAAAAATAACACCAAGATTTTTAACATTAGAGCTGGAGGACAGATTAATGCATCTAAGGAGGGAGAAAGACTGAAACATTCATTCCTAAGATGCTCAGGTCCAAAAACCAAAACCTCAGTCTTGTCTGTTCAACAGGAGAAAATTAAGGGTCATCCAGGTTTTTATGTCTTTAAGACATGCTTGTAGTCTAAGTAGCTGATTGGATTCATTGGGTTTAATGGACAAATATAATTGTGTGTCATCAGCAAAACAATGGAAATTTATCCCATGCTGTTTAATAACTTATAACAGAATAATCACAGATGATTTATTTGTAGATGTTCACGTAACTGACCAGCAATTATTTTCTCTAGAATCTTTGAGATGAAATTAGATTAGATATAGGTTATAATTGGCCAGAATTTCTGAATCAATGTCAGACTTCTTAAGTAAAGGTTTAATTACAGCAGGGGTGTTAAACTCAACTTACCTTGGGGCCGCTGGATGTAGAGTCTGGGTGATGCTGGGCCGCATAAAGTATTCTACAAAAGAAGTACAACCAATCCAATCTTTACCAATAACAATTCAGAACATGCAGCACATGAACAGTTCTTCAGAACATACTGTAGCTTCTCTTACTTCCTCCTACTCCTTTCTGCCAGAGACTTTGAAGCACTTCCTCTTACACAGCTGAGCCACATTTGGCTTGAGGGAGGAAGCAACTGAGCTCCTCAGTATGACTTGAAGATGCTCATCTGTAAGTTTGGATTTAAACTTTGACTTATTAAAGTTCATCGCAGAAAAGAGCTTTTCACACAGATAAGTGTTGCCAAAAAGGCACATATTCCACTTGAACATCTGGGAAATCTCTGGGAATGGGGGGGGGGGGGGGGCAATTTTCTCAAAAATTGTCCAAGCTTGTCTGTTTTTCCACTAACTTCCCTGAACTTGGCTTTGAGTTCAAAGTTGCACTGCAGGTCAACTAGCTCCATTTGAAGTACGGTGGGGGAGAAAGGGTCAGCAAAAATTTGAAAAGAGGCTATGTGTGTCTTCTGCAAACCTGTGATCAAATTCTTCCTGTAGCTTTACCATTGTATCAGCATACTTCTCATCACTGAATAGTGTGCCCAAATCCTTGAGTGCCTTGCATACTGGGAAATGGCAGAGGTTTGTCGGGAAAAGCTGGGCTTTCCATAGAACAAGTTTTGTGGAGAATGCTCTGACATTGTCATATGCAGCATTGACAAACTACCCCTGGCCTTGTAGCTTCCTGTTAGGTACATTCAGCCCCTGTGTGATGTCAACAAGAAAAGCTAAGTCCATTAGCCATTTGGGATTACTTAGTACAGTAACAGTCATCCTATCCTACATGAAGGCTTTCACTTCTGCACTCAACTCAAAAAACATACTGAAGACATTTCCCCTGCTAAGCCAACGTACCTCGATGAAATAGAGCACATCCTCATATGCTGACTATTTCCTCCTAAAAAGTGCGGAACTGCCGGTGCTTTAAGCCCCTGCATCTGATATGGTTGATTTATTTCAGAACGTCAGACATCACATTGTCAAACTTCAGGCATTTACAGCAAAGAGTTTGCTCATGGATAATGCAGTACAGAGCAATGGCCTTTTCCACAACCTCTTATATAATGGGTAGATTACCCATTATATAAGAGTGGAGAGAAACGTGTGTTTAATAATTACAGGCCAATATCGTTGTTGCCACAGTTTTCGAAGATTTTAGAGAAATTATTTGTCACTAGATTAGATGAATTTATCAATAAGCAAAATATATTAAGTAATAGTCAATATGGGTTTAGACCTAAAAATTCTACGTCAATGGCACTCATGGATTTAATGGAACAGATAACAACTGCTGTGGATCAAAAAAAATATTGTTTTAGTATTTATGTTGATCTAAAGAAAGCATTTGATACTATTAATCACAATATTCTTCTCAAAAAACTAAATAAATATGGAATTAGAGGGCATGCATTGCAGTGGGTATCTAGTTATCTAGAAAAAAGGAAACAATTTGTTCAAATAAATGATGTAAAATCTGAATTCTGTAATATTACATGTGGAGTGCCTCAAGGCTCTATACTTGGACCTAAGCTATTTATTTTATATGTGAATGACCTGGTAAATGTGACTGGATTTTTTAAATGTATTTTGTTTGCAGATGATACTACTTTTCTTTGTGTGGGTGAAAATGTTGTGCAAATGCTGAAGATGGCACAAACAGAATTTGTGAAAATACAAAATTGGTTTAAACTAAACAAATTATCTTTAAATGTAGATAAAACAAATTATATGATTTTTAGTAACAACAAGAAAGTGCTTGATACTCCATTTAGAGTCGATGGAATTGAAATTAATAGAGTCAATGAGGTGAAATTTCTGGGTGTCATCATTGATGAAAAACTAACATGGAGATCTCACGTAAAAAACTTAAGAACTAAAATAACTAAATCGATTGCAGTAATGTACAAAGTTAGAGAGTTATTCAATGATAAAGCAATGTTTCTATTGTATAATGCCATTATTGTTCCACATTTAATTTACTGTATTGAAGTCTGGGGTAAAGCATGTAAAACAATTACAAATCCAATTTTTATTTTACAGAAAAGAGCCATAAGAATTATTACCAGAAAAGATTATAACCATCCATCAAATATATTGTTTCATCAGCTAAAGATATTAAAATTTTATGACTTGGTTGATTACAATATCTTACTGTTTATGTATGGAGCCAAAAAAAACATACTAGCTACTAACATTCAAGGGAAATTTGTTAAAAGAGAAAGTAATTATTATCTTAAGGGGATGGAGATGTTTGTGAAGCCGTGGTGTCGCACCAGTCTGAAGATGTGATCCACTAGATCTCAGGGTATTAGATTGTGGAATGATCTGGAGGTTGATATTAAAAATGCCAAAACTATGTACATATTCAAGAGGATGATAAAAATTTGTTTTTTAAAAAAAATATTAAGTATAATGTGAGTTCATAAAAATTGTTTACAGTTGATCTTATATTTTAGCTAAGTTTTTTTTAATTATTTTTTACTTTTTTATTTTTTTATAAATTCATCTTGCTTTTGTATAGTAATTTTGTTTGGAATATATTTTGGGGACAAGGGGCAGATATTATAAGAATTCATTCTTCTTCTGCTGCCTTTCATTTTATTTCGGTGATTGTATATCTTTTTTCTTTTCTTTAAATTGTATTATATTTGTTGTTTGGATGAAATGAAATGAATAAATAAAACATACATACATACATACAACCTCCTCTTCCAGTTTTCTTTGAACAAGGGCCACTAGTCCATTTCTCCTCCCTGTCATTGATGACGCACTGTCTGTTGTTATTCTGTTAAAACTCTTCCATAGCAAGCCGGTATCCACAATGCCATCACACAGGTTCTGTGTGTCTTCTCTGAAGACCTCCCAGTCTGTTTGTTCAAAACAATCCTTCAGTATGGGGCCACTATTCTGCATCCAAGATTTAACTTTCTTTTGTACCGATCTGGAGCTTATTAGCGGGGGAAGGTAAGCAGGAGCCAGGAAGATGGAGGTGTGATTAGGGGTTGAACGAGTATATAATTTTTAAACTAGACATTAACATAATAAAACCCGAGTAGAACTCGAGTATTTGATGACGTCATAGATCTCAAGATATAAAAATAAATAAATAAATAAATAAAACCAAAATAAAAGGTAATTATTTACAACAAAAAGACCAACAAAACATTGGGAGCGTATATTATGCTCCTACCATTTATCATACTGCAAATAAGTCACAGGAAAAACTAAACTATTAGTTTTTATTATTAAACTGCAAACGTGAAGAAACGCAGCACGTCAGAAACGAAACTTAAAACAGTGGATGGGCGGTGGATTGGACCCGGTGTTACACTAAACTCTGTGACCTGCAACAGTGCAACACCGCCCCCTACGGTCATACGGTGGTCACATAATATGACATCACTACAGATACTCGACATTACATTTTTAACCTCGATAGATGTCCTAGCAATCGATGTGTAGATTACTCGAGTACTCTGTTAATGCCCTAGGTGTGATCAGATAGTCCTAGATGGGGGCGGGGTTCGACTTTGTATGTATCTTTTACGTTTGTGTAAACATGGTCCAGTGTGTTGTTTCCACGTGTTGGTATGGCCACATGCTGATAAAATCTTGGGAGGCAGTCTTTTAGGTTCACATAATTAAGTCTCCAGCCACTACATAAAGAGCCTCAGGGTGTTTGCTTTGTAGCGAGCTGAAATGATCATGAAGCTCCCGCAGAGCATTGTTAACATTAGCATCCGGAGCTATGTAAATAGCTGTTATGAACACCACTGTGAACTCGCGGGATAGATAATGTGGTCGACATTTCACTGTTAGCTGCTCCAAAGCCTTGGAGCAATGACGATTGATCAGCGTACAGTTTGTGCACCAACTTTTAGTCATGTAGATGCATACACCGCCTCCCCTGGATTTTCCCGTTGGCTCTCTGCAGCGGCCTGCAAGATAAAAGTCTGTCGTCCAGCTGGAAGGCTGAGTCCGGCATGTCGCCATCTTGGCCACAATGGACTCTTACCGCAGCACCTTCAGTCGTAGACTGAGACCACCGAGGTGCTCCACAGAACGCCACAGGAAGTCTTTTCTCCTTGTGGCTATCAAACTTTTCAACTCCCCCCCGTTTCTACACAATAAAATTATTCCTGCACTATAATAAGCACTTTAATGTTTTCACATTAAAACATTTCACACGTCTGCACCTGACCCGTTTAGAACTTACTTGCTGGTATTTTATATATTCTCTATTATTTTTTTTAATATCTTGTGTGATTCCTTGTGTATGTTCTTTTCCTTTTGTACTGAAACTCTGGCACAACAATTTCTTGTGGAATCAATAAAGCTCTATCTTATTTTATCTTAAAAATGATGCAGAAAAACTGGTCCATGCATTTGTCACGTCTAGACTGGACTATTGCAATGGTTTATTATCTGGGTGTCCAAATACTTCTTTAAAACGTCTTCAGTTGATCCAAAATGCTGCTGCCAGAGTCTTAACTGGAGTTACTGGGAGAGATCATGTCTCTCCAGTTTTAGCTTCTCTCCATTGGCTCCCTGTCAAATCCAGAATAGAATTCAAAATCTTACTTCTAACCTACAAAGCTCTCAACAACCTAGCTCCATCTTATATTACAGATCTTATTGTTCCATATTTTACTAACAGAGCACTTCACTCTCAGACTGCAGGTTTACTTGTGGTTCCTAGAGTTTCCAGCAGCAGAATGGGAGGAAGATCTTTCAGTTCTCAGGCTCCTCTCTTGTGAAACCAACTTTCAGTTTCTGTCCATGAGGCTGACACATTGTCCAGTTTAAGACTTTCCTTTTTGATAAATCCTATAGTTAGGGTCGGCTTGTTATGCTGCTATAGACTTAGACTACTAGAGGACAAACTGACCTCATTTCCTTAAATTAGTTGTTAAAATTGAATATTTTTCATTTGATACTATTTCTATCTTATGTGATTCTTGACCTGCCATTGTGTATCTGTTCCTACCAAACCCAGCCGGTGGAAGCAGATGGTCCTCTTGTCCTGATCCTGGTTCTGCTAAAGGTTTCTTCCTCATGAGGGAGTTTTTCTTTCCACTGTCGCCTTCATGCTTGTTCAAGATGAGAGTTCAGTGATGGAGTTAAACTCAAAGCTGCTCCTCAGATAAATAATGTTCAATTATTATTTTATACATGAATGTTTCTATTCAATTATTATTTTATAGATGAATGTTTCTGTTAATTATTATTTTATAGATGAATGTTTCTGTTCAATTATTATTTTATACATGAATGTTTCTGTTCAATTATTATTTTATACATGAATGATTCTGTTCAATTATTATTTTATACATGAATGTTTCTGTTCAATTATTATTTTATAGATGAATGTTTCTGTTCAATTATTATTTTATACATGAATGATTCTGTTCAATTATTATTTTATACATGAATGATTCTGTTCAATTATTATTTTATACATGAATGATTCTGTTCAATTATTATTTTATAGATGAATGTTTCTGTTCAATTATTATTTTATAGATGAATGTTTCTGTTCAATTATTATTTTATACATGAATGTTTCTGTTCAGTCCCTGAGACGACTTCTGTTGTGACTTGGAGCTTTAGAAATAAACTGAACTGAATTGAATTGTTGTCACAGCTCATTATGGACGTGTGTGTGTGTGTGTGTGTGTGTGTGTGTGTGTGATGTGTTAAGTACCAGGTTAGCAGCCGTCATGTTGAACTGTGGACGCCTGCAGCTCCATCTGCACATTTCTCATCAAATGCTGCCTCTGCAGCTTGGTACACTTCGAAGCTCAAGAGGCTTCAGACCCACACGTGTGGAAACGAACACGTGAAAAGAAACCGAAAGACATGCTGCTGTACAGTCATTGGTCTGACCTGTTTTAAACTGGTGAAAGATGGTTTGGAGCTTTTTATTACACATGTAGAAGGTTTCCCAGGATCCTAAAGGTCACGTCTTCATTTTTGACACGTTGTGTTTGGAGGAGCTTCTAACAACCATTCTGCTGGTGTTGCTGTGGAACAACATTAACCTGGGTCAAGGCCAGACATGGTCCTAGATGGAAAGTGGGTCTTTCCTGGGATCTCTTTGTGTCATTGTGAGATTAAATGTTTTTCTCCTTATTATGGATAAATACGTCAACCACCTTTTTCAGAAACTTCTTCCAGCTGGTTTTAGATCCAGGAAGGACTTGTGTGTTCATCCTCCTTTGCTCTCTGACTCTCCAGACTGGTAGACCTGGTCTATCTGAGGGCAGGGTCTCTGCTTCAGGTGTTGGGGAGTCTTCTTCTTGAGGGATGGAACAGCAGGTCAGGGTCCAGTCTGTATAGTCTGTCATGAGCCGAAAGGAAAAACTCTTGATCTCCTGGTTCCAGGCTTCACCTGTGGTCCTGAGGTTTGGATTAGGACTAAAAGACCCTGATCCTGGATTCAAGCGGGCTGAAGGTGAAAGTCTCCATCTTTCAAGAGGAGCTCAGACTAAAGTTGCTGCTCCTCCTCTACTAAAGACCATCAGGTCAGGAGGCCTCCTGAGCACTTCCCTCTGGGAGGACCCCAGGGACAGACACGGAACTCAGTGGTGTGGTTCTAGATCCTCTCTGGTCTGGGAACACCTGGGATCCTCCAGGAGGAGCTGGAGAGGGAGATCTGGATTCAGTGAAGATCATCAATGTTCATACAGAATGTTTGAATGTTTTTACAGAATGGCTCATGTGGCATGGTCTCTGTTTATATGGCTTGGCCTCTGTTCATGTGGCGTGGCCTCGGCTCCTCTGGTGTGGCCTCAGTTCCTGTGGCGGTGCCTCGGCTCATGTGGCGAGGCCTCGGCTCCTGTGGCGTGGCCTCTGTTCATGTGGTGTGGCCTCGGCTCCTCTATCATGGCCTCGGTTCTTATGGCGTGACCTTGGTTCCTGTGGCAGTGCCTCGGCTCCTGTGGCATGGCCTCTGTTCATGTGGCGTGGCCTTCAGTTAAATTAATTTCAGTTTATTTATATAGTGCCAAATCACAACAAGTTGTCTCAGGACTTTACAGGAACATTCACATAAAAGCCAATTAGTAAAGTTCTCTATCTAAGGAATCCAGCAGACAAGTTGAATCTTGGCTTCGTTGCAGTCTCCCATCCTGAGCAAGCACAGTGGAGACAGTGGAAAGAAAAAACTCCCTTTTAAAAGGAAGAAACCTCCAGCAGAACCAGGCTCAGGACAAGCATCCAGATGCTTTGACTGGCTGGGTTGACAGGACAGAAAGGAGAGACAAACGAACACAAAATGGTAGGTCCAGGTATTGGTCCAGGTGTACCTGAAAGACAAAAAACAAAACAACAAAACACACGTTAAGCATAGAAAAAAAATTACAAATACAAAATGAGTTGAGCAGAGTAAGTAAAGACAGTAGCAGAGTGAAAAGTGTGGTCAGTTTGTCCTCCAGCAGTCTGAGCCTATAGCAGCACAACTAAGGGATAGCTCAGGAAACCCAAGCCGACCCTAACTATAGGATTTATCAAAAAGAAAAGTCTTAATCCCAGTCTTAAAACTGGACAATGTGTCAGCCTCATGGACAGAAACTGGAAGTTGGTTCCACAAGAGAGGAGCCTGAGAACTGAAAGCTCTGCCTCCTATTCTGTTTTTGGAAACTCTAGGAACTGCAAGTAAACCTGCCTTGGGCCATGTGGCATGGCCTCCATTCCTGTGGTGGTGCCTCGGCACTCAGTGCTCCAAGCAGCAGCAGCAGGGGAAGTGGAGCTATGGCCCTCCAGTGAGAAGTTGGAGCAAAACAAGTCATTGTGATAATTAAGTGGCGCAGTCAGCTTGTCGTCCTCAGTCCATTTACAGAAACACTCAATTGGTCATTAAAAATGAGGAATTATCAGCTAACTGCTTCCTATTATCTACCTGGCCGTCAGTAAACACAACGAGCAGTGGATGGAGGAGGTGGAGCTGTTTGTAGACAGAACCTCTGAGGGTGTTCTGGAGTCAGTCCTGATGGGTTCTGATTGACTCGGGGGAGCTCTTTGAGTTAATTACTGACCAGCTGCTGCTTGATATCATCTGGCATTCAAAGCCTTCTCTCCTTTCTGCTGCTGCTGTATAATTTAGTTACCCACTCCTTGATTATTAATTATCTCCTAAAGAGTCATTTTTAGGTTTTCTATGTGTGTGTTCTGATTCAAACTCACGTGATTCTTAGGCAGTGTGTGAGCTCAGGAGTGTGTTGTTTTTGTGTTTGGATCAGAGCCACATTGGAATCTCCTCCCAACTCCATCAAGAAAAGTTAATTTGAAACAAGCTGAATGATCGCCTGTAGCAGCTGCTGACCGACACAAGGAGCATCAAACTGGACTCACAGCTCTATCTTCAGCTCTGTCTTTGGCCCATTCAGCTCCTCCCCACTCAGTACCAACGCCAGAGTCAGATTTGCTAAAAACTGCCCCTATCTGTTGACTGATTGGCCATCGGCCACATCGATCCCCGACGTTATGCTGCTGTCTATTGATGAATGTTCTCACACCTTCACCCCCTCTTTCCATCACCCCCCCCCCCACACACACACACACACACTCTGCTGTTTTCCTTTAACTAATCTATCACTCAGCTCATTTCATGTCCAGCTGTCCTCTGCTCCCCTCATCCAACCTTCCCTCCCATCGTCTCATCTCCGTCCATCACTGCAGTGGATGTGGGACAGATCAATGCTGCTGGGCCAGCAGGGAGACAACAAAAGCTGTACGAGTCCTGGAACACGACGAGGACACGGCCGAGGGGAAAGATGAATGGCTGCCATGGAGGCAGAGCTGGAGATGTTACCGAGGGGTGAAGAGAGGGCGGGCAGAGGGGGGGCTGAGGAGATAGTGAGAGCCAGAAGCTAAAGGGACAAGAGAACATCAGATGAAACATCCAGATTCTGCTGCTTTCTCTAATGGACTTGGTGACTGGATCATGCTTGGTCCAGATAAAGTCTGGACCTGGATGGAGACATGATGACAGGATAATCCATCTGAATGGATCTGCTAGAGATGTTTGTTTCAGAGCAAGGATGATCCAATGTTGTTCCAAAGCTTAAAGGATTAGTTTGAGCTTTATTGTCCTTCAGCCCAGCTGATATGCAGCTGAGGTATTGATGTGGGAGGCCATCAGAACCTGTTTCACTGGAATCAAACAGAAATCCTCTCACCAAGAGACTTGTTCAGAATTAATTCATTCCATGACATGTTGATGTTTGAAGATCTTGTTCTTTGATTCACTAAACATGGAATCATTTCTGATAATGTAACCTCATAAAATGACTCACTGACTCAGACTTCAGTTTACTCAGATTACAACTGACTCACATTATAACTGACTGATTCAGATTACAGCTGACTCAGACTACAGCTGACTCAGACTACAGCTGACTCAGA
>NC_056516.1:40243174-40244634 GCF_014905685.2 Nematolebias whitei
AGACTACAGCTGACTCAGACTACAGCTGACTCAGACTACAGCTGACTTAGACAATCAATCAACCTTTATTTAGACAGGTAAATCCCATTGAGCCTCGAGGACTCATTTACAAGAGAGACCTGATTTCAACAAAGAAAGATGACAACAATGGACAACAGCAACAACAATAAACAGTTATAAAAAAGCATACTGCAGTTTTTTTTTTTTTAACAAATAGGATGGCTAAAAGGAAAAGGTAACAAAACAAAAAACAGCTAGATTCCAAGACAAATGTAGAAAACTAAGAACAGGAACATGTCTGCATTGGACCCTGCCAGGTGTCCAACAGATTCTTAAAGACACTTAGAGAGGTCAAAGGTCGAGAGCTTCAAATCTTTTTTTAAGATATTCCAGGAAACAGGAGCGGAATAGGAGAAGACCCTTTTGTCTAGTTCAGTCCTCACTGAGGGAACACTGCAGGTAATGATGTCCTGAGAGTGCACGCTGTAGCTGCACTCACACAGAGACATGTAGGAGGAGATGTATGAAGGCAGCAGACCAGGAAGTGATTTAAAGATGAAGATGTACCAGTGAGAGTCTGTGTGAAGTTAATGATGTCCAGTTAACCAGTGAATACTGGGTGCAGTGGTGGGTACGATAATCACAGCCAGTTATGAATCTTAGTGCACCATGATAGACAGCATCCAACATCTGCAGCATCCAACATCTGCATCATCCAACATCTGCATCATCCAACATCTGCAGGGTTCTTGTAGGAGCGTTCATGTAAATAATGTCACCGTGATCAATGGAGGGAAGGAAAGTCACAGATACAAGGCGTTTCCTAGCATTCAGGGTTAGACAGGATCTGTTTCTGAAAAAGAAACCCAGTTTAACTTTCAGTTTCTTTATCAAGTTTTCCACATGAAGCTTAAAAGAGAGATGTGAGTCGACCAAGATACCCAAATATTTATAGGAATCAACAAACTCAATGGGGACACCATTTGAGGATAAAATCGGAGGGAGAACTGCTGGGACCAACTTCCTATTTGAAAAAAGCATCCCTTTGGTTTTATCAGCATTTAGGACAAGTTTGAGGTGAAACAAATCTGTCTGGATGATGTTGAATGCAGATTTCAAAAGCTGGAAAGCCTTAGCAACTGTTTTAGCTCAACAATAAACAACTGTGTCGTCAGCATAGAAATATATGGATGCATTAGGGATGCTTTTACCTACATTATTTATGTAGATTGTAAAGAGGGTGGGTCCTAAGACTGAGCCTTGTGGTACACCATTGTTGACTGTTAAATAACTGGAGGAAGTACCATTATGTTGAACACATTGCCTATGAGACTACAACTGACACATTATAACTGACTGACTCAGACTGCAGCTGACTCAGACTGCAGCTGACTCAGACTACAACTGACTCACATTATAACTGACTGATTCAGATTACAGCTGACTCAGACTGCAGCTGA
>NC_056516.1:40244644-40245229 GCF_014905685.2 Nematolebias whitei
ATTATAACTGACTGATTCAGATTACAGCTGACTCAGACTGCAGCTGACTCAGACTACAACTGACTCACATTATAACTGACTGACTCAGACTACAGCTGACTCAGACTACAACTGACTCACATTATAACTGACTGATTCAGATTACAGCTGACTCAGGCTGCAGCTGACTCAGACTACAACTGACTCACATTATAAATGACTGACTCAGACTACAGCTGACTCAGACTGCAACTGACTCACATTATAACTGACTGATTCAGATTACAGCTGACTCAGACTACAGCTGACTTAGACTGCAGCTGACTCAGACTACAGCTGACTCAGACTACAACTGACTCACATTATAACTGACTGATTCAGACTACAGCTGACTCAGACTACAACTGACTCAGACTACAACTGACTCACGTTATAACTGACTGACTCAGACTGCAGCTGACTCAGACTACAACTGACTCACATTATAACTGACTGACTCAGACTGCAGCTGACTCAGACTACAACTGACTCAGACTACAACTGACTCACATTATAACTCACTGACTCAGACTGCAGCTGACTCAGACTACAACTGACTCACATTAT
>NC_056516.1:40245239-40249129 GCF_014905685.2 Nematolebias whitei
ACTGCAGCTGACTCAGACTACAACTGACTCACATTATAACTGACTGATTCAGACTACAGCTGACTCGGACTACAACTGACTCACATTATAACTTTTTTTTTCTTCCCCCATGTCCTGTCCGGCATTGTGACACTTAGAATTATTGTCTGAGTGTCAAAGTGATGCCCAACAGATTTACTTTCACAAGCAGATCATTATGGCTGGCCTTAATGCTCCACTTGATATATAAATTAAATTTCATTAGAATTTGCTTTAGGTTTGTTTCAGATGTAATGGACATGGGGACGGAAAACAAACAAGATAACAAAGCAGAAATGTGAGAGAAGAGTTCAAATGTAAAGAAGGAGATAGGAATAGAGGAGAGAGAGAGGGATAAAGAGAACACAAATCAACATCATTGAAGTCTGACTCTAGACCTGCGGAAAGAGAGAGAGAGAAAAAAACGACAAAACCAAGAAACCACAACAACAAACAACTTATATAATGATAGTTATAACATTATTAGAAAGTATTTTATACAGTACATGGTAATACAATATATATTTGATGGCCACCACAACCCAACTGAGTGTATATCTGATAAACACCTGGATCGAAACACCTGTGTGAGCATGCTTATCACTATAAGGTTTCTCATAAAAATGTTCAATAGTGGATGTGGGGACCCATAAACCTGTCCCCACAGGACACGAAGGTAACACAGGGAAGCCCGGAACCACAGACACACAGCGGCCCCCAAGCCCGGAACTCCGGTAGTCCCCCAACAGGGACACCCGCACCCCCCAGAGAGAGAAGCCAAGAGAAGCAAAGGGAAGCCCCGGGCGATCCCCAGCAATCACAATGCAGAAACCCCCAGGAGGCCGTAGCGACGAGTCAACAGGCTCCGCCGGCAACCTGCACCTCCAGAGTGGATCCGGCCATGGACACCAAGCCCCGAGTCCCGAGGTCATATCACCCCCCATCATACCACCCCCCAACAGAGGCCCGACAGAGCCAGGGCACCCAGGCCCCCACAGGCAGCCACCAGGGTGGGCTTGCACACACCCCACCACCCAGCCCTAGCTGCTGAGAGCTGCCAATGCACCGGCGGCAGGGGGGCCCACCACTGGGGGGGGAGCACGACCCATCAAATGATGGGCCAAAACTGGTCCAAGAGAGGGGGGCCACCCAAAACCCAACCTGAGACAAACAGGCACACAGAGACAGCCCGACAAAGCCTCTGTTGGGCCGTCCATGCGCCCCACCTGCCCAACAGTGACCGCAAGCCGGCCCCAGGCCGGGGGCCAGAGCAGCAGGGAGCAGCAGCCGAGGAAAGCTGGCCCAGCGCACCAATGCATCCCTAAAGCCCCACACCACATGCCCGGAGAAGCCCCGGCATGCCACCCATGCATCCCCCTCCCACACACACACACACTCACACACACACAGCACCTCGCACAGTGAATGTCACATCAGGTCGACTAGCCATCACTTCGTCTAAGTGAAGCCACGCCCCCGACCGCCGCCACGCACTACCAACGACCACACACACACAACCACAGCTGACCTCTCGCCAGAACCTGGCAGCCACCCCAGCCAAAGGGCTGGCCATCTGAACCAGGAACCCTGATCAAAGGATCCAAACAATCCAGGGAGAACCGGAGCACCAGCCCCACCCCCAATCACTCCCAAAGGCCCAATACCCACCCACAGCCCAGATCCCAACCAGGCAGCCTACCCCCCCCCCCCCCACCCCGACCCCAAATATCAGATGGAGAATGAGAGTTTAAGAAAAGCTGGAAGACCCAACTCCTCCCTCCCCCCACTCAAATAAGATGTTGATGCATGTTGTTATATAGTGCGTTTAAAACGGGGGGGGGGGGGTGAGGTGGCAACTGGCACAGACCCACCCCCTCCCCAGAGAGCAGGCAGTGCCCGTTCACCCCCCCAACCCTTGCCCAGAACCCTAAATGTCTACATGCTACATATGAGAGTGGGCACAGGTCCCGGAGGTGAGAATGATTACACATCCCATCCACTATATGCCATCATGTGCCCACTCCAGACCCTATATATGCATGTGTCGTGAGAATGTTATATGCGAGTGTCTAGGTTGTTTGATAAAATTGGGGCCCAGGTCTCAATGAACCAAGGAGATGGAGGATCCTCCCCGCAGCTCAGTAGTGCACCTGAACCCCAAGGCCCTGCTTGAGTGGTGGTGTGATGGAGTGGGTGGAGGAAGACGTCGGGATGGGGAGGAACAACTGAGGTGGCAATGCCCTCCCAGGGGGCCAGCTCCCCCACTGACCCCAATAGGCACCCCCATTCTCCGAGATCCACCAGGGGATGGAGGCTCCAGTGCATTCATCCAGGAGCAGGAGGCAGCCGCACCACCAGGGACCCAGGCCATGGACCGGCACATAGCCCCGAGGACCGACCAGAACCCGGGCCAGTGACCCAAGTCCCCCCGAGATCGTCCAGACCCCCAACCCGATCCCCAGCTCAACACCCAGCCCCCCAACCAAAGAAGCCACCAAATTCCAGCAGCGAAAATCAGCCAGGAGTGCCTGAACAGCTGCAGACAGCGCACCACGATGACCGAGAGCACACCCCCACCCCCACAGAAGGACCGACCAGTCCACCACAGCAACACCCACAATGAGAGCACGCCATGCAAAGGAGGGCACATGCCTAACACGCCCAGACACCCCCGGGCCAGCAGTGCAGAGCCACTCGAGCAAAAGCCCCCCCCCCCCCAGCCCCCCACAGCCCAGAACCCCAGCCAAGCACCAGACCGCAGCCACAGCCAGGCAGGAAGACACCCAGGCTGAGTCCAAATTTAGTGATAATTGGTCAAGGTCGCTTGTTATTGGGCTTCTTACCTCCGAGCCGGTGAACACGATGGAATGTGATGTTTTTTTACCGTCTCACTTGGAAGTTTCAGCTGATGTTGGATAAACTCACGGATCGTAACTTCAGCATCCTCCTCTGCTCGTTCTGGGATCCCAGAGAAGACAAGATTGTCCCGCATGCTCCGAGCTTGAATGTCCAGGATGGACTCCTTCATTTTCCTGTTTTCTCCAGACAGATGCGACATCTTCTCGTGAGTTCTTTGACATTACCCCTCAGAGTTTGGTTCTCTGCAGCGAGCAACGCCACCTGAGCTTGGCTGAACTCCAGAGAATCCCTCAGTGCTTGGAACTCCTTGTGGAGAACCTCCACCAGGGCCAGCCGGGCATCTAAGCTGGTTAGCTTCTTGTCTATAGAGCCCAGGACATCAGTGAAGCTTTTCTCTGGAGAGGTGGACTTGCTGGTTGAGCTCTCCGAACGCGTGCGTTTAGGAGTTGGTGTGACCGTGGATGCAGTGTTTTTTTGTGGTTTACCCATCACAATGTTTTCAAAACACTAGTCCACGTAACTCTCCAGACTGTCCAAGGTTTCCTCGTCCAGTTTTGGTTTATTGAAACAATATGTAGAGGTTATTATTAACAATATTTATTATGCTTGATTGTAATATATTGGCTTGTTTTACCTGAGTTGAATCGTTTGTTTAGCAGTATCCTGCCATGTTACTCACGCAGCACAGCTCTCACATGACCTCAGCAGCTCATCACCAGGACTCACATTATAACTGACTGACTCAGACTACAGCTGACTCAGATTATAACTGACTGACTCAAACTACAGCTGATGCAGACTACAGCTGACTTAGACTGCAGGTGACTAAGACTGCAATTGACTCACATTGTAATTGACTGACTCAGACTGCAGCTGCCTCGGACTGCAGCTGACTCAGACTGCAGCTGACTCGCATTCTAACTGACTGACTCAGACTGCAGCTGACTCAGACTACAACTGACTCAGGCTACAACTGACTTAATTATAACTGACTGACGCAGACTGCAACTGAC
>NC_056516.1:40249229-40249428 GCF_014905685.2 Nematolebias whitei
TCTGAGTCAGCTGTAGTCTGAGTCAGCTGTAGTCTGAGTCAGCTGTAATCTGAATCAGTCAGTTATAATGTGAGTCAGTTGTAATCTGAGTAAACTGAAGTCTGAGTCAGCTGTAGTCTGAGTCAGCTGTAGTCTGAGTCAGCTGCAGTCTAAGTCAGCTGTAGTCTGAGTCAGCTGTAGTCTGAGTCAGCTGTAGTCT
>NC_056516.1:40249438-40259334 GCF_014905685.2 Nematolebias whitei
TCTGAGTCAGCTGTAGTCTGAGTCAGCTGTAGTCTGAGTCAGCTGTAATCTGAATCAGTCAGTTATAATGTGAGTCAGTTGTAATCTGAGTAAACTGAAGTCTGAGTCAGTGAGTCATTTTATGAGGTTACATTATCAGAAATGATTCCATGTTTAGTGAATCAAAGAACAAGATCTTCAAACATCAACATGTCATGGAATGAATTAATTCTGAACAAGTCTCTTGGTGAGAGGATTTCTGTTTGATTCCAGTGAAACAGGTTCTGATGGCCTCCCACATCAATACCTCAGCTGCATATCAGCTGGGCTGAAGGACAATAAAGCTCAAACTAATCCTTTAAGCTTTGGAACAACATTGGATCATCCTTGCTCTGAAACAAACATCTCTAGCAGATCCATTCAGATGGATTATCCTGTCATCATGTCTCCATCCAGGTCCAGACTTTATCTGGACCAAGCATGATCCAGTCACCAAGTCCATTAGAGAAAGCAGCAGAATCTGGATGTTTCATCTGATGTTCTCTTGTCCCTTTAGCTTCTGGCTCTCACTATCTCCTCAGCCCCCCCTCTGCCCGCCCTCTCTTCACCCCTCGGTAACATCTCCAGCTCTGCCTCCATGGCAGCCATTCATCTTTCCCCTCGGCCGTGTCCTCGTCGTGTTCCAGGACTCGTACAGCTTTTGTTGTCTCCCTGCTGGCCCAGCAGCATTGATCTGTCCCACATCCACTGCAGTGATGGACGGAGATGAGACGATGGGAGGGAAGGTTGGATGAGGGGAGCAGAGGACAGCTGGACATGAAATGAGCTGAGTGATAGATTAGTTAAAGGAAAACAGCAGAGTGTGTGTGTGTGTGTGTGGGGGGGGGGGGGGGGGAAAGGGGGGGTGAAGGTGTGAGAACATTCATCAATAGACAGCAGCATAACGTCGGGGATCGATGTGGCCGATGGCCAATCAGTCAACAGATAGGGGCAGTTTTTAGCAAATCTGACTCTGGCGTTGGTACTGAGTGGGGAGGAGCTGAATGGGCCAAAGACAGAGCTGAAGATAGAGCTGTGAGTCCAGTTTGATGCTCCTTGTGTCGGTCAGCAGCTGCTACAGGCGATCATTCAGCTTGTTTCAAATTAACTTTTCTTGATGGAGTTGGGAGGAGATTCCAATGTGGCTCTGATCCAAACACAAAAACAACACACTCCTGAGCTCACACACTGCCTAAGAATCACGTGAGTTTGAATCAGAACACACACATAGAAAACCTAAAAATGACTCTTTAGGAGATAATTAATAATCAAGGAGTGGGTAACTAAATTATACAGCAGCAGCAGAAAGGAGAGAAGGCTTTGAATGCCAGATGATATCAAGCAGCAGCTGGTCAGTAATTAACTCAAAGAGCTCCCCCGAGTCAATCAGAACCCATCAGGACTGACTCCAGAACACCCTCAGAGGTTCTGTCTACAAACAGCTCCACCTCCTCCATCCACTGCTCGTTGTGTTTACTGACGGCCAGGTAGATAATAGGAAGCAGTTAGCTGATAATTCCTCATTTTTAATGACCAATTGAGTGTTTCTGTAAATGGACTGAGGACGACAAGCTGACTGCGCCACTTAATTATCACAATGACTTGTTTTGCTCCAACTTCTCACTGGAGGGCCATAGCTCCACTTCCCCTGCTGCTGCTGCTTGGAGCACTGAGTGCCGAGGCACCACCACAGGAATGGAGGCCATGCCACATGGCCCAAGGCAGGTTTACTTGCAGTTCCTAGAGTTTCCAAAAACAGAATAGGAGGCAGAGCTTTCAGTTCTCAGGCTCCTCTCTTGTGGAACCAACTTCCAGTTTCTGTCCATGAGGCTGACACATTGTCCAGTTTTAAGACTGGGATTAAGACTTTTCTTTTTGATAAATCCTATAGTTAGGGTCGGCTTGGGTTTCCTGAGCTATCCCTTAGTTGTGCTGCTATAGGCTCAGACTGCTGGAGGACAAACTGACCACACTTTTCACTCTGCTACTGTCTTTACTTACTCTGCTCAACTCATTTTGTATTTGTAATTTTTTTTCTATGCTTAACGTGTGTTTTGTTGTTTTGTTTTTTGTCTTTCAGGTACACCTGGACCAATACCTGGACCTACCATTTTGTGTTCGTTTGTCTCTCCTTTCTGTCCTGTCAACCCAGCCAGTCAAAGCATCTGGATGCTTGTCCTGAGCCTGGTTCTGCTGGAGGTTTCTTCCTTTTAAAAGGGAGTTTTTTCTTTCCACTGTCTCCACTGTGCTTGCTCAGGATGGGAGACTGCAACGAAGCCAAGATTCAACTTGTCTGCTGGATTCCTTAGATAGAGAACTTTACTAATTGGCTTTTATGTGAATGTTCCTGTAAAGTCCTGAGACAACTTGTTGTGATTTGGCACTATATAAATAAACTGAAATTAATTTAACTGAAGGCCACGCCACATGAACAGAGGCCATGCCACAGGAGCCGAGGCACTGCCACAGGAACCAAGGTCACGCCATAAGAACCGAGGCCATGATAGAGGAGCCGAGGCCACACCACATGAACAGAGGCCACGCCACAGGAGCCGAGGCCTCGCCACATGAGCCGAGGCACCGCCACAGGAACTGAGGCCACACCAGAGGAGCCGAGGCCACGCCACATGAACAGAGGCCAAGCCATATAAACAGAGACCATGCCACATGAGCCATTCTGTAAAAACATTCAAACATTCTGTATGAACATTGATGATCTTCACTGAATCCAGATCTCCCTCTCCAGCTCCTCCTGGAGGATCCCAGGTGTTCCCAGACCAGAGAGGATCTAGAACCACACCACTGAGTTCCGTGTCTGTCCCTGGGGTCCTCCCAGAGGGAAGTGCTCAGGAGGCCTCCTGACCTGATGGTCTTTAGTAGAGGAGGAGCAGCAACTTTAGTCTGAGCTCCTCTTGAAAGATGGAGACTTTCACCTTCAGCCCGCTTGAATCCAGGATCAGGGTCTTTTAGTCCTAATCCAAACCTCAGGACCACAGGTGAAGCCTGGAACCAGGAGATCAAGAGTTTTTCCTTTCGGCTCATGACAGACTATACAGACTGGACCCTGACCTGCTGTTCCATCCCTCAAGAAGAAGACTCCCCAACACCTGAAGCAGAGACCCTGCCCTCAGATAGACCAGGTCTACCAGTCTGGAGAGTCAGAGAGCAAAGGAGGATGAACACACAAGTCCTTCCTGGATCTAAAACCAGCTGGAAGAAGTTTCTGAAAAAGGTGGTTGACGTATTTATCCATAATAAGGAGAAAAACATTTAATCTCACAATGACACAAAGAGATCCCAGGAAAGACCCACTTTCCATCTAGGACCATGTCTGGCCTTGACCCAGGTTAATGTTGTTCCACAGCAACACCAGCAGAATGGTTGTTAGAAGCTCCTCCAAACACAACGTGTCAAAAATGAAGACGTGACCTTTAGGATCCTGGGAAACCTTCTACATGTGTAATAAAAAGCTCCAAACCATCTTTCACCAGTTTAAAACAGGTCAGACCAATGACTGTACAGCAGCATGTCTTTCGGTTTCTTTTCACGTGTTCGTTTCCACACGTGTGGGTCTGAAGCCTCTTGAGCTTCGAAGTGTACCAAGCTGCAGAGGCAGCATTTGATGAGAAATGTGCAGATGGAGCTGCAGGCGTCCACAGTTCAACATGACGGCTGCTAACCTGGTACTTAACACATCACACACACACACACACACACACACACACACACACGTCCATAATGAGCTGTGACAACAATTCAATTCAGTTCAGTTTATTTCTAAAGCTCCAAGTCACAACAGAAGTCGTCTCAGGGACTGAACAGAAACATTCATGTATAAAATAATAATTGAACAGAAACATTCATCTATAAAATAATAATTGAACAGAAACATTCATCTATAAAATAATAATTGAACAGAATCATTCATGTATAAAATAATAATTGAACAGAATCATTCATGTATAAAATAATAATTGAACAGAATCATTCATGTATAAAATAATAATTGAACAGAAACATTCATCTATAAAATAATAATTGAACAGAAACATTCATGTATAAAATAATAATTGAACAGAATCATTCATGTATAAAATAATAATTGAACAGAAACATTCATGTATAAAATAATAATTGAACAGAAACATTCATCTATAAAATAATAATTAACAGAAACATTCATCTATAAAATAATAATTGAATAGAAACATTCATGTATAAAATAATAATTGAACATTATTTATCTGAGGAGCAGCTTTGAGTTTAACTCCATCACTGAACTCTCATCTTGAACAAGCATGAAGGCGACAGTGGAAAGAAAAACTCCCTCATGAGGAAGAAACCTTTAGCAGAACCAGGATCAGGACAAGAGGACCATCTGCTTCCACCGGCTGGGTTTGGTAGGAACAGATACACAATGGCAGGTCAAGAATCACATAAGATAGAAATAGTATCAAATGAAAAATATTCAATTTTAACAACTAATTTAAGGAAATGAGGTCAGTTTGTCCTCTAGTAGTCTAAGTCTATAGCAGCATAACAAGCCGACCCTAACTATAGGATTTATCAAAAAGGAAAGTCTTAAACTGGACAATGTGTCAGCCTCATGGACAGAAACTGAAAGTTGGTTTCACAAGAGAGGAGCCTGAGAACTGAAAGATCTTCCTCCCATTCTGCTGCTGGAAACTCTAGGAACCACAAGTAAACCTGCAGTCTGAGAGTGAAGTGCTCTGTTAGTAAAATATGGAACAATAAGATCTGTAATATAAGATGGAGCTAGGTTGTTGAGAGCTTTGTAGGTTAGAAGTAAGATTTTGAATTCTATTCTGGATTTGACAGGGAGCCAATGGAGAGAAGCTAAAACTGGAGAGACATGATCTCTCCCAGTAACTCCAGTTAAGACTCTGGCAGCAGCATTTTGGATCAACTGAAGACGTTTTAAAGAAGTATTTGGACACCCAGATAATAAACCATTGCAATAGTCCAGTCTAGACGTGACAAATGCATGGACCAGTTTTTCTGCATCATTTTTAAGATAAAATAAGATAGAGCTTTATTGATTCCACAAGAAATTGTTGTGCCAGAGTTTCAGTACAAAAGGAAAAGAACATACACAAGGAATCACACAAGATATTAAAAAAAATAATAGAGAATATATAAAATACCAGCAAGTAAGTTCTAAACGGGTCAGGTGCAGACGTGTGAAATGTTTTAATGTGAAAACATTAAAGTGCTTATTATAGTGCAGGAATAATTTTATTGTGTAGAAACGGGGGGGAGTTGAAAAGTTTGATAGCCACAAGGAGAAAAGACTTCCTGTGGCGTTCTGTGGAGCACCTCGGTGGTCTCAGTCTACGACTGAAGGTGCTGCGGTAAGAGTCCATTGTGGCCAAGATGGCGACATGCCGGACTCAGCCTTCCAGCTGGACGACAGACTTTTATCTTGCAGGCCGCTGCAGAGAGCCAACGGGAAAATCCAGGGGAGGCGGTGTATGCATCTACATGACTAAAAGTTGGTGCACAAACTGTACGCTGATCAATCGTCATTGCTCCAAGGCTTTGGAGCAGCTAACAGTGAAATGTCGACCACATTATCTATCCCGCGAGTTCACAGTGGTGTTCATAACAGCTATTTACATAGCTCCGGATGCTAATGTTAACAATGCTCTGCGGGAGCTTCATGATCATTTCAGCTCGCTACAAAGCAAACACCCTGAGGCTCTTTATGTAGTGGCTGGAGACTTAATTATGTGAACCTAAAAGACTGCCTCCCAAGATTTTATCAGCATGTGGCCATACCAACACGTGGAAACAACACACTGGACCATGTTTACACAAACGTAAAAGATACATACAAAGTCGAACCCCGCCCCCATCTAGGACTATCTGATCACACCTAGGGCATTAACAGAGTACTCGAGTAATCTACACATCGATTGCTAGGACATCTATCGAGGTTAAAAATGTAATGTCGAGTATCTGTAGTGATGTCATATTATGTGACCACCGTATGACCGTAGGGGGCGGTGTTGCACTGTTGCAGGTCACAGAGTTTAGTGTAACACCGGGTCCAATCCACCGCCCATCCACTGTTTTAAGTTTCGTTTCTGACGTGCTGCGTTTCTTCACGTTTGCAGTTTAATAATAAAAACTAATAGTTTAGTTTTTCCTGTGACTTATTTGCAGTATGATAAATGGTAGGAGCATAATATACGCTCCCAATGTTTTGTTGGTCTTTTTGTTGTAAATAATTACCTTTTATTTTGGTTTTATTTATTTATTTATTTATTTTTATATCTTGAGATCTATGACGTCATCAAATACTCGAGTTCTACTCGGGTTTTATTATGTTAATGTCTAGTTTAAAAATTATATACTCGTTCAACCCCTAATCACACCTCCATCTTCCTGGCTCCTGCTTACCTTCCCCCGCTAATAAGCTCCAGATCGGTACAAAAGAAAGTTAAATCTTGGATGCAGAATAGTGGCCCCATACTGAAGGATTGTTTTGAACAAACAGACTGGGAGGTCTTCAGAGAAGACACACAGAACCTGTGTGATGGCATTGTGGATACCGGCTTGCTATGGAAGAGTTTTAACAGAATAACAACAGACAGTGCGTCATCAATGACAGGGAGGAGAAATGGACTAGTGGCCCTTGTTCAAAGAAAACTGGAAGAGGAGGTTGTATGTATGTATGTATGTTTTATTTATTCATTTCATTTCATCCAAACAACAAATATAATACAATTTAAAGAAAAGAAAAAAGATATACAATCACCGAAATAAAATGAAAGGCAGCAGAAGAAGAATGAATTCTTATAATATCTGCCCCTTGTCCCCAAAATATATTCCAAACAAAATTACTATACAAAAGCAAGATGAATTTATAAAAAAATAAAAAAGTAAAAAATAATTAAAAAAAACTTAGCTAAAATATAAGATCAACTGTAAACAATTTTTATGAACTCACATTATACTTAATATTTTTTTTAAAAAACAAATTTTTATCATCCTCTTGAATATGTACATAGTTTTGGCATTTTTAATATCAACCTCCAGATCATTCCACAATCTAATACCCTGAGATCTAGTGGATCACATCTTCAGACTGGTGCGACACCACGGCTTCACAAACATCTCCATCCCCTTAAGATAATAATTACTTTCTCTTTTAACAAATTTCCCTTGAATGTTAGTAGCTAGTATGTTTTTTTTTGGCTCCATACATAAACAGTAAGATATTGTAATCAACCAAGTCATAAAATTTTAATATCTTTAGCTGATGAAACAATATATTTGATGGATGGTTATAATCTTTTCTGGTAATAATTCTTATGGCTCTTTTCTGTAAAATAAAAATTGGATTTGTAATTGTTTTACATGCTTTACCCCAGACTTCAATACAGTAAATTAAATGTGGAACAATAATGGCATTATACAATAGAAACATTGCTTTATCATTGAATAACTCTCTAACTTTGTACATTACTGCAATCGATTTAGTTATTTTAGTTCTTAAGTTTTTTACGTGAGATCTCCATGTTAGTTTTTCATCAATGATGACACCCAGAAATTTCACCTCATTGACTCTATTAATTTCAATTCCATCGACTCTAAATGGAGTATCAAGCACTTTCTTGTTGTTACTAAAAATCATATAATTTGTTTTATCTACATTTAAAGATAATTTGTTTAGTTTAAACCAATTTTGTATTTTCACAAATTCTGTTTGTGCCATCTTCAGCATTTGCACAACATTTTCACCCACACAAAGAAAAGTAGTATCATCTGCAAACAAAATACATTTAAAAAATCCAGTCACATTTACCAGGTCATTCACATATAAAATAAATAGCTTAGGTCCAAGTATAGAGCCTTGAGGCACTCCACATGTAATATTACAGAATTCAGATTTTACATCATTTATTTGAACAAATTGTTTCCTTTTTTCTAGATAACTAGATACCCACTGCAATGCATGCCCTCTAATTCCATATTTATTTAGTTTTTTGAGAAGAATATTGTGATTAATAGTATCAAATGCTTTCTTTAGATCAACATAAATACTAAAACAATATTTTTTTTGATCCACAGCAGTTGTTATCTGTTCCATTAAATCCATGAGTGCCATTGACGTAGAATTTTTAGGTCTAAACCCATATTGACTATTACTTAATATATTTTGCTTATTGATAAATTCATCTAATCTAGTGACAAATAATTTCTCTAAAATCTTCGAAAACTGTGGCAACAACGATATTGGCCTGTAATTATTAAACACACGTTTCTCTCCACTCTTATATAATGGGTAATCTACCCATTATATAAGAGGTTGTGGAAAAGGCCATTGCTCTGTACTGCATTATCCATGAGCAAACTCTTTGCTGTAAATGCCTGAAGTTTGACAATGTGATGTCTGACGTTCTGAAATAAATCAACCATATCAGATGCAGGGGCTTAAAGCACCGGCAGTTCCGCACTTTTTAGGAGGAAATAGTCAGCATATGAGGATGTGCTCTATTTCATCGAGGTACGTTGGCTTAGCAGGGGAAATGTCTTCAGTATGTTTTTTGAGTTGAGTGCAGAAGTGAAAGCCTTCATGTAGGATAGGATGACTGTTACTGTACTAAGTAATCCCAAATGGCTAATGGACTTAGCTTTTCTTGTTGACATCACACAGGGGCTGAATGTACCTAACAGGAAGCTACAAGGCCAGGGGTAGTTTGTCAATGCTGCATATGACAATGTCAGAGCATTCTCCACAAAACTTGTTCTATGGAAAGCCCAGCTTTTCCCGACAAACCTCTGCCATTTCCCAGTATGCAAGGCACTCAAGGATTTGGGCACACTATTCAGTGATGAGAAGTATGCTGATACAATGGTAAAGCTACAGGAAGAATTTGATCACAGGTTTGCAGAAGACACACATAGCCTCTTTTCAAATTTTTGCTGACCCTTTCTCCCCCACCGTACTTCAAATGGAGCTAGTTGACCTGCAGTGCAACTTTGAACTCAAAGCCAAGTTCAGGGAAGTTAGTGGAAAAACAGACAAGCTTGGACAATTTTTGAGAAAATTGCCCCCCCCCCCCCCCCATTCCCAGAGATTTCCCAGATGTTCAAGTGGAATATGTGCCTTTTTGGCAACACTTATCTGTGTGAAAAGCTCTTTTCTGCGATGAACTTTAATAAGTCAAAGTTTAAATCCAAACTTACAGATGAGCATCTTCAAGTCATACTGAGGAGCTCAGTTGCTTCCTCCCTCAAGCCAAATGTGGCTCAGCTGTGTAAGAGGAAGTGCTTCAAAGTCTCTGGCAGAAAGGAGTAGGAGGAAGTAAGAGAAGCTACAGTATGTTCTGAAGAACTGTTCATGTGCTGCATGTTCTGAATTGTTATTGGTAAAGATTGGATTGGTTGTACTTCTTTTGTAGAATACTTTATGCGGCCCAGCATCACCCAGACTCTACATCCAGCGGCCCCAAGGTAAGTTGAGTTTAACACCCCTGCTGTAATTAAACCTTTACTTAAGAAGTCTGACATTGATTCAGAAATTCTGGCCAATTATAACCTATATCTAATCTAATTTCATCTCAAAGATTCTAGAGAAAATAATTGCTGGTCAGTTACGTGAACATCTACAAATAAATCATCTGTGATTATTCTGTTATAAGTTATTAAACAGCATGGGATAAATTTCCATTGTTTTGCTGATGACACACAATTATATTTGTCCATTAAACCCAATGAATCCAATCAGCTACTTAGACTACAAGCATGTCTTAAAGACATAAAAACCTGGATGACCCTTAATTTTCTCCTGTTGAACAGACAAGACTGAGGTTTTGGTTTTTGGACCTGAGCACCTTAGGAATGAATGT
>NC_056516.1:40259434-40273571 GCF_014905685.2 Nematolebias whitei
CAGACTGCAGCTGACTCAGACTGCAACTGATTCACATTATAACTGACTGACTCAGACTTCAACTGACTCAGAATACTGCTGACGTGGACTGCAGCTGACTCAGACTGCAGCTGACTCAGATTATAACTGACTGACTCAAACTACAGCTGACTCAGACTGCAACTGACTCACATTGTAACTGACCGACTCAGATTGCAGCTGACTCAGACAGCAGCTGACTCAGACAGCAACTGACTCACACTATAACTGACTTACTCAGACTAAAACTGACTCAGACTACAACTGACTCAAACTGAAACTGACTCAGACTACAGCTGACTCAGACTACAACTGACTCAGGCTACAACTGACAATTATAACTGACTGACGCAGACTGCAACTGACTTCGACTACAGCTGACTCACATTATAACTGACTAACTCAGACTACAGCCAACTCAGACTGCAGTTGACTCAGATTATAACTGACTGACTCAAACTACAGCTGAATCAGACTGCAGCTGACCCAGACTATAGCTGACTCAGACTACAGCTGACTAAGACTACAGCGGACTGACTCAGACTGCAACTGAAACAGACTGCAGCTGACTCGTACTGCAGCAGACTCAGACTATAGATGACTCAGATGGCAACTGACTCACATTATAACTGACTAACTCAGACTACAGCTGACTCATACTGTAACTGACTCGCATTATAACTGACTGACTCAGACTACAAGTGACTTAATTATAAATGACTGACACAGACTGCAACTGACTCAGACTACAGCGGACTCAGACTGCAACTGACTTGCATTATAACTGACTCACTCAGACTGCAGCTGACTCAGATTACAACTGACTCAGACTACAACTGACTTAATTATAACTGACCGACGCAGACGGCAACTGACTCAGACAACAGCGGACTCACGTTATAACTGACTAACTCAGACTACAACTGAGTCAGACTGCAACTGACTCAGACTGCAACTGACTTAATTATAACTGACTGACTCAGACTACAGCTGACTCAGAATACTGCTGACTTAGAATGCAGCTGACTCAGACTGCAGCTCACTCAGATTATAACTGACTGACTCAGACTACAGCTGACTCAGACTGCAACTGACTCACATAACTGACTGACTTACTCAGACTACAATGGACTCAGAATACTGCTGACTTAGACTGCAGCTGACAGACTGCAACTGACTCACATTATAACTGACTGACTCAGACTGTAGCTGACTCAGACTGCAGCTGACTCAAACTTCAGCTGACTCAGACTGCAGCTGACTCAAACTTCAGCTGACTCAGACTGCAACTGACTCAGACTGCAACTGATTCACATTATAACTGACTCACTCAGACTGCAGCTGACTCAGACTGCAGCTGACTCAGACTGCAGCTGACTCAGATTGCAGCTGACTCAGATTGCAGCTGACTCAGACAGCAGCTGACTCAGACAGTAGCTGACTTAGACTGCAACTGATTGAGACAGCAACTGATTGAGACAGCAACTGATTCACACTATAACCAACTTACTCATACTAAAACTGACTCAGACTACAACTGACTCAAACCGAAACTGACACATTATAACTGACTTACTCAGACTGCAGCTGACTCAGACTACTGCTGACTCGGACTGCAACTGATTCACATTATAACTGACTGACTCAGACTGCAGATGGCTCAGACTGCAACTGATTCACATTATAACTGACTGACTCAGACTGCAGCTGACTCAGATTATAACTGACTTTCTCAGACTGCAGCTGACTGAGGGTGCATTCACACCAGCCCTGTTTAGTCTGCTTTTAATCAAACTCTAGCTCGTTTTTCTAGAAAGTCCAGTTCGTTTGGGGAGGTGTGAACGCACCATCGAACTCTGTCACGGAACAAAAAGGTGAACTCTGGCCCGGGCTAAAACCTAGGTTTTGGTCCGGTAGAAGAGAACTCCAGCGCGGTTCGAGTACAGTTTGAATGTAAACAGACCGGGCCCCGCTCCACAAGCAGGAAGTGGATTACAGCGCAGGACAAACAAACACGCATTTCTCTTACCTCTTATGGAGCCGTCAGCTGTCTTGTGTGAAAAACAATATTCTCCAGGGTCTTCTGTCTCATCTTCTGCTCATGCTGAGTCCATTGTTGAAAAATGACAAAAATATAACTCCTAAAACTGCTAAAACTTGATGCCACTTCGTTTTTATTTTTATTTACAGAAGAATAAGAAGACGTGTCTTCAGAGTTTTTTGTGTTGTTTCTTTCAGTAGTTCTTGGTGCAGTGCCCCCACAGGCGAGCGGGGGAACAGGTTGGTTCAACAGGTTGGTTCAACAGGTTGGTTCAACAGGTTGGTCCAACAGGTTGGTTCAACAGGTTGACTCAACTGCACAGTGCAGTGTGAATGCAAACTCACCAGCTCAAATGTAACAAAATGTCATGAATATTGGTCCCCAACCGAACCGAGTCTACCGGACTATCAGTTGTGAAAATAACCTCAGACTACAGCTGACTCGGACAGCAACTGATTCACATTATAACTGACTGACTCAGACTGCAGATGGCTCAGACTACAGCTGACCCACATTATAACTGACTGACTCAGACTGCAGCTGACTCAGACTGCAACTGATTCACATTACAACTGACTCACTCAGACCGCAGCTGACTCAGATTACAACTGACTCAGACTACAACTGACTCACATTATAACTGACTAACTCAGACTACAACTGAGTCAGACTGCAACTGACTCAGACTGCAACTGACTTAATTATAACTGACTGACTCAGACTACAGCTGACTCAGAATACTGCTGACTTAGACTGCAGCTGACTCAGACTGCAGCTCACTCAGATTATAACTGACTGACTCAGACTACGGCTGACTCAGACTGCAACTGACTCACATTATAACTGACTTACTCAAACTACAATGGACTCAGACTGCAACAGACTCAGACTGCAACTGATTCACATTATAACTGACTTACTCAGACTACAACTGACTCAGATTGCAACTGACTCAGACTGCAACTGACTCAGACTGCAACTGACTCACATTATGACTGACTAACTCAGACTTCAGCTGACTCAGACTGCAGCTGACTCGGAGTATAGCTCACTCAGACCTTAACGGATTCACATTATAACTGACTGACTCAGACTGTAGCTGACTCAGACTGCAGCTGACTCAAACTTCAGCTGACTCAGACTGCAGCTGACTCAAACTTCAGCTGACTCAGACTGCAACTGACTCAGACTGCAACTGATTCACATTATAACTGACTCACTCAGACTGCAGCTGACTCAGACTGCAGCTGACTCAGACAACAGCTGACTCAGATTGCAGCTGACTCAGACAACAGCTGACTCAGACAGCAGCTGACTTAGACTGCAACTGATTGAGACAGCAACTGATTCACACTATAACCAACTTACTCATACTAAAACTGACTCAGACTACAACTGACTCAAACCGAAACTGGTACATTATAACTGACTAACTCAGACTGCAGCTGACTCAGACTACTGCTGACTCGGACTGCAACTGATTCACATTATAACTGACTGACTCAGACTGCAGATGGCTCAGACTACAGCTGACCCACATTATAACTGACTGACTCAGACTGCAGCTGACTCAGATTATAACTGACTTTCTCAGACTGCAGCTGACTGAGGGTGCATTCACACCCTGTTTAGTCTGCTTTTAATCGAACTCTACCTCATTTTTCTAGAAAGTCCAGTTCGTTTGGGGAGGTGTGAACGCACCTTCGAACTCTGTCACAGAACAAAAAGGTGAACTCTGGCCCGGGCTAAAACCTAGGTTTTGGTCCGGTAGAAGAGAACTCCAGCGCGGTTCGAGTGCAGTTTGAATGTAAACAGACCGGGCCCTGCTCCACAAGCAGGAAGTGGAGTACAGCGCAGGACAAACACACATTTCTCTTAGCTCCTATGGAGCCGTCAGCTGTCTTGTGTGAAAAACAATATTATCCATGGTCTTCTGTCTCATCTTCTGCTCATGCTGAGTCCATTGTTGAAAAAGGACAAAATATAACTCCTAAAACTGCTAAAACTTGATGCCACTTCGTTTTTGTTTTTATTTACAGAAGAAGAAGAAGACGTGTCTTCAGAGGTTTTTGTGTCGTTTCTTTCAGTAGTTCTTGGTGCAGCGCCCCCACAGGCGAGCGGGGGAATAGGTTGGTTCAACAGGTTGCTTCAACAGGTTGCTTCAACAGGTTGACTCAACTGCACAGTGCAGTGTGAATGCAAACTCACCAGCTCAAATGTAACAAAATGTCATGAATATTGGTCCCCAACCGAACCGAGTCTACCGGACTATCTGGTGTGAAAATAACCTCAGACTACAGCTGACTCGGACAGCAACTGATTCACATTATAACTGACTGACTCAGACTGCAGAAGGCTCAGACTACAGCTGACCCACATTATAACTGACTGACTCAGACTGCAGCTGACTCAGACTACAACTCTGACGCAGGTTATGACTGAACAACTCTGATTCAGAGTTTTTTATTTCAGTTTTTAATTTGCTCTTTTCTGAAAACACGCAGGAACGTTGGTGTTCTGATCTGAGCCTGTCCTGCTAAGAACCAACCGTTACAGCAAATAAACGATCCTCAGAATGGAAGTTATTTCATGATTGTTCTAAACACCGCCTGAATCAGAACACGTTTAATCACCAGGTGGTGCATTTGAAGGTTTTCTCCTGAATTTAATTGTGAAATAGAAAGACTTTGTATTATCGTGTTCATCAGAGTTTCTGTTCTCCAACAGGCTCAGAGTGAAGTGGTCCTAAAGGCAAGATTTTCACTTCATTCATGAATATATTAAAAGCTGCACTCATATTCTCAGCAGCAGGCTAATGCATGTGTCCTACTGCAGAGGCAGGAGGCCAGTGGAACTGGACGCCCAGTCCACACGACAACTCTGTCCACCCAGAATGATCTGGTTATCAGTCATTTCTACAAAATGTACTACCCTTTCTGCCTGTGTCTTCATCCACAGGTGAAAAAAAGCTTTTTGACCTCAGAGAACTTGGTGTAATAATCAGGAGGGTTGTTGCAATAAAAGCTCTTCTTGTTCATCAGACTGTATGCTGGTTGAAGTAACACAGAGGACGGAGGTTTTCCAGCAGTCTGGAGCATAAACACAAGCAGATAATCTGTCCTTGTAGTTCCGTCAGGACTGGGGTCATAGGCTAGATTAGAGGCGGTACGATGACATCACTGTTTGCACCGGAATGAAACAGTAGTATTTAAGGGCCGTTTCCTTCTGGATCCAACTTATTTAAAAATCCACAGTTCCACAGCTCCCAAGATGTGGTTTCTGTTTGGACTTTATGTGTTCTCCTTGTGGGGTTTCACAGAGACCTGTGATTTCAGTGGGTTAAAATAATAAAATAATCATTAAAAAAAATCTCTAAAATTGGTTGAGTCAGACATTTTGGTGTTAGCGAAGGTTCATTAGTTGTGGTGGCCATCTTGAACCAAGGTAATCAGTTGCAGATGTACATCGTTTTATTAACATCCATCAGGCGTTCATGAGATATTTTACTAACAGGAAAGGAGAGGAAAATGACCTAATTTAATTTAAAATCAAATCTCAAATTGAAGCAGAGAAACAGTCAGCAGAAAAACATTTGAGCTCTGCTGCTCTTATGTAACTGAGCACACACACACACACACACACACACACACACACACACACACACACAAATGTTTTTGCTTTATTCCAGCTGATGATATTTGTCCTAACAGGTGGTCATTTAGATTCAGTGCTGGGTTCATACATGCATGTGTGCATGCTTGCGTGTGTGACGGGGGAAAAGCTGACTCGACAAATGTCCACTTAGCACAGGGGTGCTTACACTTTTTCAGCATGCGAGCTACTTTTAAAATGACCAAGTCAACGTGAGCTACCATTATAAGGCCTCGTTTACATGAGAACAACCTCTGGAGATGTTTGTGTTGTTGTCAGTGTTTATTGGGTGTACTAATGAGGGGGTTTACACAAAAAACTCTTGTCAGTAAGGTTGCCAGATAAGAAATTATGAACTATAGTACTGTGGCTTTAAAATGGTAGTATTTTCACCTAAACTTTCATATTTGCTGAGTAAATATATTCTAAGATTAGGTGTATTGTGTTTGTTCAACATGTGTACAGAAAGTGTGTATGTATGAGTGTGTGTGTGTGTGTGTGTGGGGGGGGGGGGGTGTAAATAAGGTTGTTTTCACACCAGATAGTCCAGTAGACTCGGTTCGGTTCGGTACCAATATTCATGACATTTTGTTACATTTGAGCTGGTGCGTTTGCATTCACACTGCACTGTGCAGTCGAGTCAACCTGTTGGACCAACCTGTTGAAGCAACCTGTTGAACCAACCTATTGAACCAACCTATTGAACCAACCTATTGAACCAACCTATTGAAGCAACCAGTTGAACCAACCTGTTGAACCAACCTGTTGAACCAACCTGTTGGACCAACCTGTTGAACCAACCTATTGGACCAACCTGTTGAACCAACCTGTTGAAGCAACCTGTTGAAGAAACCTGTTGAACCAACCTGTTGGACCAACCTGTTGAACCAACCTATTGGACCAACCTGTTGAACCAACCTGTTGAAGCAACCTGTTGAAGAAACCTGTTGAACCAACCTGTTGGACCAACCTGTTGAACCAACCTATTGGACCAACCTGTTGAACCAACCTGTTGAAGCAACCTGTTGAAGAAACCTGTTGAACCAACCTGTTGGACCAACCTGTTGAACCAACCTGTTGAACCAACCTGTTGGACCAACCTGTTGAACCAACCTGTTGAACCAACCTGTTGAACCAACCTGTTGAACCAACCTGTTGGACCAACCTGTTGAACCAACCTGTTGAAGCAACCTGTTGAAGAAACCTGTTGAACCAACCTATTGAACCAACCTATTGAACCAACCTATTGAACCAACCTGTTGAAGCAACCAGTTGAACCAACCTGTTGAACCAACCTGTTGGACCAACCTGTTGAAGCAACCTATTGAACCAACCTGTTGAACCAACCTGTTGAAGCAACCAGTTGAACCAACCTGTTGAACCAACCTGTTGAACCAACCTGTTGGACCAACCTGTTGGACCAACCTGTTGAACCAACCTGTTCCCCCCCTCGCCTGTGGGGGCGCTGCACCAAGAACAACTGAAAGAAACGACACAAAAACCTCTGAAGACACGTCTTCTTCTTCTTCTGTAAATAAAAATAAAAACGAAGTGGCATCAAGTTTTATCAGTTTTAGGAGTTATATTTTGTCATTTTTCATCAATGGACTCAGCATGAGCAGAAGATGAGACAGAAGACCATGGATAATATTGTTCTTCACACAAGGTGGCTGACGGCTCCATATAAGAGAAATGTGTGTTTGTCCTGCGCTGTACTACACTTCCTGCTTGTGGAGCAGGGCCCGGTCTGTTTACATTCAAACTGCACTCGAACCGCGCTGGAGTTCTCTTCTACCGGACCCAGACCTAGGTTTTAGCCCGGGCCAGAGTTCACCTTTTTGTTCCGTGACAGAGTTCGATGGCGCGTTCACACCTCCCTGAACGAACCGGACTTTCTAGGAAAACGAGCTAGAGTTCAGGACAACAGGGCTGGTGTGAATGCACCCCAAGATATTTTAAATTTATCTGGCAACCCTGATGCTGGGCTAAGCTGCATTCCTCGTGCATGCAGCATCTGCATGACGGTTATTGTGTCCAAACTGGTGAACACACGAACGTCTCTTTGGACCCTGGATTTTTTTAGTTTTGCTCCTACATGCTGAAGAAGGGTGAGTAGCCCAAAAACACTCTGCTCTCTACCGTTTATTAAAACTTGTTAGAGCAGAAAAACTTTTGACTGCAACCGACTGTAGTGTGCATGTTCGACTTGACACATGGAAAATTTCACAGGTGTTTCCCCCTGAAAATCTTCACTCTGAGACCTGGTTTGAGAGAGAGAGGGCTGTGACTGGCTGCCCTGTATGTCAGTCAAATAACAAATTTCATATTGAGGATGGATGATAAGCTGACGTCAATTTTTTATATGCCATGGATCTACCCATAATGTCTTTGCAATCAACCGGTAGATCGCGATCGACGTATTGGGCACCCATGACTTGGCATTATTGCAGGTTTGAATGGCTTTCCTTCTGTCCTCATTTAGGCATGTTTAGCCCAATGTTGCAGACTTCTAATGTTATGCAGCATAAAGTGAGAACATCACACACTTACATTTTGAATTCACTGGATGAAAAAAAACCCCATCCTCAACAGAATACAGAATAAAAGACCAGTTCCCTGAATAAAACTCCAGGTGTAGTATTATTTCCTTGGACATCAGTTACTGATAATAAACACATTCTTCACACTTTTATATTTGCATAAAACAAATTTTCATTGACTTGACATGTTGTGCAGTGAGATAATGTGATGATAACATGTTGGTGTGCACTGAGATAAGTTCAAGTTCAATTAGGTTTTATTTTTGTTTCATCCCTTGGTACATGAGGTGGAACAAAATTATATTCACCGGGTCCTAGTAATATCCAACAATAGCAAAAATATAAAGTGTAAAAAGAACCAGTAAATAAGGATCTAAGATATAAACGAAGATCTACGCTAAACACTAATAGTGCAAAACAATACGCAGAACAACAGCAGCACGAACATGAGTCTGTGTGAGCAGATGAGTACGAATGAATACAGCAGCATGAGATCAGCAGCATGAGATCAGCAGCATGAGCTCAGTATCATGAGATCAGCAGCATGAGCTCAGCAGCATGAGATCAGCAGCATGAGCTCAGCAGCATGAGATCAGTAGCATGAAATCAGCAGCATGAGCTCAGCAGCATGGTGATGCAGCGTGACAACATGGTGTGCAGTGAGTTCACATGTTAAGCAGTGAGTTGACACTTGTCACATTCCAGAAGCTTGATGTTTAATGAGTGTGTCACAGGTGAGATTTCTGTATGTGTTCCCTGCTGCTTTCTGAGGGTGGTGTACACACACAGCGTTCATCTTTTATGAGCCCATTTATGTTTTTATGTGACACCTCATATCCATGACCATTTATCCTTTTTATCTGTCCTGAAGCAGCGTTGCTCTTGTTTCTGTTGGACTGTATGTTACTAGCCCCACCCTGAGCAGAGTGCAGGGTACTCCATGCATCGTTCACATGTAGTGAAGAGAATCAGTCCCTTATTCCCACTCTGCTGCTGAGTCCTGAAGTCAAACTGAAACTCCCCGCATCCTGCAGGATGCTTCTGCTCTGACATTTCTGCATAGAATGAGTTTAGTTCTCTGGAGATCAACACGTGCTGCTTATATTTTTCCTCTTGTATTCATGTTGATCTTACTTTGACACACATGTTTTATTTGATTTGTTTATATATCTGAAGCAGTGTTTGATAAAGTTATAAGGAGTGCGTTTTACTCCTGCAGTAGAAAACAGTGAGTGTATTCAGTTTGGAGACGCAGGAGGATTCCTGATAGATCAGGCAGCCAACAGCTACAGCAAAAACAACTCAAAGCAGTTTGTCATTTTGTGCACGTTTGCACTCATTTATTTTAAACAAACTGTGTTCTTATAAAATAAAAGAATGGGCTCCTTTTATGTACCTGAAGATGATTTGCTTCTCATCAGGGAGACTTTCTCAGCTCAATAAAGTGGAGAATGAGTTGTTTTGAGCTTGCATGAGAAGCTCAGATATGTAACCTAGATTTACGTGTAGGTTAAGCTCTCTTTCCTTATGGTCACCAGGGTCTTTGGCTCCCACTAGATGGTCTTCAGGGTCTTTTATCTATTGTAGATGAACATATGCAACTGATATATTCATAAATTAAACGGATTCTTTCATTTTTCTGGACTGAATAATGTCGTGCGTTGAATTTGATAAAATGTATCGTGAGACGTTAATTTCCTTTGACCCATCAAAATGAACATGGTCATTTATTTACAGAATCAAGTTTAACATCACACATTTACATTAATTAGGCAAAATGAAAATAACAACATGGCTAATTTAGCAAGTTTTACAAGGAGGAAACAATACGGCGATTGTTTCCCTTGCTTCCAGCTGTACAACAGACATTTCTAAAATATCTGGAATGATTTCTAGCAGATAGAGTTTTAAAGATGGAAATGAAGTTTAAGTTGAGAGAAAGGATGGATGAGGGAAATGTGTGTGTGTCGGCATCAGAACGGCACTCTCCGGTGAGTTCCCAGCTTCTTCCCCGGTACACTTAGGTGGTATAAATCAACTCTTTACCTGGAGGAGTCTCTACTGGTACAAAGTTCCATTTAACGCACCCTTTCAGCGTCTCCGTAGGAACAGCTGTGAATCGTCCGAAGTAGTGACGGTACTTGTTCGACACAAGTTCACCTCTTGGTGGACTTCACATGAGTGGAGTCCGTCAGAAGTTCCACTCAGAGGTGGAAGATGTCATAATCCCACAAGACTCGGAAGAACTCGGGATCATGCCTGGACTTCTGTTCTCCCCAGCACTGGAGCTGCAAACGACTGAAGCCGGAGCCTGAAGCGACTGAAGCTCTGCAAACTCTCCACCCGACTGGTTTGAACTAGGAAGTACCAACATTTAAAGAGTTCTATTTCCGGTTCATTTGGGAGGTTCCTGATTGGTTGTTTCGACCAGACAGGGTGTGTTTTTGTGACGTAAGAGGTCACTAGGAGTCAGAAAAACAGCAAGAATGTTATGGAACAGATTGAAAATGTTTTTCAGACAGACGAGAGGAATATTTAGGCGAGTTGGGGAAAACAGGTGCCAGCCTCTATATTTACGTCTGGGAGGATTTAAAACATGACAGTTCGTTCCAACAACTTGTTTTGCGTTTGACTCCAACCTTGGACCAACTTACACTGCTCATTCAAAGACAGAAAATCAGAAAATGCATAATTACTCTGTAACAGACCTTAACATGATTTCTACTTTGCATGAGGATTAAAAATCACTAATAATGTTTCACAGTTGATTAAAAGTGATTAGTTCACTTCAACATCTAAAAATGGTTTGAACTAAACACACTTTGATTATCAAACATTTGTAAAATAGTAATGATAATAGAAAAGAGAGTGTTCTTTCAATTGATCAATTCAAGAAAGAAAGTCTCAGGATGGGTCAACCTGTATTTCTGGATTCAAATCAATGAAATGACAGTTTCTGGCCCATAAGGTCCTTAAGGTCAGGATTTGACCTCAGGCCTAGTTCACTACACTATCAAGATCACCATTATCTCTAGCAACATAATGGTACTTCTTCCAGCTATCTGACTGTTAACAATGGTGTACCACAAGGTACATTGTTAGAACCCACCCACTGTACCCTGTACAGTGTATATAATGTTTGTGGACATTGCATGCATTGTTTTTGTGTACAGTGTATATATTTGTGTACAGTTCCTGTTTGTACAAAACTCTGCTGCTCGCTTGTTGACTAACACACATAAACATGAACATATCACTCCTGTCCTTTCTTCTTTGCACTGGCTCCCGGATCAGTTTAGAACATAGTTCAAGCTGCTGCTGTTTGTTTTTAAAGCTTTGAATGGCCTCGCACCGTCCTATATTTCAGAACTTTTGAAAGTCCACCAGCCCAGCAGAGTTTTACTGTCTGCTGGTCAAAATCTGCTGGAGGTGCCTTGCTCAAGTTGTAAACAATGGGGGGACCGGTCCTTTTCTGTTGCAGGCCCAACAGCCTGGAATACTCTACCCCATGAGCTGCGTGCCATCTCTGATCTGGTTCTGTTCAAAGCCAAACTGAAAACGTACTTATTTAACAGGGCTTTCAGTGTTTAGTATTTAGTATTTTTTAAGATCTCTTTTACCTTATTTTATTGTGGCTGTGTTTTTAATTTGCACTGATTTATTGTGCCCTGTTTTTATTCGTTTTATCTTGTAAAGCACTTTGATCAATGCAAGGCGTTATTGGGAGGTGCTATAGAAATAAAGTTTACTATTATGTATTGTGTTTGTATACAGTGCATATAATGTGTTTGTGTAGTGTATATATTGTTTGTGTATTTTGTATGTATTGTCTGTGTGCAGTGTATGTAGTTTGTGTATAGTGCATATATTGTGTTTGTGTACAGGTGAAAAGGAGTATGTTTATTTACAAAATAACTGAAACTGTTCTAAAAATAGTTCGTGTCATCAGATAATAGAATACAATGCCAATCAAAATGCTACAAGTCTCAAAGGAATGCCTGCTCACAGAAATATTTCAAATTATATAATAATCATAATAATAATAATAAGAAGAATAAGAATAATGTAAATGAGTCCTCGAGGCTCAATGGGATTAACCTGTCTAAATAAAGGTTGAATGAAAAAAAATCCCTTTTTTTTTAATTAACCTGGGCTTGTCACAATTGGCTGGTGCTGGTGAACCCATTGGTGCAGGCAGGCAGGCAAGGACTCAAGATAATATAAAAAAGGAATTAATTTTACAAAACAAAAGAGCTGATGGGGCAGCAAACTTACATAAACCAGGAGATGAACATGAGGAGCAGACTAGGCATCACAAGGAACAAAACAGGACATCACCAGTGGACAGATAATACAATGCCAGGACAAAGGACTAACACAGAGACGCAGACTATATACAGTGACTAACGAGAAAACACACCTGTGAGGACATGCAGCTGAAACACATTAGGGGAAATGATAAACTAGGAAACCAGGGAGTGCAGGAACAGACACACACCAGATGGAGGCATACACTAGGAAAACACAAATCTTATAGAAGACAGAAATTAAGGATAAGGAAAACACAGGACATGAACACAACACAAGATGGGACTAGATGCCAAAACACAAACCACAATCCCTACAGGGCTTAGAGCGAGGTAGTTTAATGTCTCTGATAACTCTGATAATGCAATGGTGACTTCAGATGTATTAATAAATCAGGGTGCTGTAAAACAGGGTGAAATACTAAAAACAAGAACATATTCATTTCAATTTTAATTAAATTGAATATTTGCTTTGATTTTTCTACGGACATTAACAAATGTTTTGAAACTTGTATTTGTATATGTAATAAATGCCTAAAAAACAAACTAATATGTAAATAGTTTATGTTTTAGACATTTATTTTGTACAGTTACAGCTGTTAATAAATGTGCCTGTGTGACAACTGGGACAAAGCTTTGACTCTGAAATCTATTTTTGTTATTACTTTATGGAAAGAAAAAATATTGATAGATTCATTCATTCATTCAACCTTTATTTAAACAGATAAATCACACTGAGCCTCGAAGACTCATTTACAAGTGAGACCTGTTTGGACAGACAAAAACAGTGGTTAACTGGACACATGTAGGAGCTGGAGGCGAAAACAAATTCCTATCAGACTTTTTTCTTGCCTGAGAAAAAAACCCTCTAATATAAAAAAAAACACCTCGCACAAACAAACACATATTTACGTAGACAATCTGCAATTGGAGAAGAGAGCGGAGATATATATTGTATATCGCAATTTATCTTAAAAATATCGAGATATTCATTTAGGTCTATATCGCCCAGCTCTATATAATTACAACATTATGAATAAAAGCATTAAAACACAAACCATAATTAGAAACAATGAAATGCTAAATCATATCGCCCCGTGTTAAATGTCAAGGAATAAAAGCAAAAGCCAAAACACAATCAGCAACAATGAAATACTAAATCAGATCACACTGTGTTTTGTTCATATTGTTTGTGTACTTTTTATGTTTTGTGTTTGTGTACAAAGATACAACACGGATACAAGAATACAAGGATTTTTATTGTCATTCACATCACATGTGGTACATGTGGTGGAACGAAACTATGTGCACAGGGTCCCATTTACATCTAACAAAAATACAATTTGTAAAGAAAACAGTGATAAGATCTGAGTCATGAACTAAGAATATACTCAATTCACTAAACGAAGAATACACAAAGTACTAATGGTACAAAAACATTGCTCCAAAACAACAGCAGCACGAACATGAGTGTGTGTGTGAGCAGATGAGCATAAATGAACACAGCAACATGAAACAGATCAGCAGCAGCATTGAAACAGATCAGCAGCAACATGAAACAGATCAGCAGCAACATGAAA
>NC_056516.1:40273671-40286693 GCF_014905685.2 Nematolebias whitei
GACCAGCCTCCAGCTGCACACAGACCCAACGGCCGCAGACCCGAACCTCGCCTTCCAAAGCAGGCACAACCCCGGCAGAAGGTCTCCACAGCAGCCCCATACCGTCGCTCCCCAGCTCGGCGGGGCCAACTCCACGGCCTGCCTTTCACCTCCTTCCTCTCTCTGTGTCCTCCTTTCTCACTGTCCTTCTCCACTCAGTTTTCAGTATTTTGTCGTTTTTGAAGCAGTTTTATCCAAAGTTAAGTCCACTTTTCAGTTAATTGTTTGCAGAGACACTCCCAAACATACTTGCCCGGCGGCCATCTTGAATCACTTTCCCTTTCAAATCACAGACCAGGAGTTTAAACTGAGAGAATGTATCATTTTAAGAGAAAAATCTGTTGTTTCCAAATTTCATGGCATCAACAAATCCCAAAAAAGTTGGGACAAGTCCATTTTTACCACTGTGTGGCATCCCCCCTTCTTCTTCCAACACTCAACAGACGTCTGGGGACAGAGGAGACCAGTTTCTCCAGTTTAGAAATAGGAATGCTCTCCCATTCATGTCTAATACAGGCCTCTAACTGTTCAATCGTCTTGGGCCTTCTTTGTCGCACCTTCCTCTTTATGATGCACCAAATATTCTCTATAGGTGAAAGATCTGGACTGCAGGCTGGCCATTTCAGTACCCGGATCCTTCTCCTACGTAGCCATGATGTTGTGATTGCTGCAGAATGTGGTCTGGCATTATCGTGTTGAAAAATGCAGGGTCTTCCCTGAAAAAGATGACGTCTAGATGGGAGCACATGTTGTTCTAGAACCTGAACATAGTTCTCTGCATTAATGGTGCCTTTCCAGACATGCAAGCTGCCCATGCCACAAGCGCTCATGCAACCCCATACCATCAGTGATGCAGGCTTCTGAACGGAGCGTTGATAACAACTTGGGCTATCCTTGTCCTCTCTGGTCCGGATGACATGGCGTCCCAGTGTTCCATAAAGAACTTCAAATCGTGACTCATCTGACCACAGAACAGTCTTCCATTTTACCACACTCCATTTTAAATGACCCCTGGCCCAGTGCAAACGTCTGAGCTTGTGGAGCTTGCTTAGAAATGGCTTCCTCTTTGCACTGTAGAGTTTCAGCTGGCAACGGCGGATGTCACGGTGGATTGTGTTCACTGACAATGCTTTCTGGAAGTATTCCTGAGCCCATTCTGTTATTTCCTTGACAGTGGCATTCCTGTTTGAGGTGCAGTGACGTTTAAGGGCCCAGAGATCACGAGCATCCAGTAGAGTTTTACGGCCTTGACCCTTACGCACAGCGATTGTTCCAGATTCTCTGAATCTTTTGATGATGTTATGCACGGTTGATGATGATAACTTAAAAGTCTTTGCTATTTTACGCTGGGTAACACCATTCTGGTATTGCTGCACTATCTTTCTGTGCAACAATGGTGGAATTGGTGATCCTCTTACCATCTTGGCTTCTGAGAGACACTGACACTCTGAGAAGCTCTTTTTATACCCAATCATGTTGTCAATTGAACTAATTAGTGTTAATTGGTCTTCCAGCTGTTCATTATATGCTCAATTTCCTTTTTTCAGCCACTTATTGCTACTTGTCCCTACTTTTTTGGGATTTGTTGACACTGTGAAATTTTGAATCAACATATTTTTCCTTTAAAATGTTACATTTACTCAGATTAAACTTTTGATCTGTCATCTATGTTATATTACGAATAAAATATTGACATTTGCCATCTCCACATCATTGCATTCAGTTTTTATTCACAGTTTGTTTAGTGTCCCAACTTTTTTGGAATCCGGTTTGTAAGATTTTGAATTCTATTCTGGATTTGACAGGGAGCCAATGGAGAGAAGCTAAAACTGGAGAGACATGATCTCTCCCAGTAACTCCAGTTCAGACTCTGGCAGCAGCATTTTGGATCAACTGAAGACGTTTTAAAGAAGTATTTGGACACCCAGATAATAAACCATTGCAACAGTCCAGTCTAGACGTGACAAATGCATGTACCAGTTTTTCTGCATCATCTTTAGATCAGATGTTTCTAATGTTAGTGATATTACGCAGGTGGAAGAAGGAGGTTCTAGTAACGTTTGTAATGTGGGGGATAAAAGACATGTCCAGATCAAAAATAACACCAAGATTTTTAACATTAGAGCTGGAGGACAGATTAATGCGTCTAAGGAGGGAGAAAGACTGAAACATTCATTCCTAAGGTGCTCAGGTCCAAAAACCAAAACCTCAGTCTTGTCTGTGTTCAACAGGAGAAAATTAAGGGTCATCCAGGTTTTTATGTCTTTAAGACATGCTTGTAGTCTAAGTAGCTGATTGGATTCATTGGGTTTAATGGACAAATATAACTGTGTGTCATCAGCATAACAATGAACATTTATCCCATGCTGTTTATTAACTTTACCTAATGGAAGCATATATAAAGTAAAGAGTATTGGTCCAAGCACTGAGCCCTGAGGAACTCCATGACTAACTTTGGTGTATGAAGAAGATTTATTATTTACATTTACAAACTGGAATCTATCAGATAGATATGATTTAAACCATTTTAGAGCTGTTTCTGTAATCCCAACATCATATTCAAGTCTCTGTAGTAAAATATTGTGATCAACTGTATCAAATGCAGCACTGAGGTCTAACAGGACCAGTAGAGACACAAGTCCATTGTCTGAGGCCATGAGAATATCATTAGTGACTTTTACTAGTGCTGTTTCTGTGCTATGATGAGCTCTAAACCCTGACTGAAACTCTTCAAACAGATTATTTCTTTGTAGATGTTCACGTAACTGACCTGCAACTATTTTCTCTAGAATTTTTAGATGAAAGTTAGATTAGATATAGGTCTATAGTTGGCCAGAATTTCTGAATCAAGGTCAGACTTCTTAAGTAAATGTTTAATTACAGCAACCTTAAAGCTCTGTGGTACATAACCATCCATTAAAGACAAATTAAGTAGATCCAAAATGTGGACATTAATTAGTGGAAATACCTCTTTAAACAGTCTGGTTGGGATGGGATCTAGCAGGCATGTGGATGGTTTGGATGAGGTTATTATTTTTGACAATTCAGAGCTCAACAGGACAAAAACTGTCCAAACATAAATCAGGCTCTAGTGAAAATTTTAAAGTTGTCTCATCTGACAGGGGACTAGAGATAGTAGAAGGAAGGATGGTTTGAATTTTCTCTCTAATTGAAATAATTTTTATTTATAAAGAATCTCATGAAGTCATCACTACTTATAGTTGTAGGGATACATGGTTCAACAGAAATGGGACTTTTAATTAGTCTAGCAATAGTACTAAACAGAAACCTAGGGTTATTTTATTCTCCTCTATTAAAGATGAGTAATATAAAGTTCTAGCTTTACGGAGAGCTTTTTTATATGTTAGCAGACTATCTTTCCAAGTTAAATAAAATTCTTCAACATTAGTAGAGCGCCATTTTCTCTCCTGGTTTCTAGATGCTGCTTTAAAGTACGTAACTCAGAATTGAACCAAGGAGCCAGTTTCCTCTGATTGATTACTTTCTTTTTCAGTGGAGCAACTTTATCAAGTGAGGTTTGCATTGAAGTTGTAAGATGATCAACTAGATGATCTAAGTCTCTGTTCTCTGATGCATTACTCTGCAAGACAGAGGAAAACATTGATGGAAGAGATTGTTTCAATTTGGTTACAGCATTTTCTGATAAGCACCTGCTGAGATGAACTTTACTCTCAGTGACTGTGTAGTCATTTAATGTAAACTCAAGGTTATTAAAAAATGGTCGGACAGAACAGGATTTTGAGGAACTATTACCAAGTCCTTAATCTCTATACCATAGGTCAGAACTAAATCAAGAGTGTGATGATAAGAATGAGTAGATGTGCGGACGTTTTGGGTAAAACCAAATGAGTCTATTAAATTATTAAAGGCTATGCTTAAACTATCACTCTCAACATCCACATGAATATTGAAATCACCCATTATGATGATTTTATCAGTATTTAATAATAAGTCAGTTAATAATTCTGAGAATTCAGACAAAAACTGAGAGTAAGCTCCTGGTGGACGATATATAACAACTAGTAAAAGTGGCTTTTCTGATTTCCATTTTGGATGAGAAAGACTGAGGGACAGTGATTCAAAAGAATCATAACTAATAACTGGTTTGGCATTAATCAATAATCCTGACTGAAAAATAGAAGCTACTCCTCCACCTCGGCCAGTTGTTCTAGGAACATGAACATTTAAATAATTAACAGGAGTGGATTCATTTATACCAACAAAATCCTCCTGTTGTAGCCAAGTTTCTGTCAGACACAATAAATCAATATGATGATCAGTTATCAGTTCATTAACTAACAGGGATTTAGAGGAAACAGATCTGATGTTCAGTAATCCACATTTAATGATTTTATGATTTTGCTCTGGTAAAGTAACTGTGTTTATTTTAATCAGATTTTTATGGTTTATATTTTTAGAGCTGATTTTTGGTTTATTTAATTTGAGCCGTGGGCGAGTTGACACTGTTTCAATGTGGGTGTGGGTGGTGTACAGAGGAGAAGCAGCAGAGAGGGGTGGAGGACTACAACTCTGCTTCCTGGACTGGACCCTGGGTTGTCAATAATTGGGGGATCAACAAAATCAGCCATATTTCTAGAAAGAAGAGCGGCTCCGTCCAAAGTGGGATGGATGCATCTCTCCACATCAGAGCAGGTTTTCCCCAGAAAGAACTCCAGGTATCTATGTAGCCCACGTCGTTGTCAGAACACCACCTGGACACCCAGTGGTTAAACAACGACATACAGCTAAACATGTCATCGCTGGTCAGGTTGGGGAGGGGGCCGGAGAAAACTACAGAGTCCAACATAGTTTTATCAAAGTCACACACCGAAGCAACATTAATTTTAGTGACCTCTGATTGGCGTAACCGGGTGTCATTACCGCCGACGTGAATAACAATCTTACTGTATTTAGCCTTAGCCTTAGTCAGCAGTTTCAGATAAGATTCTATGTCGCCCGCTCTGGCCCCTGGAGTGCATTTAACTATGGCCGCTGGAGTCTCTAAAGCCACGTTTCAGACTATGGAGCTTCCAATAACCAGGGTCTGCTTCTCAGCAGGTGTGTCACTGAGCGAGGAAAATTGATTAGAAACATGAACGGGTCGGTGGTGAACTACGCTTGCTCCGGACCATCACCCAGCCGGCCTGGGGTCCCAGCTGCTCGGGGTCTGCTGGAGGACCGCTAACGGGAGCTAGCCTCTGTGGGACCTGGCTAGCTACTGGTTTTTCTACAGCATGGAGCCGAGCTTCCAGTTCAGACAGCTTCTCCTCCAAAGCTACCATAAGACTACTTTTGTTACATGTATCATTACCACTAAATGAGGCAGAAGAGTAGCTAAACATCTGACACATGGAGCAAGTGAGAACAGGAGAAGCCGGGAGAGAAGCAGCAGCCATGCTAAGCTAACGCTATCAAGAGCGAGCAGAGCCAAATACACCAATAAAAACCGAGAAGTGTTGAAAGATAAAAGGTGTTTTAATCACTATCCAACAGTAGAAAAACAACTGTACTAAGTGTGTTTGTGAACTAGAATTAAAAACTGTGCAAATAAATCCAGAAAACAGAGACGACTTGAGCAAACAATACACGAGCTACCATCAGACTAACAGGAAGTGACACAATATGTCTCACCACGAACGTGCAACGTCAGCCAAGTCAGCCAGTCAGAAATGCGCTGCGCTCCCACGTCAGCATGGAGTTGCTGTTAGGCAGTGTGTAAAGTGTGTGTGTGTGTGTGTACAACATGAGTAACTTTCACATCAGCAGAATCTTTTAAATCTAGTGTGATGAAGTGATGCACCATATGCCAGTCCAGATGTTGACATCAGATTAGAGATGAAGATAATGTGCTGATGATGAGCCTGAAACTGTAATTCTGACGGTTCTCTTTGGCTCGGTTCAGTTCTGACTGCTGGGATTCTGTAGCATGAACATGTGCTCCCCTGACTACAACTGCTGATCCTTGGGTTGTCGTCCAAACTCATCATGAACTGTTTTCGGTAAAGTTGCTCTAAACTTGAATGTTTGATGTTTTTCACACATTTTCCGTCCTCTGACTCAGTCAGCTACACTCTGACTAACGTTTATTTTTCTTCTTCTATGCTTTTAAGAAATATAAAAAAATGTTAATGAAGTTTGTTTTATTTGATTTTAACAGGTGTGAACATGAAAAATGTTGATTATTGTTTTCAATCATTTTAACATCCTATGGGCCTTCAGACTTGCCTGAACATAGACAGCTGAGCTCCATCCTCACAGGCTTTGACATGCTAGGAGAGGACAATGATGGTGGAGGGGGAGGGGTCTTAATTGGAGGGGGTTGGAGCTGGGGTCTGTGGTGGTGATGAGGAGGAGGGGTGGAGTTGTCTAGGTGGTGTGATGACCCATGAAGAGGTGTTGGAGGTATGGGTGAGGGGTGGGCAGTGTCCACATCAAACCTGTTAAAGAAAAGGTTCAACTTGTTGGCCTCCTGTTGGTCCCCTCCCATCAATACCGCAGTCTGCGTTACCTGACCAGTGATGCTTCTCATCTCATTCCATATTTCCCTGGTGTTTTTTGAGCCAGTTTGCTCTCCAGCTTCCTCCTGTACTGCTCCTTACCCTCCTTGATCTTGTCTCTCACCTCAGTCTGCGCTCTTCTCATCTCCTCCCTGTCCCTCCTCCTGAAGGAAGGCTTCTTCCTCTTTAGGGCTGTATTGATGTCCTTGATCACCCATGGTTTGTCATTGGGAAAGCAGAAAATGGTTTTAGTGGGGATTATGATTATCCATGCAGAAGTTAATATTATCTGTAACACAGTCAATGAGTGTGTGAATGTCCTGCCCACGTGCGTTATCGATAACGCCCTAGTCCATTACCTCAAAGCAGCCCTGCAGGGTCTCCATTGCCTCCTGTGGCCACCTCCGTACAGTTATCATGGTCATTGGCTGCCTCTGGACTGCCGGGATGTACTGGGGCTTTGTTAGGAGTGCGCGGGGAACCCAGATGATATGAGACCCAGAACGAGGCAGACACAGGGGAAATACAAAAGAACAGTGTTTATTATTTACAGTGAGTTAAATCACATCCACAGGCTGCTGGTCTGAGGCTCCTGGAAAGAGGGACGACAGGTTATTAGCTGTCCAACGGGGAAGGCTCAAGTTGTTTGTTAAAGAGTGTGTTTGTCCTTACAGTCCAACCCGAAGGGAGAGCTGGTCCTTCAGTCCAAGGCGAGCGAGCAGCAGAGGGGAATCCAAAAGAGTCCAAAAGGGGAACGAGGAAGGCTGGCACTGGAGGCAAAGAGGCACGAGGAATACCTGAGAGGCCTAGGATCCAAATCAGGTCACGAGGGAAATCCAAAGAGCACGAGGAACCAGGAAACTGGAAAAAAGAGCAAAAGGTGAACAAATTATTTTCACCAAGACATTTGCCTCACAACAGTACAATACCATAAGAGGTGATATGCTCCAGCGTTGAATCACACCGGACTGCAGCCTTAAGTAGATGGAGAGGCTCATCAGGCTGATGGCCGCCAGGTGTTGGTAATCAGCGGCCATCAGCAAGGCAGGCTGCAGGCAGTGGGATCCTTACAGTACGCCCCCTCAAGAATCGCCACCTGGCGACCTGAGGCGCTTCTCGGGGTGGTCTCTGTAAAACCTGGAAATCAAACTGGGGTCAAGGATAAAGGACCTGGGGATCCATGACCTCTCCTCAGGACCGTACCCCTCCCAATCGACCAGGTATTGGAAACCCCTGCCCCTGTGCCTCACGTCCAAGATGGAACGGACGGAGAACGCAGGGTGGTTGTCGATCAGGCGAGGCGGCGGAGGGAGGTCAGATGGAGGACACAGGGGACTGAGGGAGACAGGTTTCAGTTGTGAAACGTGGAACGTGGGATGGATGCGCATGGCCCTGGGGAGTTGGAGGCGGACCGCAGAGGGGTTGATGATGCGGGTGATGGGAAAAGGACCAATGAAGCGGGGGGCCAGTTTGCGAGGGGTGTCCCGCAGCTTAATGTCCTTGGTGGACAACCAAACTTGCTGGCCGACCTGGTAGGCGGGCGTCTCTGAACGGTGGCGGTCAGCAAACCGTTTTGCCTGGGCTGCGGTCCTAAGGAGGGCTGCTTTGGCCTGGCGCCAGATATGACGGCAACGCCTGAAGTGGTGCTGGACGGATGGGACCGAACAGTCTGTTTCTGAGTCAGGGAACAAAGGAGGATGGTAGCCTAAGGAGGCTTCAAAGGGGGACATGCCGGTGGCAGAGGAGCGGAGGGAGTTATGTGCGTACTCCACCCAAACCAAGTGCTGGCTCCAGGACGAAGGGTTAGACTCGACCAGGCAACGCAGTGTGGACTCCAGCTCCTGATTGCAGCGCTCGGCTTGTCCGTTAGCCTGGGGATGGTAACCAGAGGTGAGGCTAACGGATGCCCCGAGCGACTTGCAAAAGGAGTGCCAGACCTGGGAGATGAACTGCGGGCCTCGGTCAGAGACAATGTCCGACGGGATCCCATGGAGCCTAAACACGTGGAGGGTGAGTAACTGGGCAGTCTCAAGGGCAGAGGGGAGCTTAGGGAGGGGAACAAAATGGGCGGCTTTTGAGAAGCGGTCAACCACCGTGAGAATGGTGGTGTTGCCGTCAGATGGTGGAAGGCCGGTAACGAAGTCAAGGGCAATATGGGACCAAGGGCGACTAGGGGTCGGGAGGGGGAGCAAAGGGCCAGCCGGGGGTTGAGTACCGGACTTGTTTTTGGCACAGACAGGGCAGGCAGAAACAAAGTCCTTAATGTCAGAAGTCATGGAGGGCCACCAGAAATGGGTTTTGGGAAGGGAGAGCATGCGGTTGACTCCGGGGTGACAGGAAAGTTTATTAGTGTGAAGCCATTGGAGCACCTGGGACCGCACGCTGGAGGGGACGAAGAGGGTGCCGGGAGGACCACCACCAGGGTCTGGTTCGGAGAGGAGGGCCTGTTGGACGGTGGCGGTGATGGGCCAAGAAAGAGAGCCCACAATGCAGGACGAAGGGATAATTGAATCAGAAGGCTCAGACGAGTCTGGTGGAGCAAACTGTCTGGACAGGGCGTCCGGTTTAATGTTCTTGGAGCCCGGACGGAAAGTCAAAACAAAATTAAAACGATTAAAGAAAAGCGACCAATGGGCCTGACGGGGGGTCAGACGCTTGGCGTTCCGCAGGTAGATTAAATTCTTATGGTCAGTCCAGATTAAAAAAGGTGTCTCAGTGCCTTCCAGCCAGTGCCGCCATTCCTCGAGGGCGAGTTTGACCGCCAAAAGCTCGCGGTTGCCCACATCATAATTTCGCTCAGCTTGGGAGAGACGACGAGAGAAAAAGGCGCAGGGATGGACCTTGTTGTCCAGAGGAGACCGTTGGGAGAGGACCGCCCCAACCCCAGTGTCAGAGGCGTCCACTTCCAAAATAAACTGGTGCGCGGGGTCAGGATGGCAGAGGATGGGCGCCGAGGAAAAGAGGGACTTAAGCTTCGAGAAGGCGCTTCAGCCTCCGGGGTCCAGTGAAAGGCTCGGGCAGTCGAAGTGAGCTGAGACAGGGGGGCGGCGACACGACTGTAATCTTTTATAAACCGTCTATAGAAATTTGCAAACCCCAGGAAACGTTGTAACTGCTTCCTGGACTCGGGAGTCGGCCAGTCGACTACCGCCCTGGTCTTTTCAGGGTCGGTTCGGCAACGACCACCCTCAAAAATAAAACCGAGAAAAGAGACAGTGGAGGTGTTAAACTCGCACTTCTCAGCTTTAACGAATAATTGATTCTCCAGCAGCCGCTGAAGAACCATACGAACGTGGGCCGTGTGTTGAGCGGGGTCGCGAGAATAAATAAGAATATCATCTAAATAAACGAACACAAAATTACCAATAAAGTCGCGCAGGACGTCATTAACGAGCGCCTGAAAAATCGCGGGGGCATTGGTTAACCCAAAGGGCATAACTAAATATTCGAAGTGGCCCAGAGGAGTGCGAAAAGCGGTCTTCCACTCGTCGCCCTCTTTAATACGGACGAGGTGGTACGCGTTTCGGAGATCAAGTTTAGAAAAGCAGGAAGCAGACTGTAACTGCTCCTGAAGTGAGTCAATAAGAGGAAGAGGGTATTTATTTTTAATTGTTATGTTATTTAAACCGCGATAATCTATACATGGCCGAAGTGACTTATCTTTTTTAGAAACAAAGAAAAAACCCGCTCCCACAGGGGAGGTCGAGGGTCTAATAATGCCAGAGGCAAGAGATTCATTTATATAGTTAGTCATAGACTCCCTCTCAGGACCAGAAAGGTTGTAGAGTCTGCTTGACGGCAAGGGGGCGCCAGGTAACAAGTCAATCGCGCAGTCGTAGGGACGATGAGGAGGAAGTGACAAAGCGCTTTGTTTACTAAAGACGGCCGCCAGGTCGCGGTATTCTGCAGGAACCGAGGAAAGATCGATCTCCTCTAGAGGAGGCGTGTCACGAGGGGACGCTTTAACAGCAGAGCGTAAACAATTGCTGAGGCACTTGTCGCTCCATTTATCAACACAGCCGCGCTCCCAGTTAATAACTGGGTTATGGTTACGAAGCCAAGGGAAACCTAGAATTACTTGAGGAGTATGAGAATTGAAAACGAAGAAATCAGTCATTTCATGATGATTTCCCGACATAATGACATGTAACTCGGTGGTCTTTAAATTAATACGGGTCAGCGTGTCTCCGGTTAAGCCGGCGACAGAAATTGACGGTATTTCGCGAGTCGGAAGAGAATATTCTTTAACTAAATCGGAGCTAATCAAATTCTGTTCAGCGCCAGAGTCAATAAGAGCTGAAAAAGAAAGGCCTTTGAGCTGGCTTACGAAGAAGGTGATCTTGGCTGTGTCCGACAAGAACTGGGAGGGAGCCCCCTCGAAGGCGAGTCGGCACTGGAGCAAGAAGCCGCCACATTGGTCAGGGTCTCCGGTGAAAAACTCAGAGGGTTTAATGAAAATTTGTTGAACAGGAGGAGTGGGACCAAGAGCCACGGGGGCTGACGGAACGACTGGAGCTGGGGAGGCAGAAGCTTGCAGCTGACGTTTAATGGAATAAATCATACCTCCGAGCTCCTGAAGGTTGGACTGGACCGTGGTCTGGTGAGTCAGCACCTGATGAATTACTTTGTCCATCCTGTCGATCCGCTCCTCCGCGGGAACGGGGGAGGTCTGCTCGCTCTTGGTCTCATTCTGGGTCTGTTGTGGCTGGAGCATTTCTGTTAGGAGTGCGCGGGGAACCCAGATGATATGAGACCCAGAACGAGGCAGACACAGGGGAAATACAAAAGAACAGTGTTTATTATTTACAGTGAGTTAAATCACATCCACAGGCTGCTGGTCTGAGGCTCCTGGAAAGAGGGACGACAGGTTATTAGCTGTCAAACGGGGAAGGCTCAAGTTGTTTGTTAAGGAGTGTGTTTGTCCTTACAGTCCAACCCGAAGGGAGAGCTGGTCCTTCAGTCCAAGGCGAGCGAGCAGCAGAGGGGAATCCAAAAGGGTCCAAAAGGGGAACGAGGAAGGCTGGCACTGGAGGCAAAGAGGCACGAGGAATACCTGAGAGGCCTAGGATCCAAATCAGGTCACGAGGGAAATCCAAAGAGCACGAGGAACCAGGAAACTGGAAAAAAAGAGCAAAAGGTGAACAAATTCTTTTCACCAAGACATTTGCCTCACAACAGTACAATACCATAAGAGGTGATATGCTCCAGCGTTGAATCACACCGGACTGCAGCCTTAAGTAGATGGAGAGGCTCATCAGGCTGATGGCCGCCAGGTGTTGGTAATCAGCGGCCATCAGCAAGGCAGGCTGCAGGCAGTGGGATCCTTACAGGCTTGAGGTAGACAAAGTTGGGATCTGATTTGCCCAAGGGGGGTAGAGCGATGGTGCTGTATGCTTTGGTCACATTAGCATACAGCAGGTCCAGTGTTTTATTTTCTTTCGTTTTACAGTCTACAAACTGTTTAAATTTTGGCAAGGTTAAGTCCACTGTGACATTGTTATAATCCACAGACATTGCAATGACGGCATCAGGATGCTGAGTCTGAAATCTGGTGATCGTGGAGAAAATGTCATCAGCCCACAATGCATCAGCAGTTTATGGAATGTAAACACCCACAATGATGACGTGTGGAAATTCACGAGGCAAATATTATGGTCAGAGGCCGATTGCCAGCAGTCAAGTGTCCGGGCTACAGACGTGCTCCTTCACTGTGATATACCATACCATACCATACCAATTTATTTATATAGCACTTAAAACAGCAACAAGGCCAACCAAAGTGCTGTACAAAAGAACACAAACATGCACAGCGGACAGGAAAACATAAAATAGAAATACAGATACAAATAGCAGCAGAAGCTAACTAAAATGGCCAACAGAGTAGAGAACAGACCGGACCAAAACAAATCACACCATGTTAAAGGCAAGAGAATAGAAGTGGGTCTTCAAGCGAGACTTAAAGACTGAGAGTGTGGGAGCCTGCCGGACACTCAGTGGCAACTCATTCCACAGTCGTGGACCTGCAACAGAGAAAGCCCTGTCACCTCTGAGCTTACGACGGATTTCTGGAACTGAGAGAAGCATCTGGTCTGCTGACCTCAGGGAGCGCGGTGGGACATATGGCTGCAGAAGATCAGTGAGATAGGATGGGGCGGAACTGTTCAGTGATTTAAAAACATACATGAGAATTTTGAAATGGATCCGAAGGTGAATGGGTAGCCAGTGCAGGGAGGCCAAAACTGGCGTGATGTGCTCTCTATAGCCTGTACCAGTTAAAAATCGGGCTGCAGCATTTTGGACCAGTTGTAGACGAGCAATGGAGGACTGACTGATTCCAAACAGAAGTGAATTGCAGTAATCAAGCCTAGATGTTATGAAGGCGTGGATCACTGTCTCGAGGTTCTTTTTGGAGAGTATAGGCTTCAGCTTAGACAGCCGTCTCAGCTGAAAAAAACAGGATTTGAC
>NC_056516.1:40286793-40290429 GCF_014905685.2 Nematolebias whitei
GTCACAGATACAAGGCGTTTCCTAGCATTCAGAGTTAGACAGGATCTTTTTCTGAAAAAGAAACCCAGTTTAACTTTCAGTTTCTTTACCAAGTTTTCCACATGGAGCTTAAAATAGAGATGTGAGTCGACCAAGAAACCCAAATATTTATAGGAATCAACAAACTCAATCGGGACACCATTTGAGGATAAAATCGGAGGAAGAGTTGCTGGGACCAACTTCCTATTTGAAAAAAGCATCCCTTTGGTTTTGTCGGCATTTAGGATAAGTTTGAGGCGGAACAAATCTGTCTGGATGATGTTGAATGCAGATTTCAAAAGCTGGAAATCCTTAGCAACAGTTTTAGCTCGACAATAGACAACTGTGTCATCAGCATATAAATGTATGGATGTGTAGTGAACTAAGCCTCAGGTCAAAAACCTGACCCTGAGGGCCTTCCTGGAACAGGAACTGTTATTTCATTGATTTGAGTCCAGAAACACAGATTAAGCTCATCCAGAGACTTTCTAAGTGTGTCCTGCACGGATCAATTGAAAGAACACTCTCTGTTTATGATCATTACTATTTTACAATATCTTGATAATCAAAGTGTGTTTAGTTCAAACCATTTTAAATGTTGAAGTGAACTACTCATTTTAAATCAACTGTGAAACAGTATAAATGATTTTTATTCCTCATTCAAAGTAGAAATCAAGTTAAAATGCCTGTTACAAAGTAATGATGCATTTTTGATCTTCGGTCTGAAATGAGAAGGAGTCGGTCAAAAGTCAAGGAACGGTCAAAAACATGTTTATCGGAACGAAATGTCATGTTTAACTCTCTCAGATAGATAGAAGGAGACTGGCTCCTAAATGTCTCTGTTTCTTCAAAACATCTTTCTGTCTGTTCTTAAAACATCTACTCTGTCTCCTTGACTTGTAATAACCTCTTACGTCACTAAAACCACACCCCTGTTGGTTCTTTCAACCAATCAGGAAGTTCTCAGAGGAACCGGAAGTGACCTCTTTAAAAGGGTCGACACTTCCTAGTTCCAAGCAGAACAAGAGTTCCAAGCAGAACAACATTCCAGAGAGAACCAGAGTTCCAGGGAGAACCTCGAACGAGATGTTCCTGAACGAGAGAAGTTCAGAAGAACAGAAGTTCGAACAGTTTCTAATGGAGTGACGAGAGTCCGTTGATGCCACGACGTCTCGCTGTGGCTGTACCCGACGAACGCTCTGAACAATGAGGAAGTCTGTTCTGTGATGATCTCACGACTCCTGAGGTCACAGCTGTTCTTACGGAGACGCTGAAAAGAGTTGAAAGAAAACTCTACACCGGAGCCGAAACTATCGTCTGCAAAGGTAAAAGAGTCGATCTTCACTTGCAAGTGTACCGTGGGTTAAGCTGCGTCCAAAGGAGCGTGTTGTTCTGGTTATACAGACACATTCCCTGACCCATCTCTCTCCATTTAAACTTCATTTTCCCATCTTTAAAACTCTTCTATCTGCCAGTAATTAATCCAGATATTTTCAGAAATGTCTGTTGTATTTCAGTTGCAAGTAAGAAATCATTGCCGTATGATTTCTCATTGTAAAGCTCATTAATTAAGCTGTGTTAATTGGAATAAATCTGCCAATTATTGTAAATGTGTGATGTGTTTAAATCGTTGAAAATAAACGACCCACTGTTGGTGGTGGGTCAAAGATAAAAACACGTTTCCGTCCACATTTAATCATTCAAGGCACGATAGTACTCAGTCCAGAAAAATGAAAGAATCCGTTTAAATAAAGGATAATATCAGACGCATTTTATCTCTCATTACAGATGCATTAGAGATGTTTTTACCTACATTATGTATGTAGATTGTAAAGAGGGTGAGTCCTAAAACTGAGCCTTGTGGTACACCATTGTTGACTGTTAAATAACTGGAGGAAGTGCTACTATGTTGAACACATTGCCTCCGGTCTGAAAGATAGTTAGAGAACCAACCAATGGTGTGTTCTGAGAAACCAATTTCTGAGAGCTTATGACACAAGATGTTATGATCCACAGTATCGAAAGCTTTAGACAGGTCTAAGAAAAGTGCAGCACAACAATCCTTAGCATCCAGTGCTTCAACAACGTCATTAAGAACCTTCAGTGAAGCAGTGGTTGTGCTGTGTTGTTTCCTGAAACCAGATTGATGTGGAGGTACGATGTTAAATGAGTCCAGGTAATTTTTGATTTGACAGTTTATCAGTTTTTCTAGAACCTTGGCTAAAATGCAAAGTTTAGAGATTGGTCCATAGTTGTTCAGTGAGGTGGGGTCACCTCCCTTCAGCAAAGGAAGAACAAAGGCTGTTTTCCAAGTGTCTGGGATGGAGTTTTGTCTTATGTAGAGATTGAAGATGTGGGTCACAGGGACTGTGATGATATGAGTAGCCAGCCTTAAGAAATAAGGTGGAAGTTCATCTGGACCTGCAGATTTTTTAGGATCAAGATCTTTTAACAGTTTATTGACCTCACTGACTGAGAACGGAGAAAAAGAGAAGGTGTGATTAACTGAGGATTGACTTGTAGGAGGGATTTGATTTGTAGAAGTTTGGTTATTAAGTGAAGTGGCTGATTTTCCATTAGTAACTGTGTCAAATGAACTAGAAGCAACAAAATGTTTGTTCAGGATCTCGTGCTTATTTGACACAGGAACAGAGTTAACGAGAAGTTGTGATGGGAGGTCAGATGATTGGGGGGTGCCTGAGAGAGATTTGATGGTTTTTCAGAATCTGTTGGGGTCCTTTAGGTTTTTGGAGGTCTGAGATAAGAAATAGTTACGTTTTGCTGCTTTGATGGCAGTTGTAGATTTATTCCTCATCTGCCGAAAACTCAACCAATCAGTGTCTGAGACAGATTTTCTTGCTGCAGCCCAAATGCGATCTCTCCTGTGCAGGAGGTCAGCTAGCTTTGGAGTAAACCAGGGGCTGTGTTGTCCTTTTATTCTGAACTGACGAAAAGGAGCATGTTTGTTAACAAAATAAATGAAACTATTATGAAAATAGTTCCAAGCAGAGTTCACATCGTCAGTTAATAGAATACCATGCCAGTCAAAGTGGGATAGATCCGAGAAGAATGACTGTTCACAAAAGCGTTTCAGATCCCTTTTGTGAATTAATCTGGATTTAGAAGGTGGAAGTTTAATGTCTCTGAGAGTCGCTGTCACACAATATCCTGATGCATGCTCAATAATCCAGGTAGAAAAATCTAAAAAAGTTAAATCTGGTCCTCTGGACATTCAAAAAAAACCAAAACAAAGAAAAACAACAAAAAATGTAGAAACGTTTCGTCTCTCGTCCGAGAGACTTCTTCAGTCTGAGGTGATGTATTCAGCTCAGTCTCTTAAATAGCACCTTCTCAGAGTGGATCAACCAGTTTGCTGCTGACAACCAAAACCAGCTGATCACATGCTCAAGAAGGACCATCAGCCTAACAATGGATCATTAGCACCTGATGGCTGTTTACTGTTCACAGAGGGCTGAGTGATACTAGCAATCACAGCATTGTAAGAGGGGGACAGTTGAACCTGGAGGCTCCACCCCTGTTTAATGATGGACGGTTTCTTTTCACAAAGATGGCCTCCTTTACTCCTCTCTCAAACCATCGTTCCTCTCTGTCCAGGAT
>NC_056516.1:40290529-40292264 GCF_014905685.2 Nematolebias whitei
GACCGGGAGATACGTCTGGTTCCACCAGAGGACCGAGAGAAAAAAAAAACAGGTCTAAGATGGAAGATTTTTCAGGATGATTTTTGTTTGGTCTAGTGGGAGAGGCGATCAGTTGGGTTAGACTGAGTGACAGGCAACATTCCTTGAATTTATCACAGAGAGGGATAGACTTGTCCTATTCAGAACTACCAGCAAGTCTGTTTCAGAACCAAGAACAGAGGCAGAACATACAGCATCTGTCTCAGGCGCATGGACAGAACCTCCAACGTCCATCTCAGGACCATGGACAGAACCTCCAGCGTCCATCTCAGGACCATGGACAGAACCTCCAGCGTACGTCTCAGGACCATGGACAGAACCTCCAGCGTCCGTCTCAGGACCATGGACAGAACCTCCAGCGTCTGTCTCAGGACCATGGACGGGGCAGAACCTGCCACTAATTTTAGATTTGTTTTTTTGTGCACGTTTTATCTTTTTCAAAACTCTGCTTGCACAGTATAGTGTGGTTTCTTTTGGGAATTGTAACTATGCAATTTTTATGTCCTTTGATCCTGGTTTTAATTGTGTTTGGAATACCTTTATGATGACGCTCTTTCACACACACACACAAACACACACACACACACACCCGTCTTTGCAGAAATGTGCTAAATGCCATTCTTTACACGAGGGAGCAGCTGATCTGCCTCGAACACAGCAGAGTCTTTGGGTAGAAACATGTAAACCCAGAGCAGGAATAAGACAGCGACTGGTGAGGAGGGAGTATAAACTGTACCTTTTATTTATTTATTTATTCATTCATTCATTCATTTCATTTCAGTTAAAACAAGACTTATTCCATACAAATAAAATAAGACATATAAAATGAAAGGCAGCAGAAGAACGAATTCTTATCATTTCTGCCTCTTCTAAACAATATCAATTCAAAACGATCTATTCAAACAATACATAATACAACCAACCAAAAAACTTATCACAATTCATTATAATTCCATATAAATATCCAACTTAAATATATTTCATCATCAATACATTCTTAATCTTTTATTAAATACAACTAATGAATTCTCCTTTTTGATATCATTATCAAACCATTCCATAAACTCATTCCCTTGATCCAAGTAGACCTGCCCTTAAAACTTGTTCTATATTTCATCTTTACAAAAATATCTGTTCCCTTTAAATTAGAACAACTATTCCTTTGAATGAAATACACTTGTATGTTTGATGGTAACTTTTGGTTCTGAGCCTTGTACATAAATAATAGAATATTTTAATCCACCAAATCATAAAACTTGAGAATTTTCAGTTGATAAAACAAAATACTTGAAGGATGGCGATAATGCTTTTTTGCGATAACTCTTCTAACTCTTTTTTGTAAAATAAAAATAGACTTGGTTGCAGTTTTACAAGCTGTACCCCAGAGAGCAACACAATAAATCAAATGTGGCACAACAATTGTATGGTACAGTGACACGATGCTTTATCAGTCAGAAATTCTCGTACTTTATGTAGCGTTGCTGTAGACCTGGAAATTTTAGTTCTTACAAAATTAATATGTTTTTTCCATGTCAATGTATCATCTATAATCACTCCCAGAAACTTTACTTCACTCACTCTATCACACAATCAATTTCAAAAGGAAAATCTATAAATGGCTTTTTTTTACTAAATATCATATAATTTGATTTTTCTAGATTAAGTGATAATTTATTTAATTTAAACCAAGTATGAA
>NC_056516.1:40292364-40293792 GCF_014905685.2 Nematolebias whitei
AAGTTTTTTTATGTTTTGGAGATTTTCTAGCATGTAAGATATATTTGTATTTATACTTCTACAGTTCAAATGAATTATAGAAAGATCATCATTTGTCATGTTAACTTCCTTAAACTGTTCTTCATTGTAGTATTTACTGTCTTTTTTAGCTGGAAAAAGATTTCTATCTAGTTCTTCATCATCATTATATATTTTAAATTCCAAATCCTCATTCGTCATGAGTAAGCTATTGTCTTTCGTTAAACCATTTTACTTAGTCCTCCTTATATGTGAATCATCGAGCATAGTTTTCTAATATATCTTATCTTATATACTTATCCAATTTTTTCCAATTCCTTCACATCTTGTATTATCTTCGCTTGCAACCCTTCCTGTACTCTAATCCATATCTTTCCATTTCTTGTCTACGTTGAGACTATCTTTTTTCTTTTCCGTAACAACCTTGCTTCGCGTGCAATGATACCATTTCTTTTTGTCAAATGTTTGTTAATAAACACATTAGTTCCCTTAAGTTTATTTGCCTGCATGATTACTGCATTTCTAGATTTCTACTAATGAATTTTACCACAATAATCGGTTTAGATTTCTCAGCTTTGTTAGGCAATGTATGACATAGAGAAATGTCTTCATATTTAATGTCTATTTCCTTGTTCTGTAGAAAAGTCACCACCTGTTCTTCGAGAGTCCTCTGTTCTTGTGGAGATGCATCTTCAGCAATACCTTCTCTTGAAGTGGCCTTTGAATATGAAGATTTTAATGCAAGACCAGATATGATTATATTGTCTTGCCTAGAGTTTTGTTCCAATTCATCCATCCTATGCTCAAGTTCATTTATTTTTTATCCTTCATGTTTAATTGTACTCTTAATTGTTTCACTTCTTCAAACAAACCGATCAAAAGTTTCTGTTGGGTTGACAAATTTGTAATTTCAGTACTCATAAAGTTCAGAGATTTCTTTATCTCCTCCATATCATCTGTGTTAGATTCCAATAGATCATGTTTTTTTGTTTTTCATTTTGCCATTACTCACTGTAACAGCCGCTCTCCTGCTGGTCTTGATTTTTCAAGTCTTGAACCTTAATTAGCCGAAGCACCATGTCGGATGAAAAAAAAAATCTATTATTTATCTATTATTATGGGGAATGATCGGTCGCTGGTAAATAAGATGGCCAAACTAGCAGCACTCATCTGGAGTCAGCTTGTGTTTCAGGAGGCCTCAGTGGTGTGTTTCACAGAGACTTGTTGTGATGATATACCGGACTCTACAGTGGAGTTAACTAGCTTTCACTGTGTGCAGGCAAACAGGAGTTGCAGAGAGAGCTGCAAGTAAGCATGAGGAGAGGGGTCGCAATCTATGTTACCAACAAATGGTGCAACCCTTGTCAAATCCTGTTTTTTTCAGCTGAGACGGCTGTCTAAGCTGAAGCC
>NC_056516.1:40293892-40300668 GCF_014905685.2 Nematolebias whitei
AGATGTTGGATGCTGCAGATGTTGGATGCTGCAGATGTTGGATGCTGTCTATCATGGTGCACTAAGATTCATAACTGGCTGTAACTACCGTACCCACCACTGCACCCAGTATTCACTGGTTAACTGGTCACCATTAACTTCACACAGACTCTCCCACTGGTATATTTTCATCTTTAAATCACTTCCTGGTCTGCTGCCTTCATACATCTCCTCCTACATGTCTCTGTGTGAGTGCAGCTACAGCGTGCGCTCTCAGGACATTATTACCTGCAGTGTTCCCTCAGTGAGGACTGAACTAGACAAAAGGACCTTCTCCTACTCCGCTCCTGTTTCCTGGAATACCTTGTAAAAACATCTGAAGCTCTTGACCTTTGACCTCTCTAAGTGGCTTTAAAATTCTTTTGGACTCCTGGCAGGGACCAATGCAGACATGTTCCTGTTTTTAGTTTTCTACATTCGCCTTATAATCTAGCTGTTTGTTACTCTTCTTGCATCTTATTTGTATAAAAAATAATAAAATAAAAATATGTATGCCTTTTTTATAACTGTCCATTGTTGTCATCTTTCTTTGTTGAAATCAGGTCTCTCTTCTAAATGAGTCCTCGAGGGTCAGTGGGGTTTATCTGTCTAAATAAATGTTGAATGAATGACCCATTAGTCCATCATTGACTTGTTTCTATAGATAAACATTTTTTCTGCTTCGTCATTTTGTCCCGACTTCTGACCTTTGACCTCTGACCTCTGCTCTTCTTCTCCTTTGTTTTTCTGTTGCAGTGGTTCTGCTGAATTCAAAGGAGACTCAGGCAGAACTGGGCTGGACCTCCTACCCCCCCAACGGAGTAAGTTCCGTTTCCTTTTTCCATTTACTTCCTGTCCCTTTGTGAATCCGTACATACCTCCTCTCACAGCTCATCAATTCTAAGTAACGCAGGTCCAAATGAGCCATTCTGACCCACTCCAGCATGTTGCCTCAGATAAATAGTTACCTTCATGTGGATCAATATTGTTTGTGATAAGTTATAGCTCCAAGACAAATGGGCTTTTTAAAAGAATGACCCGGTACCACAACAGTTTCACACACCTCCCACCTGACCTCTACACACTCATATGTGTGTGAATGTGCGTGCGTGTTCTGATTCACCTTCCATCCTGACAGAAAACACTCAGAGAGCCCTGTTTGACCCACACTGTCCTCATCACCACCCAGAACTACTCATCACTGGCTGCTGGTTCTGTTTGTTTCAGGGACCAATTCCGAATCCAGAATCGAATGTTTTGGTCACTTTCGCACTATTTCAAATCATTGTGCTGCTAGGATGACTTATTTTTTATATGTTCTCTGTAGATAAGTCAGGAACATTGAGCTCCGCCCTCGTCCTGATACGTTCTCTGAGCTCCGCCTTCACATATAAAGGAGGCTTATTGAAAATGTTTGCTTGCTGTTCAAGCACCAGAGAACAGAAATATTACAGTCTGAGTTCTGTTCTTTAAGCTATGACTAATTCAGATTTGCATCACAAAAGAAGGGAAGTCAGGAGTGAAGGTGTTGAGATCCAAGCAGAACGCAAAGAAGATCTTGTTGGTTATCAATGATCAGCAGTGTGAGAACATCTCATCAGAAGAACTCATATATAAATATATATATATATATATATATATATATATAAATACTGTCACAAAGATCAAACCATCTCATGACATTGTCTGCTGCAGTTTTTACTGAAAATGTCTCCAAAGGCTTCAAACCGTTGAGTGCCAGCAGTTCAAACAGGTCAGGCAGGACCGCACCATGCTGAGTAGCTCCTGCAGCTATGTGCTGAGATGAAGAGCCTCTGCTGCTCGTTCATTTAAAACAGATCAGACTTAATGGTGACATCATTCATCTGGTTCTGGACTCGGGTCTCAGGGCAGCATCTGGATCAGGGATGTCCAGCATCTCTCTCCACAGCCACTTCTTCCAGCTCTTCTAAGAGAACTCTGAGGCGTTCTGTTATAGGCATCAGAACTATCTAAAATATCCTGATGCATGCTCAATAATCCAGGTAGAAAAATCCAAAAAAGTTCAATCTGGTCCTCTGGACATTCAAAAAAACACAAAACAAAACAAAGCAAAAAACTGTAGAAACGTTTCGTCTCTCATCCTGAGGACTTCCTCAGTCTGAGGTGCTGTTTTCAGCTCAGTCTCTTAAATAGCACCTTCTCAGAGTGGATCAACCAGTTTGCTGCTGACAACCAAAACCAGCTGCTCACATGCTCAAGAAGGACCATCAGCCTAACAATGGATTATTAGCACACTGATGGCTGTTTACTACTCACAGAGGGCTGAGTGATACTAGCAATCACAGCATTGTAAGAGGGGGACAGTTGAACCCAGAGGCTCCACCCCTGTTTAATGATGGACGGTTTCTTTTCACAAAGATGGCCTCCTTTACTCCTCTCTCAAACCATCGTTCCTCTCTATCCAGGATGTGAACATCTTCATCCCTGAACGAGTGACCTCTGGCCTGGAGATGAGTGTAGACCTCAGAGTCCTGGCCTGATGATGTTGCTCTTCTGTGCTGGTCCATCCTTTTGGCCAGTGGCTGTTTAGTTTCCCCGATGTAAGACTGATCACCCTCCTGACACTGAACAGCATACACAATATTACTCTGTTTGTGCCGGGGGACTGGATCTTTGGGATGAACCAGTCTTTATTGTATTTTGGGCTTTTAAACCCCAAAATACATTACGGCAAAGACTGGTTTTTCGAGGAAGCCTCGCCCTGGGTCACGCGGAAAACATTCCCGCGACACATGACGGCGGTTGAAAGGCGGACTGGTGACAGCCATACAAAACATGACGCATCACTTAAACGCACGTTCACTCCACGAACGTTACGTAGAGTGGCTAAAACATGCTTGCCGGTCAGATGGATGGACAAGGTGTTATGCAAATGGTTACAAGTTACAGTTTGCAACCCGACCCCCTCCATTCGGAGGAGTTATATAGACGGTTCTGTCATCACCAGACCAAATCTCATCCCTCAATGCAGAAGTCCAAGTGCTTCTGATAAAAGTAATCTCCAGGGTTCCCAATGGAGAGGAAAACACAGGGTTTTACTCACGTTACTTCCTGGTTCCCAAATGGATCGGAGGGATGAGACCGATTTTGGATCTGTCAGCTTTCAACAAGGCGATCATGGACAGACCGTTTTCACATGTTGACAACCAGACAGCTGTTGAACAACATCCAGAGAAACGCATACCGATCATCCCAACACAGAAAATTCCTGCGTTTTCTCCTTTCAGGGGATGAAGTATCAGTACAACGGGCTGCCGGTCGGGTATTCCCTCGCACCTCGTACGTTCTCAGTGTGTGGAGACAGCCCTGCATCCATTACACAGAGCAGAGATGAGAGTTTTGTTTTACCTGGACGACCTGCTGCGGCGGTCACGCTCCAGACAGGAAGCAGTGACCGCAGGCTCAGGTGTTGACATCACACCTGTCAAATCTGGGCTTCGCCATAAATTGGAAGAAAAGCTTGATTTTCCCGGCCCAGACAATTGTTTATCTGGGAGTGGAGTTAAATTCAACCACCATGAAGGCTTGTTTATCACAAATGAGAATCGACACTTTAAGAGACCAGCTCTGCCACGTAAGACCTGGCAGAGTGGTAACAGCTGTCCCTGTCATGAAGCTGTTAGGAATGATGTCATCAGCTCACACAGTGGTCCCGCTGGGTTTATTACACATGAGACGTCACCAGAGGTGGTTTGTGCGTCTGCGTGTGGATCCAGTAAAACAAAGAGACGGATGATCACTGTCCCTCCCTCCGTGAGGGCAGACCTCCGACACTGGGGAAACACCCTGGTTCTGTCGGAGGGAGCCCCCGTCAGCAGACCCACGTCACGTGTCAGTCTTCACGGACACGTCGCTGTCAGGCTGGGCGGGGACATGCCTATCTCAAGCAGTAGGGGCGCTGTGGCCCCATCACACATCAGCCCACATAAATGTTTTGGAGTGTCGCACGGTGCTGAATGTGATTCAGCACTTTGCTCCCGTGCTACAGAATCAACATGTGTTGATTCACACAGACAACAAGGTGACTGCTGCGTACATAAACCGACAGGGGGGTATGTGCTCAGCCCAGAAGTTACACATTGCGCAAAAGCTTCTGTGTTGGGCTCACCAAAATCTGCTCTCCATCAGAGCAGTTTACATACCCGGTGTTCTGAACAAAGGGGCAGATGTGATGTCCAGGGGCGGCCCACGTCACGGGGACTGGACTCTCCATCCAGACCTGATGACTTAGACGTGACAGAAATTTGGCAAAGCAGCTGTGGACCTGTTTGCGACACGAGAGAACGCTCAGTGTCAACTATGGTTTTCCCTGAGACCGCGAGACAAACCACCACTGGGGGTGGATGCATTTGCCCACAGCCCATGGCCCAAAACGCTTCTGCACACATTTCCTCCACCTCCTCTGATTTTACGGTTCCTGAACTGAGTTCAGGAGGAGGGATTGACAGCTCTCCTGGTGGCCCCCGAGTGCGTGAACACACCATGGTTCTCAGCCCTACAACGCCCGCTGTCGGGGCGCCTGTGGAAACTGCCATGAAGGGAGGACGCTCTCCTCCAGGCAGGAGGAGCGATCAGGAGTTACTCAGAAATAGGCCAGCACCTGTGGGTCCGGCCACTGAGCGGTTCCGCTTAGAGAGGATGGGTCTCCCACAGGATGTAGTGCGCACAATCCAGGATTCACGTGCTGCATCTACCACAGCTCTGTACACATCAAAGTGGACAGTTTTTCAGCGCTTGTGTATAGAGAAAGGTGTAGAGGCCACCTCATGTCCATTAGGCGGCGTGCTGTCTTTTCTACAACAGCTGATGGACAGGAAGTTGCCATTTCAGCACGATTAAAACGTACGCTGCAGCCATTTCTTCCTGCCATGAAGGGTTCGGAGACAGAACAGCTTTTAATCACCCGCTGATGAAGCGGTTTCTAAAAGGCATACAGAGACGTAGGCCTGTTTCACGCCCACTTGTGCCACAGTGGGATTTAACGCTGGTCCTGCGAGCCCTGATCAAAGCTCCATTTGAGCCTCTGGATCAGGTTCAAATTAAATTATTGTCTCTTAAAACAGCCCTGCTGCTGGCTTTAACATCCGCTAAGAGGGTGAGTGTTTCATCTGCTTTCTCTGTCGCTCCGTCATGTCTTAGAATTCAGGCTGACAGGCAGCTCAGCTGATTTAAGACCAAACCCAGCCTTTATGTCTAAAAACATCACGAGCTCTTTTAAATCAAGAGCGATATCGTTGGAGGGGGCCCCCCCCCCCCCCCCACAGATCAGAAGAAGAAGCATCTTGCCATCTTCTTTGTCCGGAGCGGGCGTTGACGTGTTACATAGTGCGCACGGCTGTAATGCGCCAAACTCAACATCTTTTTGTGCATTATAGAGATTCACCTGCAGGTCGCCGTTATCCATCCAGCGCTTGTCACACTGGCTGTGTGAGGCCATTTCTGAAGCCTACAGAGCATCAGATTTAGAGCCTCCTGTCAACCTCTAAGCACACTCGACCAGGGGTATCGCATCTTCGACTGCTCTGCATAATGGTATGACAATGCAGGACATTTGCACTGCGGCCGCATGGTCAGCACCCTGCTCATTCATTCGCTCTTATCTACGTGATGTGACGGTTCGTTCCATGACACATTCTGTCCTTAGTGCTCTAACAGAATGAATATTGTTGTTTTCATGGAACTCTGTTTAATTCACATCTGTCGGCATGCTTCAGAGTGTGAGATGTGTATCAGTCACAAGTTGTGTCTGTTATTTTGGTTCTATTGTCACTAATCAGTTCATGACTATTGTTACCAATCAGTTCATTTGATTAATAATCAGTCATTTGTTATTATTAATCTGTCTATACTGCTCAGCCATGAACGCATAGTTACACAACATGCGTCTATGCATGGCTCACATAATTACGCAATGCGTAATTACGTACATGGGAGCTGAGTGACAAGACGTTTTTTGGGCAAGCTTCTGCTTCATACGGTGTTCGAATGGACCCAGTGAGGTGAGGACCACATCTGCTTCGCCCTTAACCCACCAAGCGACAGCCTTAAAGGGCGAAGCCTATATGAAATAGAACGTTGGTTACGTACTGTAACCCCAGATTCTATGAGTATAAGCGTAGTCCTTTAAGCGTCGGGCCTCACTGGCTCCTAAATGGCTGAAGAAAAAGCTATTTTTGGGAGCCGATTTCCCGCTCTTAACGTAATTTATACGGACCGGGTAGGGCCCACACAGCAGGTGGGCGTGGACTAAATTTTTTCAGTGCAAATGCTCCGCATAACGGGATAAACCCACCAAGCGACAGCCTTAAAGGGCTACGCCTATATTCATAGAATCTGGGGTTACAGTACGTAACCAACGATTTCAACAAAGAAAGATGACAACAATGGACAACAGCGACAACAATAAACAGTTATAAAAAGTCATACTGTAGGTTTTTTTTTTTTTTAAGTGCTTAACAAAAAATATCACATCATCAAATAAAAAGTAGCAAGATATATTTACTGCACATGGAATAAAAATATAAAACAAAAACAATTAGAAACAATGAAATACTAAATCAGATCTGATGACCTTGTGTTAAATAGGAATAATAACAAAAGCATAAACAGAATCGGCATCAATGAAAAACTAGATCTAAATCCAATCCCCCTGTGTTAAATGTCAGTGAGTACAGATGTGTCAGTGAGTACAGATGTGTCAGTGAGTACAGATGTGT
>NC_056516.1:40300768-40301962 GCF_014905685.2 Nematolebias whitei
TTCGACTGCTCTGCATAATGGTATGACAATGCAGGACATTTGCACTGCGGCCGCATGGTCAGCACCCTGCTCATTCATTCGCTCTTATCTACGTGATGTGACGGTTCGTTCCATGACACATTCTGTCCTTAGTGCTCTAACAGAATGAATATTGTTGTTTTCATGGAACTCTGTTTAATTCACATCTGTCGGCATGCTTCAGAGTGTGAGATGTGTATCAGTCACAAGTTGTGTCTGTTATTTTGGTTCTATTGTCACTAATCAGTTCATGACTATTGTTACCAATCAGTTCATTTGATTAATAATCAGTCATTTGTTATTATTAATCTGTCTATACTGCTCAGCCATGAACGCATAGTTACACAACATGCGTCTATGCATGGCTCACATAATTACGCAATGCGTAATTACGTACATGGGAGCTGAGTGACAAGACGTTTTTTGGGCAAGCTTCTGCTTCATACGGTGTTCGAATGGACCCAGTGAGGTGAGGACCACATCTGCTTCGCCCTTAACCCACCAAGCGACAGCCTTAAAGGGCGAAGCCTATATGAAATAGAACGTTGGTTACGTACTGTAACCCCAGATTCTATGAGTATAAGCGTAGTCCTTTAAGCGTCGGGCCTCACTGGCTCCTAAATGGCTGAAGAAAAAGCTATTTTTGGGAGCCGATTTCCCGCTCTTAACGTAATTTATACGGACCGGGTAGGGCCCACACAGCAGGTGGGCGTGGACTAAATTTTTTCAGTGCAAATGCTCCGCATAACGGGATAAACCCACCAAGCGACAGCCTTAAAGGGCTACGCCTATATTCATAGAATCTGGGGTTACAGTACGTAACCAACGATTTCAACAAAGAAAGATGACAACAATGGACAACAGCGACAACAATAAACAGTTATAAAAAGTCATACTGTAGGTTTTTTTTTTTTTTAAGTGCTTAACAAAAAATATCACATCATCAAATAAAAAGTAGCAAGATATATTTACTGCACATGGAATAAAAATATAAAACAAAAACAATTAGAAACAATGAAATACTAAATCAGATCTGATGACCTTGTGTTAAATAGGAATAATAACAAAAGCATAAACAGAATCGGCATCAATGAAAAACTAGATCTAAATCCAATCCCCCTGTGTTAAATGTCAGTGAGTACAGATGTGTCAGTGAGTACAGATGTGTCAGTGAGT
>NC_056516.1:40301972-40305140 GCF_014905685.2 Nematolebias whitei
TGTCAGTGAGTACAGATGTGTCAGTGAGTACAGATGTGTCAGTGAGTACAGATGTGTCAGTGAGTACAGATGTGTCAGTGAGTACAGATGTGTTTTTAGGAGAGATTTAAAAGCAGAGACTGAGGTGGCCTGTCGAATGTTGATGGGCAGGTTGTTCCAGAGTTTAGGACCCACGACTGAAAACGCCCGATCTCCTCTGAGCTTCAGCTGGTTTTTGGTACGGCCAAAAGCAGCTGGTCTGATGATCTCAAGGCCCGAGAAGGAGCATAAGGATGAAGAAGGTCGGAGAGGTATGATGGTGCGAGGCCGTTAATGCACTTGAATGTCAGCAGGAGAATTTTAAAATCAACTCTGACACGTACAGGAAGCCAGTGAAGAGAGGACAGAACCGGAGTAATGTGCTCAAACCTGTGAGTTCCTGTTAGTAGCTGAGCTGCAGCATTTTGTACGAGCTGGAGACGTGAGAGTGAAGCCTGACTGACCCCAACATAAAGCGAGTTACACTGTCCCTAAGGACAAATGAGTTTCAGTCTTTTCCGGGAGTACCATCCCTTTTTGATCAAGGACAGTTTCATGTTTTTGTTAAAGTAATTCTGTTGAACCATAATTAAAAAATGACTGATTTTCATCAGTTGTTTATTTATGTATTTATTTATTTTACTTTTTTCAGTTTGCGGTTATTTCAGTGACCTTTGTGGCTTTTCCTCAATTTTGAAAAATGCTACAAACACATTTATCTTCATCTTTTAAGTTTTCTGCAGACTGCTGCTAACTGAAAACACGCTATTCATTAAAAACATAAATAACTTTAACTCCGACATAATTATGATATTAAGAATTATTAAGATGGAGAATGATGATGATGATGATGATCTGACAGATTTCTAGGATCACAGACCCATTCTTCAGATAAACTCATGTTTTGTTCTTTTCTTTGTAAAACTGGTTTTAAACATTCTTCCTGTGTTCTGACCTCCCTTGACCCCCCTCCCTCCCTGCCTCCCCTCTTAGTGGGAGGAGATCAGCGGCGTGGATGAGAAGTATAAGCCCATTCGGACCTACCAGGTGTGTAACGTGATGGAGCCCTTGCAGCAGAACAACTGGCTGCAGACGAGCTGGGTGGCACGCCGCAATGGGCAGCGCATCTTTGTGGAGCTGCAGTTCACATTGCGGGACTGCAACAGCATCCCAGGAGTGGCCGGGACCTGTAAGGAGACCTTTAACCTTTTATATGTGGAGTCTGATCGGGATCTGGGCGGTGTGACCCAGGAGGACCGCTACACCAAGATTGATACCATTGCTGCAGATGAGAGCTTCACGCAGGGCGACCTTGGGGAGAGGAAGATGAAGCTGAACACGGAGGTGCGTGAGATTGGTCATTTGAACAAGAAGGGCTTCCACCTGGCCTTTCAGGACGTTGGTGCCTGTGTGGCTTTGGTGGCTGTCCGGGTTTACTACAAACGCTGCCTCACAACCGTGCAGAACCTGGCGGTGTTCCCAGACACAGTGGCTGAGGCCGCCTTCGCCACACTGGTGGAAGTCCGTGGCACCTGCGTCAACAACTCAGAGGTGGAAACGGACGTCCCTCCCAGGATGCACTGCAGCGCTGAAGGAGAGTGGCTGGTGCCCATCGGGAAGTGCAGCTGCAGCGCCGGCTATGAGGAGGGACACAGCAGTTGTGAAGGTAGGCCCATCAGAACACAGAGGGGAGGTTGGGGGAAGTAAATCAAAAGGAGAAAATAAAGTTTTCAAGAATAATAAAGGTTTTCAGGTGAAGCTGTAAACTCACAGGAGTGGTGACAATACCAGAACTGCTGCTGTGGCTGGACTAATGGTGTGACTGGTGCCTTGGACAGATTCCAGCACCGTGTTTGACCCAGAACATCAGAAACTGTTGTTGGACTAACTCAGGATTGTTCACTTTGATTCCAGTCATGTGGGGGGAGAGGCTTAAAAAGTACCAACAGATAGGACTCTGATGAGACAGACAGTACTAGACTATTTGTACAACTGATTTTAAAAGATATTCAGCCTAACTGCACTTGCTATGTCGATGACACAGTTGTGTTTTCATCTTTTTCCTCCTTTGAGAATTAGTTGCCTTATTGATTAACTTCATTTAACCAGCAAATCCAGTTTACAATCTAGCTGTTTTTTTGCTTCTTTTTCTTTTAATTAATTTTATTTACCATTTTATTTTCACTTGTTAAAAAAAATGTGTGTACATTCTTTTTTTTTAAACACTTTATTTATGTATTTTTTGAGCATTATACATGAGTTACAAAAACATAAATCCCTCCCTGAAACAACACTTGTCTCCCAGGAAATTAAAAAGGGACAATAATAAAAATAATACTAGTAATACTACTACTAATAAAAAAAAATAATGATGATGATAATACACATAATTACTGCCAGTAGGGTGTAATCGTTACAGTAGCAAACATTAAGTATAGTGTTCAGTGACACTTTGCATGCTGTGGCAGAAAAACAGGCTTAAATTAAAAATATCCGACCTGTACTCCTGTTGAATAACAAGTAGGTTACACCCCGAGAGCAATTTTATTATGACTAAGTAAAGGAGAGTGTAAGAACACACTCACTAAAGGGGCCCCGGGTCTCATTAAACTTCTGGCAGGATTTGTTCCCATTAGAAACAAGTTGTTCTAGTGGAATTAGGGAGCGCAGCTCCTGAACCCATTCAGAGAATCGTGGAGGTTTATCTGACTTCCAGGTGCGGGGAATAAACCTCCGTACTTGTGGTGAAGACAACGCAATAAAATTAGCTTTGGGTATGGTGATATCAGTACTCTCGTCTGAAACAGTTGTTAAGTTGTGTTTATTTGTCACATGCAGGTTAACACAGAGTTAACAGTACCATGAAATGCTCAGGAAGAGAGGAACTGATTTGACTCGCTAAAAAAAAAAAATCAAAGAGCAAACCAACAAGAAAATACAAAAAAGCATGCAGTAAGTGTACACACAAAAAGTAACAAAAAGTGAAAAAGTAATAAAATATTTACAATGTCCTAAAGAGACACATTAAGAAACAACGTGGTAGAAGATAACGGTGCAGCAGGATGGATTTCAATTCAGTTCAGTTTATTTATAAAGCACCAGTTCACAACAAAGTTGTCTCAGGGACTTTACAGGAACATTCACATAAAA
>NC_056516.1:40305240-40308821 GCF_014905685.2 Nematolebias whitei
ACACACTCACACACACACACACACACACACACACACACACACACACAAATCTGTGTTCTCCTAGAAATTTCTCTGAAGCAATTTCTGTATATATCTGTCTGCTCTGATTCCATCCATCTTTACCCGCTTCTTCCTTTTTGGGTCACTGGTGCCCATGTCCAACTATCACTGTGTGAAAGGTGGGGGACAACCTGGACAAGTCTCGAGTCCATCGCAGGGACACATGGAGACTAACGAGACAAACAACTATTCACTCTCTCACTCTAACCTAGGAACAGTTTAGAGTTACCATCAGTCTAACATGCATGTTTTTAGTCTGTGGGAGAAAACCAGAGTACCTGGAGAAAACTCACACAGCACGGAGAGAACATTGATGAGCGGTTGTGGCTGAGTAGTTAGAGCAGTCATCCTCCAATGCAAGAGTTGTGGGTTAGAATCCACCAGCAGTCAAATGCTGAATAGAATAGAAATAGAATAAAAAACAGCCTTTATTGTCCCACAGATGAGAAATTCAAGTGTAACAACAGCAACAGATGAAAAGATAAAAAGATTCACACAAATGTTCCTAAATGTTAATAGACAATATATAAAGAAATAAGATCAACAATATCAATAATAATGTTCAATATGTGTTGGAACATTGATAAGGACAGACTATTGACAGCACAGTGTTACAGGCAGAGTGTGTGTTTCAGCAGAGGTCAGCATGTATTTAATCCTTATTGAGTTTGTTGGGAGTACTGGTGGTTGTAGAGTCTAACAGCTGCTGGAGGAAGGACCTGCTGGAGGAAGGACCTGCGGCAACGCTCCTTTGTGCATTTAGGAGCAGGAACCTGTCACTGAACGAGCTCTCCAGTTCAGCAACAGTTTCATGCATGGGGTGGGAGTCGTTGTCCCCTGAAGTGTCTTACTGTTTATGTATGGGGCCAACAAAAACATACTAGCTACTAACATTCAAGGGAAATTTGTTAAAAGAGAAAGTAATTATTATCTTAAGGGGATGGAGATGTTTGTGAAGCCGTGGTGTCGCACCAGTCTGAAGATGTGATCCACTAGATCTCAGGGTATTAGATTGTGGAATGATCTGGAGGTTGAAATTAAAAAAGCCAAAACTATGTACATATTCAAGAAGATGATAAAAATTTGTTTTTTTTTTAAATATTAAGTATAATGTGAGTTCATAAAAATTGTTTACAGTTGATCTTATATTTTAGCTAAGTTTTTTTAAATTATTTTTTACTTTTTTATTTTTTTATAAATTCATCTTGCTTTTGTATAGTAATTTTGTTTGGAATATATTTTGGGGACAAGGGGCAGATATTATAAGAACTCATTCTTCTTCTGCTGCCTTTCATTTTATTTCGGTGATTGTATATCTTTTTTCTTTTCTTTAAATTGTATTATATTTGTTGTTTGGATGAAATGAAATGAATAAATAAAACATACATACAAGTGTCCCTGGGTCCTTGAATGTTGGGAGTTGTAGGCATGTAGCTAAACCTACATTTTCTACCGGAAACGGAATCAGATCATGTTTTTAACACAATATCATTCTAAATATCAAAACGGGATACATATATCTAGACATTTCATTAAGTTAATATATTATCTGATAAAATTATATTTCAGAACGTAGATCGACCGGTAATACAGCTCAGCTCTCTCTTCACCACAACACCTCTTCCTTCTTGCTCTCGGCAAAGGCGGATGCTTTTTCCTCCCACTCCTTCCCCTACTTCTGTTCTTTGTCCTGTGAACCTTTTTGGAGCCTCTCTTTGCATATCTTCTGAATTGTAAATTATGGATTTTGTCAACTGGTAACGCAATTGATCAAATTTTCTTGAGGAGAAGACGGGGCGAAGGACAGCCCTCCTGCGCTGATGGAACACTTGCAGCTGGATACACAATGAATTCCTGGGGGCAGTGGAAGATTGTGTGTCTGTCCATATTGTCGGTCGAGGATGTAGAAGACACGTTCATAATTGGATTTATGATAACAGGATTTCTTCTTTTCGGAGTTGGTGGTTACCTGGCATATCGACAACTTCGAAAAACATCGGCAGCTGTTCTGGCCATTGTGAAGCTGCCTGGCCTTTGTGAGGGAAAGTGCCATGCTGTGAACATCAGACTCAAATGCTGCAATCAACAGTCAGATGGTCAGATCATTCACCCACCTAACATAAACTCATTGCAACTCTGACAGCCCTGTCTCCACCCCCCACCCCCAGACCTTTTGTTCTGCATAAATAGAAAGAATGATTTACATTATCACACACACATACACATATGAAAACTCAGAAATCGGTTTCTCAGATCACACCATTGGTTGGTTCTCTAACTATCTCTCAGACCGGAGGCAATGTGTTCAACATAATGGTACTTCCTCCAGTTATTTAAAAGTCAACAATGGTGTACCACAAGGCTCAGTCTTAGGACCCACCCTCTTTACAATCTACATATGTAATGTAGGTGAAAACATCCCTGATGCATCCTTACATTTCTATGCTGATGACACAGTTGTTTATTGTCGAACTAAAACAGTTGATAAGGCTTTCCAGCTTTTGAAATCTGCATTCATCATCCAGACAGATTTGTTCCAACTCAAACTTGTCCTAAATGCTGATGAAACCAAAGGGATGCTTTATTCAAATAGGAAGTTGGTCCCAGCAGTTCTTTCTCTTATCTCATCCTCAAATCAGAGTCAGAGTCTGAGATTCTTTATTGTCATTCGCAACTCATGTGGTACATGTGGTGGAGCGAAATTATGTCCACAGGGTCCCAGTTACATCCAACAATAAAATGTATAAGAAAAACAGTAATAACATCAAAGATATGAACTAAGAAAAACATCAACTAAATATACACTAAGCACTCATAACATAAAACATTGAACATCAGCACAAACATGAACATGAGTCTGTGAACACGCATGAACACATCAACATTGAAACAGATCAGCAGCAACATGAAATAGATCAGCAGCAACATGAAACAGATCAGCAGCAACATGAAACAGATCAGCAGCAACATGATGTGATTTTTCACAGTGATTATTCTGGTTAGAGATTCATGAGTCTAACAGCCTCAGGGTAGAAGCTGTTCCTCAGTCTAGTGGTTCTACACTTAATGCTCCTCAACCTCCTTCCGGAGGGGAGTGGGGCAAAAAGTGTGTGTGCTGGGTGAGTGAGGTCCTTCATGATGCAGGTGGCACTCTTCCTGCATCTGGAGGTGTAGATGTCTGTGATGGTGGGGAGGCTGATTCCTTGACAGTCTTCAAATGGTGTCCCCATTGAGTTTGTTGATTCCTATAAATATTTGTGTATCTTGGTCGACTCACATCTCTCTTTTAAGCTCCATGTGGAAAACTTGGTAAAGAAACTGAAAGTTAAACTGGGTTTCTTTTTCAGAAACAGATCCTGTCTAACTGAATGTTAGGAAACACCTTGTATCTGTGACTTTCCTTCCCTCCATTGATCACGGTGACATCATCTACATGAACGCTCCTACAAGAACCCTGCAGATGTTGGATGCTGCAGATGTTGGATGCTGCAGATGTTGGATGCTGCAGATGTTGGATGCTG
>NC_056516.1:40308921-40332321 GCF_014905685.2 Nematolebias whitei
AACTGAACCGAACCGAAATGTCATTTTAGCTTACCGTTACACCCCTACTGTCTAGTATCAGTCTAGATACAGCCACATAGTGAAGCAGCAATAAACAATAAACATATTAGCTGTCACAAGCTAATATTACTCATTTTATATGTCACAGATGTGGCTTGGTGCAAATTGTTCAGTGTTATTTGTGAAGAGTTTAGTAATCTGACAGCTTGTGGATAATGGCTGTCCTTTAGTCTTTTTTAGGCGTTGACCTTGTCCTGTATTGTCTGAGGGTAGTAGACAGATTCCTTTTTTAGGCAGAAATAAAACATTTTGCATTTCTTGGAAAATATTCTAAATATTTGACACCAGAACAAGAACACTGCATGAGGCAAAGATGAGAAAAGTCAGAAACAAAAGCTGTGTAGATGAGACAGAAGCACGGCACCACCACCCCGCTGTTCTTCAATCTCCTGATTCAGTCTCCATTCAGCCGGTGTTGATCCATTTCCACACAGCCAGGATTGATGTTGGATCAGAGGATAGATCTGCGTGACCCCACTTAACCTGAGAGACATGGGCTGAATGGGTTTCATTCTGCAGAGAGACGGGTCGTGCAGCAACACCTGTTTTATTAATGCAGCCATTATTTCTCCTGCTGCAGGTCTCAGACAGAACAGAACAAGGGTTTCTGTTTGCAGAACAGAACCAGAGTCCTGCTGAGGAAACAATTACACCTCCTCACCTGATAGGATGGGAAAGTTCATAGACTGTTAAACATTAGAGAACACATCGGGCTCATCTCGGACGGTGATGAGTCTGCATACAGGAGGGAGGTGGACCAGCTGGTGACCTGGTGCATCAGCAACAACCTGGAACTCAATGCCCGGAAGACAGTGGAGATGATTGTGGATTTCAGGAAAGCCACAGCCCCTCTGCCCCCCCCCCCACCTGTAATGATACCCCCATCACCACTGCGAACTCTTATAGGTTTCTCGGCACCACCATCACCCAGGACCTCAAGTGGGAGCCGACCATCAGCTCCCTCATCAAGAAGGCCCAGCAGGGACTACACTTCCTGTGACAGCTGAAGAAGGCCAAGCTGATGGTGCAGTTCTACACGGCCATCATGGAGTCCGTCCTCAGCTCCTCCATCACGGTGTGGTACGTCGGGGCCACTGCCAGGGACAGACTCAGACTGCAGCGCGTTGTGCGCTCAGCTGAGAAGGTGATCGGCTGCAGCCTTCCATCCCTCCACGACCTGTACGTCTCCAGGACTGTGAGGCGAGCAGGTCGGATCACAGCTGACCCTGCTCACCCTGCACACGGTCTGTTCAAACTACTCCCCTCAGGCAGGAGGCTTCGGTCCATTCGGACCAGAACCTCCCGCCATAAGAACAATTTCTTCCCCTCTGCTGTTGGACTCCTGAACACTCATAATGCTGCCTCATAACTTCTGCTTTGGTCACATTACATCTGTATTATAATTTAATACTCCATCTGTATTGTTTTCCAAGTTTTTTTATTGTTTTCTATTGTATGGGTGTACACATGTTTTATGTAATGTTTTCATTTTTACTTTATTTTACTTTATTACTATTCGCACCTTTATGTCGAAGCAAATTCCTAGTTTGTGAACCTCGTTCATTGACATGGCAATAATAAACTGATTCTGATTCTGTTGTGGCTATTGAACTGAAGCAACGGGTCCGCAGTTTGGGTGAGTCCCTTCATACCTTAAGGGATGACATCTATGGTAAAATAGTGGTCTACGGCAACCGGACAGAAACAGAATCAGAATAAGCTTTATTATCATTGCACGGAGATACGAGAATATGTCCGTACAGTCGTCCAAAAGATGGGCGGAGTGCATGTTGCTGCTGCTATATAGCGCGGCCTTCTTATCCTTTTCAGAATACATTTTTAGATAGAAAAATGGGACAAAGTCATGAGGAGAGGATAGTGGCATTACAAAAAAAAAAAAATCTCTTCATACCTTGTCCTAACAGGACATGATTTAAGACATCAAAAAAACTCTGCCAGCATCACATGTATGAACACGTTGCATACATACAAGATGCTATCGGTGTTGAAGTTTTTACCAATGCCATGGGAAATGCTGAGATGGTACAAAAGTTGCTGGAGCCAAAGTCTCATACCCTCTCCCAGGTTTACAAAATTGCTCATCGCTATGAGACTATAAAATGAGCTGCTAGTAATGTTACCACTCTGATGCAAACAAGAATACACAACATTCTTAACAGAAGGCAGCTTGCTGCTGTGGTCAGAAATGGAAGAATTGAGCCACCACAAGAGTTTGCTCCACTCCCACACAGCTCTGAACAGAGAACATATTCCCCCTGCAGCCATAAGCCAAAAAGAAAGTCTTTAAAGCCTCAAGAGGTGGGGTAGTGTGCTGCAGAAACTGTTCTGGCATAGGTCATTTTCAAAAACGTTGCCCTTCCCTCAGAAAAGTGACTAGAATGCAAGCATTGTTTGATACTACTGACACCAGGGGCAACAGTTCTTCACCTCAAGACCAGCAACCAAGAAATGAACATTCACATGCAGCTTTTCGGGCTAGACAGCGGTGCCAGGAGAAGTGTGCTGCCCTCGAACCTCTATAACTCAATTGACTCGAAGTCCCCAACCCCCCCCCCCCCCCCCGCTGCACACAACCTCAGTAAGGACTCTTCTTGGTGTTGGGCCTAGCGACATTCCCGGTCTTGGTGAAACCCATGTCCCAGTTCAAATCATTAGTTGCCAAGTGACTGTAGATTTTCTGGTGGCTGACATTACCAATAATGAAGCTTTACTTGGTCACCCATTCCTGAAGCAGGCCAGGCATGCCATAACTTTGGTAACAAAAGCATCACCCTGTTTGGCAAAAAGGTTCCTTATTTCTCCATTCAAGGTAACTCCAGAGTATACTCTGTTAGTTGCCCGAACTGTTGTCATTGAATCAGGGAGGGAGTACATACTAAAAGGTGGAGCACACTTCAGGTGCCCCGTGTATGGAGAACTGATGCTCAGCCCGACTAAGGGTTTTGTAGAGAGACATAAACTACTGGTAGCTTGCGTCCTGGTGACACCCAGTCTCTCCAGAACCATACCCATTCGACTCTTAAATCCTGGGGCTACAGCAGTGACAATAAAGAGGGGAGCTGTAGCAAGATTTCTTCACTTTGTTAAAGCCCTGCCACCATCTGCTACTACCCAAGACAAGCCACAACTTTAAGTTCCCCCCAACTGTTACACCACATTTGCACAAACTCTACGTTCAAAGCTTCTTTAACCTTATACAAAGAAGAAAAGCATCATCTGGCAGAGATGCTTTGCAACTACAGCAGCATGGTTTCTTCTGGACCTAATGACCTTGGCCGCACCAGTTTAGTCCAACACGAAATAAATACCCATCCTGGAGCCCCAGTCAAACTACCACCACGCTGAATGGCTGCAGAAAAAGAACACAATGCTGAGCAGCAGATCAAACAGAGTCTTCGTGATGGCCTGGCCAATTGCAGTCACAGCAGCTGGGTATCACCTGTTGTTATGGTCCGCAAAAAGGATGGTACGTATTGCCTTTGCATGGATTATAGAGCTCTTAATGACTGTACTATTAAAGATGCTTATCTTCTTCCCTGCATTCAAGATACACTCAACACCCTGTCATCTGCCTTGTGGTTTAGCACACTTGACCTCGCCTCAAGGTACTGGCAAGTTGAGCTTACACCCAGAGCACACCAGGCCGCAGCCTTCTGTACCAGAAGTGGACTGTTTGAGTGGACCATCATGCAGTTTGGGTTGTGCATCACACCTGCAATGTTCCAACTACTGGCCAGACTACAGTGTGAAACGTGTTTGGTGTACCTCAATGAAATCATTGTGCCAGCCCGGGACGCATTTGGAATGTTCATTTATATAGTGCCAAATCACATCAAAGTTGTCTCAGGGCACTTTACAGAAACATTCACATAAAAGCCAATTATTAAATTTCTCTATCTAAGGAATCCATCAGCCAAGTTGAATCTTGGCTTCGTTGCAGTCTCCCACCCTGAGCAAGCACAGTGGAGACAGTGGAAAGAAAAACTCCCTTTAACAGGAAGAAACCTCTAACAGAACCAGGCTCAGGACAAGAGACCATCTGCTTTGACCGGCTGGGTTGAGAGGACAGGAAGGAGAGACAGACGAACACAGAATGGTAGGTCCAGATATAGGTCCAGGTGTATCTGAAAGACAACCCCCCCCCCCCCCATGTTAAGATAGAAAAAAAAATTACAAATACAAAACAGGTAGAGCAGAGTAAGTAAAGACAGTAGCAGAGTGAAAAGTGTTGTCAGTTTGTCCTCCAGCAGTCTAAGCCTATAGCAGCAGAACTAAGGGACAGCTCAGGAAACCCAAGCTGACCCTAACCTGGACCATCAGTCAAGGAAACACACAACACAAAACTGATTCTTTCCCCAAACAACTTACTCCTCATTTGATTTACTATTTCATTGTTTCTATTGTTTGTATGTTTTATTTTTTTTATGTTTTTAATTACAACTTGTTTTTTTTATTTACTGCCTTGATCTTATTGTTAAACATTTTGGTAATAGCTGCTGTTTTAAATGTGTTTTATAAATAAATTTGACTTGACTGGTCTAGTTTCGGGCAGCACGGTGGCACAACTGGTAGAGCTTCTGCCTCTCAGCGAGCAAGTCCCCAGTTCAAATCCCAGTCCAGGGGGCCTTTCTGGGTGGAGTTTACATGTTCTTTCCGTGCATGCGTGGGTTTTCTCCGGGTACTCCGGTTTCCTCCCACAGACCAAAAACATGCATGTTAGGCTGATTGGTAACTCTAAATTGTCCCTAGGTGAGAGAGTGAGAGAGAGTGAATGGTGGTTTGTCTCGTTTGTCTCTGTGTCCCTGTGATGGACTGGAGACCTGTCTAGGGTGTACCCCACCCCTCGTACAGTGATTGCTGAACATGGGCACCTGTGACCCCCGTGACCCAAAATAGAAGAAGCAGATAAAAGATAATGGATGGATGGATGGATGGTGTAGTTTCTATGGTCCTGGTGTAGTTTTTATGGCACAGGCATAGTTTCTCTGGTCCAGGTATATTTTCTATGGTACAAGTATAGTTTCTATAGTCTAGGTGTAGTTCCTATGGTCCAGATAGAGTTTCTATGGTCCAGGTGGGAGGGGGGTGGGGGTGTTCTATGGTCCTAGTGTAGTTTCTATGGTCCAGGTGGGGTTTCTATGGTCCTGGTGTAGTTTATATTGTCCAGGTGGGATTTATATGGTCCAGATATACAGGTCCTTCTCAAAAAATGAGCATATTGTGATAAAGGTCATTATTTTCCATAATGTAATGATAAAAATGAAACTTTCATATATTTCAGATTCATTGCACACCAACTGAAATATTTCAGGTCTTTAATTGTTTTAATACTGATGATTATGGCATACAGCTCATGAAAACCCAAAATGCCTGTCCCAAAAAATTAGCATATTTCATCCCACCAATAAAAGACAAGTGTTTTTAATACAAAAAACACCAACCTTCAAATAATCATGTTCAGTTATGCACTCAATACTTGGTCGGGAATCCTTTTGCATGAATGACTGCTTCAATGTGGCGTGGCATGGAGGCAATCAGCCTGTGGCACTGCTGAGGTGTTCTGGAGGCCCAGGATGCTTCGATAGCGGCCTTAAGCTCATCCAGAGTGTTGGGTCTTGTTCTCTCAACTTTCTCTTCACAATATCCCACAGGTTCTCTATGGGGTTCAGGTCAGGAGAGTTGGCAGGCCAATTGAGCACAGTAATACCATGGTCAGTAAACCATTTACCAGTGGTTTTGGCACTGGGAGCAGGTGCCAGGTCGTGCTGAAAAATGAAATATTCTTCTCCATAAAGCTTTTCAGCAGATGGAAGCATGAAGTGCTCCAAAATCTCCTGATAGCTAGCTGCATTGACCCTGCCCTTGATAAAACACAGTGGACCAACACCAGCAGCTGACATGACACCCCAGACCATCACTGACTGTGGGTGCTTCACACTGGACTTCTGGCATTTTGGCATTTCCTTCTCCCCAGTCTTCCTCCAGACTCTGGCACCTTGATTTCCGAATGACATGCAAAATTTGCTTTCATCCAAAAAAAGTACTTTGGACCACTGAGCAACAGTCCAGTGCTGCTTCTCTGTAGCCCAGGTCAGGCACTTCTGTCACTGTTTCTGGTTCAAAAGTGCCTTGACCTGGGGAATGCGGCACCTGTAGCCCATTTCCTGCACACGCCTGTGCACGGTGGCTCTGGATGTTTCTACTCCAGACTCAGTCCACTGCTTCCGCAGGTCCCCCAAGGTCTGGACTCGGCCCTTCTCCACAATCCTCCTCAGGGTCCGGTCACCTCTTCTCGTTGTGCAGCGTTTTCTGCCACACTTTTCCCTTCCCACAGACTTCCCACTGAGGTGCCTTGATACAGCACTCTGGGAACAGCCTATTCGTTCAGCAATTTCTTTCTGTGTCTTACCCTCTTGCTTGAGGGTGTCAATGATGGCCTTCTGGACAGCAGTCAGGTCGGCAGTCTTACCCATGATTGTGGTTTTGAGTAATGAACAAGGCTGGGAGTTTTTAAAAGCCTCAGGAATCTTTTGCAGGTGTTTAGAGTTACGTCGTTGATTCAGATGGTTAGGTTAATAGCTTGTTTAGAGAAACTTTTCATGATATGCTAATTTTTTGGGACAGGCATTTTGGGTTTTCATGAGCTGTATGCCATAATCATCAGTATTAAAACAATTAAAGACCTGAAATATTTCAGTTGGTGTGCAATGAATCTGAAATATATGAAAGTTTCATTTTTATCATTACATTATGGAAAATAATGACCTTTATCACAATATGATCATTTTTTGAGAAGGACCTGTAGTTTAGGCTTCACAAATCTGTTTTTGTAAAAGTCCTGCTCTTCTTTAGTTTTTGCTCTGCAGGATGGGCACCTCTTCCATACTCAAATCCAGAACTTGAGAGTCCGAGCCTAAACGTTTCCACCTCATGGTTCTGGCAGAGGTTCTGAGCTCAGTCTCCAGTTTGCCCCTGAAGACCTCGTCAGACCGTCACAGAGAAGAGGACAACAGGAAGCAAGCAGGCTGTTAGTTAAAATATGCGAGCATACTCTGAGAAAGTTTTAGTTTTTTGAGTGGTCATGGAGCAGTGGTGGGTGTTTGAGCTGCCTGGGGTCTGGATGAGTCTCTGTGGTTCTGTTTTCATGTTCCGCTTGGATCAGATCGATCCCACTCGCTAACTGCTCTTTCCTCAGGCCATAGAGACACGAAGAGCTTTGTCTGGTGGGAGGAAGCACAAAGAACAAGCTGCAGTGAGGAAGAGGGAGGGGTGGAGGAGGTGATGGAGGGAACAGAGGAAAGTGGGCAGACGAGATGGAGAAGACATGGGTTTGGATCCAGATGCGGGTCGTTAAGACTGAGTTTATTTTTTCTGATGAAATGTTCTCTGAGTGGTTCTGAGATAGTTCTTACTTCAGAGTTTCCTCTTTATTAAGACAAAATGCTCTGGACTTTTGCACAACACAAAAACACATCTCTGGTTCTGGTGGATCCTCTGTGGGATGAAAACTAGCTGAGGAACTGAGGTCCTACCTCAGCAGACTGAAGAGGCAGAACCAGAGTCCAAGGGTTCAGAACCAAAATAAGGAAACAAAAGTGGGAGTTGTGGACCTTCAAGATGAAACGAGGAGCAGGAGTGAGGGACAGTTCAATCCAATTTATTTCTGTAGCTCCAACATACGTCATCTCAGGTCTGTACAGAAACATATATTTCTGTTATAAAAGACAATCAGTAAAAGTTCTCTCTCTGAGAAAGCAGCAGATTGTGTTAAATCTTCACTTCATCACAGTCTCCCATCCTGAGTAAGAACAACGGAGACAGTGGAAAGAAAAAACGTCCTTTAACAGGAAGAAACCTCCAGAAGAACCAGGCTGAGGACGAGCGACCATCTGCTTTGACCAGCTGGGTTTGAGAGGACAGGAAGTAGAAACAAACACAGAATGACAGGTCCAAGTGAACTGTCTATAGTGCAGATGTACTTTCTATAGGAAGAAAGATAAAAAACATCTGAAGACAGAAATACTTACAAATACAAACAGGAAGAGTAGAGCAAGTAAAGACAGCAACAGAGAGAAGACATGTGGTCAGTTTGTCCTCCAGCAGTCTAAGCCTATAGCAGCAGAACTAAGGGATAGCTCAGGAAACCCAAGCCGACCCTAACTATAGGATTTAACAAAAAGGAAAGTCTTCAGCCTAGTTTTAAAACTGGACAATGTGTCAGCCTCATGGACAGAAACTGGAAGTTGGTTCCACAAGAGAGGAGCCTGAGAACTGAAAGATCTGCCTCCCATTGTGTTTTTGGAAATTCTAGGAACCACAAGTAAACCTGCAGTCTGAGAGTGAAGTGCTCTGTTAGGAAAATATGGAACAATAAGATCTGTAATATAAGATGGAGCTAGGTGGTTGAGAGCTTTGTAGGTTAGAAGTAAGATTTTGAATTCTATTCTGGATTTGACAGGGAGCCAATGGAGAGAAGCTAAAACTGGAGAAATATGATCTCTCCCAGTAACTCCAGTTAAGACTCTGGCAGCAGCATTTTGGATCAACTGAAGACGTTTTAAAGAAGTATTTGGACACCCAGATAATAAACCATTGCAATAGTCCAGTCTAGACGTGACAAATGCATGGACCAGTTTTTCTGCATCATCTTTAGATCAGATGTTTCTAATGTTAGTGATATTACGCAGGTGGAAGAAGGAGGTTCTAGTAACGTTTTTAATGTGGGGGATAAAAGACATGTCCTGATCAAAAATAACACCAAGATTTTTAACATTAGAGCTGGAGGACAGATTAATGCATCTAAGGAGGGAGAAAGACTGAAACATTCATTCCTAAGGTGCTCAGGTCCAAAAATCAAAACCTCAGTCTTGTCTGTGTTCAACAGGAGAAAATTAAGGGTCTTCCTGTAATGATTAAGTAAACCAAGTACCCAGAAATGCTACCAACACACAAAAAAAGCATTTACAGGCTTTATTTTAAATGAAGACTGCAGCTCTGGACACTGGACCTCAGGGACTGATTTGCAGATCTGAAGCAGAGAGAGGCAGGTGAGTGACAGGGGCAAGGCAGGTCAATTTTAGCTCAGAAAGATTAGACCAACCTGTCAAGGATTAGGACATCCCAGAAAGAGCACGGTCCAAGCAAATAATAATAATAATAATAATAATAATAATAATAATAATAATAATAATAATAATAATAATTTTATCTAAAAAGCGCCTTTCATGACACCCAAGGACACTTTACAGTAAGAACAAAGATCAACAGGAATAAGTTACATAAAGAATATAAAATACATAAAGAATATAAAATACATACAGAATAAAAAATACATAAAGAATATAAAATACATACAGAATATAAAATACATAAAGAATATAAAATACATACAGCAAAGTTAAGGATAAGCGAGTCTAAAGAGATGTGTTTTCAGAGCAGTCTTGAACAGAGAAAGAGAGGTGGTGTTTCTTAAGTCAGGGGGTAGAGAGTTCCAGAGATGAGGAGCAGAGCAGGTGAAGGCCCTGCTCCCCATGGTGGAGAGGCGGGCAGAGGGTACATGGAGGTGTAGTGAAGAGGAGGATCTGAGGGAGCGAGAGGGGATGGAGATGTGTAGGAGGTCAGATAGGTACGGAGGGGCAAGGTTGTGGATAGCTTTGAAAGTGAGAAGAAGAATTTTGAAGACGATTCGTGATTTAACCGGGAGCCAGTGGAGCTGCTGCAGGACTAGAGTGATGTGGTTATAGGAGGAGGTTTGAGTGATGACACGGGCAGCTGAGTTCTGGACCAATTGCAGCTTCTGGAGAGATTTGTTGGGGAGGCCATAAAGAAGGGAGTTGCAGTAGTCAATCCGAGAAGTCACAAGACTGTGAACAAGGATGGCTGTGGAGCGGGGTGTGAGAGAAGGGCGGAGACGGTTAATATTTCTGAGATGGAAATAGGCAGACCGAGTAACATTGTTGATGTGTGAAGTGAAGGAGAGAGTGGTGTTGAGGATGACACCAAGACTCTTGACCTGAGGTGAGGGGGATAGCAGAGAGTTGTTAAGGGGGATGAGAAGATTTTCTGATTTTGAAAGAGAGTTTTTGGTACCGACAAGATTGATTTCTGTTTTGTTACTGTTTAGTTGTAGAAAGTTGTTAGAAAACCAGTGATTTAGCTCATTGAGACAGTCTGTGAGGATGGAGGGGGGGTGGGTGGAGTTTGGTTTTGTTGATAGGTAGAGCTGTGTGTCATCAGCATAACAGTGAAAATGGACACCAAATTTATGGAAAATGTGACCTAGAGGAAGGAGGTAAATGATGAAGAGGAGGGGTCCGAGGACAGAGCCTTGGGGGACACCCGTGGAGATGGGGAAAGACTGGGAACGAAAGGATTTGAGCTGAATGTATTGAGTGCAGTCAGAGATATATGATTTGAAGCAATCTAACGGAGTACCCGAGATGCCAATGGAGGTTAGTCTGTTGAGGAGGATAGAATGACAGATTGTGTCGAAGGCAGAACTTAAATCCAGTAAAATGAGGATAGACAGAAGAGCAGAGTCAGCAGCAAGAAGGTCATTAGTTATTTTTATTAGAGCTGCTTCGGTGCTATGGTGGGGGCAAAAACCAGATTGAAACTCTTCATCAATGTTATTGCTGGATAGGTGAGAGTGAAGTTGACTAGCAACGGCTTTTTCAAGCACTTTGGAAATAATGGGCAGATTAGAGATCGGACGAAGATTAATGAAGTTGGTAAAGTCAAGACCTGGTTTCTTGATGATGGGGGTGATGGCCGCAGATTTAAAAGCTGTGGGAACAATGCCAGAGGTTAGGGAGGAGTGGATGATAGTGATGATGGGGAGCAGAGACGGGAGACAGGATTTAACAAGAACTGTGGGAAATGGATCGAGCTGACAGGATGAGGACTTAGACTTGCTAATAATGTCAGCAATGTCATCAGCAGAGGGGAGGGCGAAGACAGAGAAGGGGAGGGAGGGGGTAGTTCAACATAGATGCTGGGGTGGTATTTGGTCCAAGGTGTTTATGAATTGAAACAATCTTTTCATTGAAATAAGACATCAGAGAGTTGCAAAATTCTGTGGAAACCATGTGAGAGGGTAATGAGTTAGGAGATGAGACTGAGCGGTTAAGGAGAGAGAACAATGTCTTTGAATTGCCAACATTGGAACTGATGATGTCAGAGAAGTAGCTGGATTTGGCTTGAGAAATACTGTCCTTATACTGGATGACGTGGTTCGCATAGAGTTCCTTGTGAATTGAGAGACCGGATTTCTTATAGAGTCGCTCCAACCTCCGACCTTTGGATTTCAGAGAACGGAGTTCTGGAGTGAACCAGGGTGCAGAGTTGGAGAAGGAGACAGACCGGGTTTTCAGAGGAGCGACAGAGTTAAGGATGTTGGTGAGGCTGTTATTGTAGAATGTGACAAGGTCATCTGGGTTAAAAGAATTGAAGGTGAAGATGGTATTATTAATATGAGACAAAAGAATGTCATGGTTGATATTCTTAATATTACGGAAGGAAAGAGTGCGTTGAGGTTTCTCTGAAGAAAATTTAAGATTGACACTGAATGAAATCATGAGGTGATCAATAAATGGAAGTTCATCAGAAGAACAGTTAAGAGGAGAGAGTCCAGAGCAGCATAATAAGTCCAAAGTGTGGCCCTTTATGTGGGTTGGAAAGTTAATGAACTTCTGGAAGCCACAGCTGTCGAGGCTGGATGTGAAGTCTCTGGTGAGGGGGTTGTTGTCTCCATCCATATGAATGTTGAAGTCTCCAAGTAGAATAATGTTGGGTGAAAGAGCTGAGAGATGGACGATTAGAGCAGCAAAGTCATTTATAAAAGAGTTGTTGATTTTGGGCGGATGGTAGAAAGTGGCAACAATGGTGGTGGTAGGGCCGGAGAGTAGACACACAGTGTGCTCAAAGGAGGGAGAGGGAGGTGTGTGAACCGGCGTGACCTTCCAGTTCTCGCGGTGAATTATCGCGAGACCTCCTTCGCGGCCGGACTCGCGGGATTTGGCGATGTAAACAAACCCTGGTGGGGTAGATTCATTCAGGTGGAAAAAGCCATTTTGTTGTTGCCACGTTTCTAAATGTCCAGATGTTTCAAATGGTCCAGATAGATGATGAGGTCTTCACAGACAAACAGGTTAGAGAAATCAGCAGGCTGAGCAGAATCCAGAGGGTCAGGCAGGGGTCAAACCATAAGAACCGAGAGCAACAACTTGTCAGGCAGAGGAGTAGGCAGGGCAAAGTAAAAAGCCAGGCGGGGGTCAAAACCTTGAGATCAGAGAGCAAACATTGGCAGACAAGGATCAGGCATAAACAGGGGTTCAGAAAGGCAGAAATGGGTCAGGTTCTTTAAAGAGCTTGGTTTGGCTTGAAAAGGCTGGATCTCTTTGGCTGAAAGCTTCAGATAATTTGGCACTGGTGCAGTGGCTGAGAGAGGCTTTTAAACAGCTTGAGATAATTAGGCAGACACAGGTGAGCTGTGTTAAGTGATAGGAGTTGAGGGAGAGCAACAAAAAAAAGGAAACATGACATGAACAGTCCAGAAAACATGAATCATGACACATCCAGGTTTTTATGTCTTTAAGACATGCTTGTAGTCTAAGTAGCTGATTGGATTCATTGGGTTTAACACTAGAACTCCCAAACCTTTGCCATTTGGCAGTTATATCTTTAAATCCCAAGGAACTGCCATTTGGCAGGTTTGAACTTGACTTTAGAAAGAATTCAAATTTAAATTCATTCAAATTCAGCCCGCTTGCCCCCCCCCAAAAAAAATAAAAAAATAATAATCAACGTTACCAGAAATTTACATTCAAAATTCAAAGCTTTATTGTTATATGCACATTAAATACATATGTTACCCTGTTTCCCTGTACAATGAAATTCTTACTTTGCTTCCCACAGTGGATGTCCAAAATATTTTATATAAATCTAAGTACGCAAGTAATAAAATGTAAAATAAAATAGGCATGCAACAATATGATAACAAAAGCCAGAATCTTGCTGATGGAGGACACTTCCAGTGCTGCAGACCATATGTCATGCACCGCTGGAAGGCGAACAATCCCTCGCAGGATGAGGATTGCAATGAATGCCATTAGTTCAGGGAGGGCTATGAACCAGTTTTCATGCTGTGACTGGCATGCATGCTGGACAGTCCACTCCTGTATGGTCCGAAGCATTTCCAGAGAGATGAAACAGGGGAAACTCTGTAAGCGACTCGACACTTTTCTTCTGGCTAAAGTAGTTGGTTCTCCATCCGTGGGATGACATTCAATTGGGCTGTGATACAGAGGTCTTCCGATCTGTTCTTCACGCCACACTGCCATCTTTTGCCGTCTCTGTGAGCCACTCGTGTGTCTCCATGCGTCCTCTCTTTTCTGGAGGTGGTGAATTCTCATCTACAGGACCATATGTTTGAGATTTGATTAGTGAAAGGTTGAAATAATGTGAAACTGACACAAACAATATTTGAATTGTAATTCCAAAACATCTCAACTATGCCTCCTTTGTACTAATGTAGGATTTTTTCACACTGCAAAAATATTTTTTTTTTTTTTTGTTTGTTTTGTTACGTGGAGAATAAATTTTTTGGGTTGATTTGATGGTGTGACGGAGCAGATACTAAAAGATTTTTTTTCTTTCTGCTGCCTTTCATTTATTTTCTTTCTTCAGTTGTATATATTTTTCTTGTACATAAATTTGCTTTGTTTTAAATGAAAAATAATTAATAAACTAAATGAATGAAAAAAAAAGTGGCCTATTGTTTAGTCAAAATAGCTCTGATTTTTTAAACCTTTTTAAAGTAATTTTGTCTTTTAAAAATTTGCCAGTAGCTAAAGATATTTTTACATAAATTTATACAAAAAACCCTCAACTACTTGAAAAAAAATACATTTTTAACTAAAACATTCATAAAACCCTAAGTAAATACAGTACATCTTATCAAGCCATTTGTCTTGTTTTAGGTCAAAATACATATTCTTGAGCAATTTTAACTTATCAAGATGGTACTTTTTGCAGTGCGTCTCTTCCAAAACCACAATAGTCATAACCGGCAAACAAATATAGGAAATTAGGAACTTTAGGAAATCTTACCAGAAGAAATTTCAGAGTCAGAACTCAGCTCAAGGGTTATTTCTTCTCCCTCGGAGTCACAGGGGTTGACATGGTTCAGAATCATATCCAAAGCCTGCTGTGCACTGTAAACCTTTGCCATCTTTGCTTCTCAGCCAACAGAGTAAGTGAAACATATGTTGTGACGTGACTTTTTATCCACCTGGAGGTGGATACAATCAAGGGTTTTTTCTTCTCCATCTGAGTATCAAAATCGTTAACACTATCACCCATCCCCCCCCGTTTAGCATTTGCCTGGGACAGCATTACCTGTACACAACAAAAGGTGATCTAATGGGATGCAAATTACTCCAACTGCCATTTGGCAGTCTCTGGTAGAAGAAGGAGTCATTTGAAAATGCTGGGGAGAGGAACGATGGTTTGAGAGAGGAGTAAAGGAGGCCATCTTTGTGAAAAGAAATCGTCCATCATTAAACAGGGGTGGAGCCTCCAGGTTCAACTGTCCCCCTCTTACAATGCTGTGATTGCTAGTATCACTCAGCCCTCTGTGAACAGTAAACAGCCATCAGGTGCTAATGATCCATTGTTAGGCTGATGGTCCTTCTTGACCATGTGATCAGCTGGTTCTGGTTGTCAGCAGCAAACTGGTTGATCCACTCTGAGAAGGTGCTATTTAAGAGACTGAGCTGAAAACAGCTCCTCAGACTGAGGAAGTCTTTCAGAGTCAGAGTCAGAGTTTCTTTATTGTCATTCGCACCTCATGTGGTACATGTGGTGGAGCGAAATTATGTCCACAGGGTCCCAGTTACATCCAACAATAAAATGTCTAAGAAAAACAGTAATAACATCTAAGATATGAACTAAGAAAAACATCAACTAAATATACACTAAGCACTCATAACATAAAAACCTTGAACATCAGCACAAACATGAACATGAGTCTGTGTGAGCGGATGTGCACGCATGAACACATCAACATTGAAACAGATCAGCAGCAACATGAAACAGATCAGCAGCAACATGATATGGTTTTTCACCGTGATTATTCTAGTTAGAGATTCATGAGTCTAACAGCCTCAGGGTAGAAGCTGTTCCTCAGTCTAGTGGTTCTACACTTAATGCTTCTTAACCTCCTTCCTGAGGGGAGTGGGGCAAAAAGTGTGTGTGCTGGGTGAGTGTGGTCCTTCATGATGCAGGTGGCCCTCTTCCTGCATCTGGAGGTGTAGATGTCTGTGATGGTGGGGAGACTGACTCCAACATCTTCTGTGCAACTTTCACCACTCTCTGCAAAGCTTTTCTTTCTGCAGCTGTGCAGCCTCCATGCCACACATTGATGCTGGAGCACAGGATGCTCTCCACTGCACACCTGTAGAAGGAGGTGAGGACTGAGCTTCTCAGACCAGCTCGTCTCAGCCGTCTGAGGAAGTAGAGTCTCTGATGAGATTTCTTCATCAGGCTGGTGGTGTTGTTGCTCCAGCTGAGGTTGTCATTCATGTGTACACCCAAGTACTTGTAGCTGGAGACCACTTCCACCGCAGATCCTCTTATGTTCAGGGGGGTGTAGGTGTGTTTGTTCCTTCTGAAGTCCACAATCATCTCCTTTGTCTTCTCACATTGATGTGAAGGTTATTCTCTTTGCACCAGCTCTCCAGGTGTTCCACCTCCTGCCTGTAGCTGGACTCATCATTGTTTGTGATGCATCCCACCACCGCTGTATCATCTGCAAACTTTACAATGTGACAGCCTGGATGGGTAGCTGCACAATCATACGTGAGCAGAGTAAACAGGAGGGGGCTCAACACACATCCCTGAGGAGAGCCAGTGCTGAGGGTTATGGTGGAGGAGGAGAAGTTGTGGATCCTCACTAACTGTGGTCTGTTTTTTAAAAAGTCTAGTACCCAGGTGAGAGGTGAGAGATTTCGTTTTTTGTTTTTTTGAATGTCCAGAGGACCAGATTTAACTTTTTTGGATTTTTCTACCTCAGTTATTGAGCATGCATCAGGATGAGTCAAGGTTATGTTTCTTAAGTCAACTGGCACACACACACACACACACACACACACACACACACACACACACACACACACACACACACACACACACACACACACACACACACACACACACACACACACTGTGAGTTCAACCTGAAACTACCTGACATTCACATGCAAACGTTTGTTGGTGTGTGGGTGTTCCTTCCTTTCACAGTCTGCTGAAATCAATGTCCTCCTTCAGGCTGTGAGTGAACACAGCTCAGGGAGGTGCAACAGATTTGTAATGCAGCTGAAAGTTCAGCTCTCACACTCCTCATTAGTGACGCTTTGCCTCGCCTGCATGTGCACATGGAGGTTTACATCTGTGACTCAACTGTAAACAACAAGTTCAAGTGTCATTCGCATCATATGTGCTACATTAGGTGGAATGAAATTATTAGGGTCCCGGCTACATCCAACAATAGTAAAAATATAAAGTGTAAAGCAGAAAGAATAAATATAGAGGGATTATTTGTTTACCAACAGTGTGGATGTGCACGCAGCCTGCCTCCAGAAAGACATGGTGTCTTGTGCTATGTCGAGACGGTGCACAGAGGTGGATCCGACCGTCTTCACAACTCTTCTCGGTATAAAAAATTATAAATACACTCAATGTCTTGGAGGCTGACTGATATTGGTTAGGCTAAAGTGAACGTGACTAAAGTAAAAAAAAAAACAAAAAAAAACACTTTTCTCTCGCCAATTAAAAAACAAAAAAACACGAAACTATGCAAGACAAATCCCACACAAGACCAGGTTTATTTGTTGCTTTTTTGAGGTTTTATATTTATTAATTTATTTACTACTAGGAGCTGTCGATTTAAAATGAAAGTTACAACCGTGACAGATTATGTGGACTCGTTTTACCGATAAATCTATGAAAAGAGCAGTGAAATTGGTCGGACCCACCTCTGTGCGCATTTTTTTTTAATTTTGTTTTTTGTTTTATACATTGTATTACACTGCGTGTCCCAATGATCCTAGGAGCTATGCTGTCAGGGGCTTCTTGTCCCTAGTAGTGTCACCCAAGGCAGACACGTCCTAGGTGAGGGACCAGACAAAGTGCAGCCTAAAGACCCCTTATGATGAGTACAATCAGTGGAATCAATGTTCATCGATTGTCCATAACGAACACCATGTTCAAGCATAAGGGTGTCCATATGTGCTCTTGGCACCAGGACACCCTAGGCCGCAGTTCGATGATCGACTTTATTGTCGTTTCATCTGATCTGCGGCTGTATGTCTTGGACACTCGGGTGAAGAGGGGGCGGAGCTGTCCACTGACCACTACCTGGTGGTGAGTTGGCTCCGATGGTGGGGGAGGATGCCGGTCAGACCTGGCAGACCCAAACAATTTGTGAGGGTCTGCTGGGAACGTCTGGCAGAGTCTCCCGTGAGACGGAGCTTTAACTCCCATCTCCGGGAGAGCTTCGGACACATTCCGGGGGAGCAGGAGACATTGAGTCTGAGTGGGGCATGTTCCATGCCTCTATTGCCGAGGCGGCTCATCGGAGCTGTGGCCGCAAGGTTGTCAGTGCCTTTGTCGGCGGTAACCCTCAAACCCAGTGGTGGACACCAGCGGTGAAGGATACTGTCAGGCTGAAGAAGGAGACTTATCGGGCTTTTTTGGCCTGTGGGACCCCGGAAGCAGCTGATGGATACCGGCAGTCCAAGCGGCATGCGGCTCGGGTGGTCACTGAGGCAAAAACTCGAGCGTGGGAGGATTTCGGAGAGCCATGGAGAATGACTTCTGTACGGCTTCGAGGCGATTCTGGTCCACCATCCGGCATCTCAGTGGGGGAAAGCGGTACGCCACCATATTTATAGTGGAGGCGGTGTGCTGCTGACCTCAGCTCGGGATGTCATGGGTCAGTGGGCAGAATACTTTAAAGACCTCCTCAATCCCACTGACACGTCTTTGACTGAGGAAGCAGAGTCTGGGGACCTTGGGGCGGGCTCTCCAATATATGGCGCTGAGGTCACTGAGGTGGTTAAAAAGCTCCTCGGTGGCAGGGCCCAGGGGTGGATGAGATTTTCCCAGAGTTCCTTAAGGCTCTGGATGTTGTGGGGTTGTGTTGGCTTACGTGACTCTGCAATATTGCGTGGACATCGGGGGCAGTTCCCCTGGATTGACAGACTGGGGTGGTGGTCCTCCTATTCAAAAAGGGGGACTGTAGAGTTTGTTCCAATTACAGGGGGATCACGCTCTTAAGCCTCCCTGGTAAGGTCTATTCGGGGGTTTTGGAGAGGAGGGGCCGTCAGATAGTCAAACCTCGGATTCAGGAGGAGCAGTGTGGTTTTCATCCTGGTCGTGGAACACTGGACCAGCTCTACACCCTCAGTAGAGTCCTGGAGGGTGCGTGGAAGTTTGCCCAACTGGTCTACATGTGCTTTGTGGACTTGGAGAAGGCGTTCGACCGTGTCCCTCGGGAAACCCTGTGGGGGTACTCCGGGAGTATGAGGTACCAGGCCCTTTGATATGGACTCTTAGGTCCCTGTATGACCAGTGTCAGAGCTTGGTCCACATCCACCAGTAAGTCGGGCTCGTTCCCGGTGAGAGTTGGACTCCGCCAAGGTTGCCCTTTGTCACCAATTCTGTTCATAACTTTTATGGACAGAATTTCTAGGCACAGCCAAGGTGTTGAGGGGGTCCGTTTTGGTGGTCTTAGGATCATGTCGCTGTTTTTTGCAGATGTGGTCTTATTGGCTTCATCAGGTTGTGATCTACAGCTTTCGCTGGAGCAATTCTCAGCAGAGTGTGACGCGGCCAGGATGAGGATCATTTCCTCCAAATCCAAGGCCATTGTCTTGAGCCGGAAAAGGGTAGAGTGCCCTCTCTGGGTCAGGGAGGATGTCCTGCCCCAAGTGGAGGAGTTTTAGTATCTTGGGCTCTTGTTCACGAATGAGGGAAAAACGGAGCGGGAGATCAATAGGCGGATAGGTGCAGTGTCGGCAGTGAAGCGGGCGCTGTACCGGTCTGTCGTGGTGAAGAGAGAGCTGAGTCAAAAGGCAAAGCTCTCAATTTACTGGTTGATTTACATTCCTACCCTCATCTATGGTCATGAGCTTTGGGTTGTGACCGAAAGAACAAGATCATGGATACAATTCAATTCAAGTCAGTTTATTTATAAAGCGCCAAATCACAACAAAGTTGTCTCAGGGCACTTTACAGGAATATTCACATACATGCTGTCTGCTCTGTGATACAGAGTCCTGATGACTTCTAACTTGGGCTGCAAAGGGTGATGGGAGTCAAACTGAAAATACTGATCTGTGTGGGTGGGTTTTACGGTACACCTCAGTTTGCAAATGTCCTCTATCAGAGACTGAGACCTCACAGTCCAAGAAAGCCAATCTGCCATTTTTTACATCTTCTCGTATGCACTTGATGTATTTATCCACAGAGTCGATGTGGTCAGTAAAATGTTGGACTTCCTGGGATTTAATTTTAACCCAGGTGTTGTCAACATACCTGAACCAATGACTTGGTGGTGTCCCTGAAAAAGACGTCAAGGCTCTCTTTTCTACCTCCTCCATGTACAGGTTGGCAACATTAGGAGAAACTGGAGACCCTATAGCACACCCATGTTTCTGTCTATATTATTGCTCCCCATATATGAAGTAGGTTGGCTGCAGGCACAGTTTCAAGAGTTGACACAGTTGTTCTGTGTAAAGTGTGGTCCTGCTGCTCAGAGTGGTGTCTGATTTTAATCTTAAACTGACCACCTCTACTGCATCATCAACAGGAATGCACGTAAAGAGTGATGTGACATCAAAAGAGACCATTGTTCCATCAGTCTCCATGATGACATCCCTCGCCTTATCCACAAAGTCCATGGTGTTCTGTATGTGGTGTTCTGAGCTGCTTTGAATGTCCAGAGGACCAGATTGAACTTTTTTGAATTTTTCTACCTGGATTATTGAGCATGCATCAGGATATCAATGCAGAAATGTTTCTTAACTGAGGCACCGAGGACTCCAGCATCTTTGGCACAATGTGGGCATTTTATTTTCCAAACACCATCACCACAGCTGGTGCAGGAGAGCAGAGCGTCCGGAGAAGCTCCGAGGTCTGGTCCACTGCAGTTCATGTGTAGTCTGGAGGCACAAACTCTCAGGTCCTGATGCTGCGGTCCAGCGATGGCTTCATATGTCTGGCTGGCTGTTTTCACATCCCCATCTGACAAACAAGAAAAATTTAATTGTTATAATCTCCTCTAAACATCATTATTCTTTGGTTTTATCTGTAATTTTCAAGTTTTGAATGTTTGTGTCATTACATACTTGCTTTAAAGTGCAGTGGCCACACATTACTGCCCCATCCTTCTCCAAGGACACCCGTGGCTTTAGAGGAGATTCAGACATGGAACTGACTGATTAACCTGAAATGATACACATTACATGTTAATACAGGTCTGTTTAGTTAGTATTGACGTTCATATGTTTCACTATTGTGGACATCTGGTGTTTCGTGACTGTAAGAACAGTCACATGTTAGATACAGAGTCAGGATGTGCAATATGGTATAAAATTCATATCCTGGTGATATTGTCTATTGTGATGAGAAGGTACACAAAGCTACACACTAATTAAGTCTGTTTTTTTTTTTTTACCCGTGTTCTGTCCATTCAGCAAACATGTGATGGTATCATACATTTAGTTAATACGCATGCACGCGCACGCACATTTTTCAATAAGCCTGTGACATTCAGAAGAGCCGTATGATCATCCTACACTGCAAGATACAACAAAAAGTAAGTCAGTAAATTGTTTTGGTGCAAAGTACACATGGTATTATTGTGTATTTCACAATTTACAGTGTGCAATGCATTTCCTGAACCGTAAGTAAATCGTTTTGATGAAGCTTTGCGTGTAATATGTGCGTGACTGCAGGTGGAGCGAAAACTCTGTTTATGTGTGAACAGTGCAAGTGAAGTTAGTCCGAGCTTTGTGAATTTAAACAATACAAGGAAAATATAATCATTCCTCTGCCTTAACTGTTATCTCAGGGTGTCATACAAATGTTAAACTGCTAAGTTAGGGCAGACTGAGGCGTCGGGGTGTAATACAGCTGTTAAAAACAAAGTATATGATGATCTGACAGGTTAACTGCTAACTCAGGGTGTCATACAGCTGTTATTCAGGGAGGATTGAGGCATCAGGGTATCATACAGCGGTTATTCAGGGCGGATTGAGGCGTCAAGGTGTCATACAGCTGTTAATAACAAAGTATGGTGATCTAACAGGTTAACTGCTACGTCATGGTGTGATATGGCTAATTAAATAGAAGCGTATGGTGATTGCACAGCAGATAGATGCAGCTGTAAGTTTGCGCTACGCGTATGGCGATCTGACGATGTATGCTGGCTGAACAGAATACGGACGTAGTCGAGCGTAGTCACGTTTTTTTTTTTTTTTGTTGTTTTTTTTTCTGACAGGTCGGTCTGTCCACATTCCTACTGTATCTAACATTTGACTGGGATGTTTGATATGACATAAAATTCATATCCCGGCGATTTTTACCGGTAGTATATTGTGATGAGAAGCTACATGCTAACTATGGCCAGTTAGCTTCTCTACTACTTAGCTCTTGAAGAAAACAGACGTTCAACATTTACACTCAGTTTTCAACTAAAAAAACGTAACAGTAAATATCGCTTTTTACTTACTTCCACAGATAACTTTTAGCTTGAAGAGATGACGCCCTGCACGGCTCCGACGCTGCGGTGGAGAGGACCCGGGTAGACCGGCGGAGCTCCATCTAGCTCGCTCTGAATTTTGTCGTTGGCCAGCAAGCACAAAAACAATGCCAGCACTTCAGCATTAGACCACGGTGTTGTGTTTTTAAATCTTTAAAATAGGTCCAGCCGCTACTCCGGGTCCGAGAAATTGAAAATGGCGGATCAGTGTTTTGAAAAGTTTCTGAAAGATCCAGTGACTCCTCCCCCTGACCAATCAGTGACTGACAGTGCACTGACGTCACATCTGGACCCAACAAGTACCAGACCTGGGACCCCAGAGAAGTAGGTCCCAAAAATTGTGCGGGTTCCACCGCTGAAGGCGCTGTGGAGACACTACGCAATCGGCCCGAACTAGTTACATAGGAGCTCCAAAAGGCCCTGTGGATAAGGGGCTTAAAGCCTCAAACAACTGGTCTCCTCAGGTCCTAGATACTTCCAGACTGTTGCTAGAAGAAGAGTGGAGTGTTCTCAGAGGAAACGTGGAGTAGAACAAGTTCAAACAGACGTGTTGCTGGCAGCAGATTAAGAAGTTGTTTGATTTGTTAGTTTCAATGTCTGCATGTTCCTCTGTGAACACATTTGAGAAAATGAGATGTACAAACATTTGCATTTTGTATTTATTCTTATTTTGCTCATTGGTAAGAGTTCGTCAGAATTAGGGGGATGTACTGTTTGTCCCTGCAGGACAGAAGGACGAGATTTCAGAAGAAGAAAAGATGAAATGGCGCAGATGTTTCTGAAAACATTTCTTCCTAAACTTTTGAACTGTTCCTGTTTTGACAGAGTCACAGTGAGTTCTGTTCGACAGGTCAGCATCAGTTTAAAGAATCACCAGGTCCAGGGTGTCACCGTGAGAGGAGGGGTTGAAGGGTAGATGAAGGAAGGTGATGGACAGGAGGAGGAAGCATGTAGTAGATCAGACAGAGAGGTGAGGGGCTGAAGTAGACAAGCTGGATGAGAAGACATGAGGTGAAGGATGGATGAAACATGAATGGGATTTTTGTGGATGAAAAAGGAAAAAGCACAATAATAAAAAATATTTATGGATGGCTGAGATAATGAGCCGACAAAAGTCAAATGCCCAGAATCAAATGATGAAAAGATTTTCTTACTTGTGCACGGTACAGAGGGATTGTCCAGAGGAGTCCTGAAGTGGTTCTCCTCACATACACACACCACAGAACCTTCTTTATCTGCAACGCTGTGGGCCGGGCAGGAAAAACACTCCTGCTGCCGAGACGACATCTTGTAGGATCCCAGAGGACATGCTGAATATAAAAAACACACAAACAGTCCAAATGTTACAAGAAATGTTCAGGAAGTACACAGAAGACCTACAGGAATTGTAGACAGATGACTTACAGTAAGTATACATAGTCACATATACATATATACACAGTCATGTTGTTTACAGTAGTCACAGATGTAAACAATGATATTTACAGTAGTCACAG
>NC_056516.1:40332331-40332955 GCF_014905685.2 Nematolebias whitei
TTTACAGTAGTCACAGATGTAAACAATGATATTTACAGTAGTCACAGACGTAAATATGTTTACATCTGTGACTACTGTAAATATAATTGTTTACATCAGTGACTCTACTGTAAACAACATTGATGTAAATGGTAAAAGGACTGTACTCTATAGCAAATTTCTATCTGATCAAGATATTCAAAGCGCTTTACACTACAGTCTGTGCCCTGATTTACCCATTCATTCAGCACTCTACTATACATTTACAAAGCATAATCGGAGTTTTATCACGATCATACACACATAGGAAACACATCATAGGCAATGAGGAGTTCAATGTCTTGCCCAGGGACACTGGTATGTGACTGCTGGTCGAATCGAACCCTCAACTTTCGAATTAATTCATTCATTCAACATTTATTTAAACAGGTAAATCCCACAGAGCCTCGAGGACTCATTTACAAGAGAGACCCGATTTCAACAAAGAATGATGACAACAATAAACAGTTATAAAAAGTCATAGTCCAGGTTTTTTTTTTTTTTTAAACAAATAGGATGGCTAATAAAAAGTAACAAAAAACAGCTAGATTTTAAGGCGAATGTAGAAAACTAAAAACAGGAACACGTCTACATTGGTCTCTGCCA
>NC_056516.1:40333055-40339738 GCF_014905685.2 Nematolebias whitei
GGTCTTAAAGGTACACCTTGTTTGTGGATTTTAGGTAAACCATACAGACTAGGTGTGGCCTCCCCTGGGTACAGTCTGTGGTACAGAATACGGTCAATAGCCTTGTCCTGCTCCAAATTTTTCAGGCAATCTATTAACTACTTCTTGTAACCACTTCCTGGATCTCTTTTCAGAGGTTCATAAGTGTTTAAGTCACTAAGGAGTGTCATAACTTTCTCATGATAGTCTTTCTGGTTCAAAATCACTGTGCACCTTCCTTTGTCTGCTGGGAGAATGATGATGTCATTCTCAAATCAGCATCATTTAATTCTGCCTCTAGACCTGGGGAAAGAAAAAGACAAAGCTGAGAAACCACCACAACAAACAACATATGCATATATAATGATGCTTACAATATCATTGGAAAGTATTTTATACGGTACATGGTAATACAAGATGTATTTAGTGGCCACCACAACCCAACTGAGTGTGTATCTGATAAACACCTGAATCTAAACACCTGTGTGAGCATGCTTGACACTATAAGGTTTCTCCATAAGAATGTTCAAGAGAGGGTGTGGGGACCCAAAGACCTGTCCCCATAAGACACGATGGCAACACAGGGAAGACTGGAGCCACAGACACACAGCAGCCTCCAAGCCCAGAGTCCCGGGAGTACCCCAACAGGGACAACCGCACCCCCCAGAGAGAAACAGAGGGAAGCCCCGGGCGACCCCCAGCAGCCACAATGCAGAAGCCCCAGGAAGCTGCAGCGACAAGCCCACAGGCCCTGCCGGCAACCCGCTACTCCAGAGCAGATCCGGTCATGGACACAGAGTCCCAAGGTTATACCACCCCCCAACAGAGGCCCGACAGAGCCAGGGCACCCAGGCCCCAGCAGGCATCCACCAGGGTGGGCGGGTACACACCCAAACACCCAGCCCTACATGCCGAGAGCCACCAACGCATCGGCGGCAGAGGGACCCACCACCGAAGGGGAGTTTGAAAGGGGGGAATTAGACCCCACATTAAATAGGGGCCCCAAAATAATCCAAGACAAGGGACCACCCAAAACCCAACCTGAGACATAAACAGGCACACACAAACAGCCCGACAGAGCCTCTGTCAGGCCATCCATGCGCCCCACCCACCCGGCAGCGACCGCAAGCCGGCCCCAGGCCGGGGGCCAGAGCAGCAGGGAGAAGCAGCTGAGGACCAGGCACACAAACAACCTCACACCACAGTCTCGGAGAAGCCCCGGCACGCCACCTACGCACCTCCCCATACACACAGCACACAGCCCCCCCCCATCCCCTGCCCCCCACTGCTAATGTCACACCAGGCTGACCAGCCAGTGCCCTGTCAAAGCGAATCCACGCCCCCGATCGCTGCCATACACCACCAATGACCATATACACAACCACAGCTGACCCCCTGCCGGAACCCGGCAGCCACCCCGGTCAGACGGCCGGACATTGCAACCAGGAACCTTGATCTACAAAATCTGAACAACCCAGGGAGAACTGGACCACTGGCCCTGCCCTCAACCACCCCCCAAGGCCCAAAGCCCACTCACAGCCCAGACCCCAACCAGGCAGCCTACACCCCCTCCCTGCCCCTGACCCCAAATGTCAAACAGAGAACAGGGGTGTAACAAAAAAATATATATATATACTGTAAATAAATAACAAGACCCCACTCCTCCCTCCTCCCACTCAAATAAGGTGCTGATGCATGTTGTTATATAATGCGTTTAAAATGGGGGGGGGGGGTAAGGTGGCGACTGGCACAGAACCCCCCCCCCCCCCCCCCCCCAGAAACCAGGCGGGCCCCTTCCCCCCCCCCCCCCCCAACCCTTGCTCAGAACCCTAAATGTCTGCATGCTACATCTGTGACTACTGTAAACATGTTTACATCTGTGACTCTAATGTAAACAACATGAGTGTATCTGACTCTTTTGTTAACAACATGGCTACATCTGTGATTACTGTAAACAATGTGACTACAAATGTGACTCTACTGTAAACAACAGGTTTACATTTGCGACTCTATTGTAAACAAAATGTTTACATCTGTGACTGTAGTGTAAACAAGATGACTACATTTGTGACACTCCTGTAAACAACATGACTACACCAGTGACTCTACTGTAAACATGTTTACATCTGTGACTCTACTGTTAACAACATGGCTACATCTGTGATTACTGTAAACAATGTGACTACATATGTGACTCTACTGTAAACAACATTTTTACATCTGTGACTGTACTGTAAACAACATGATTGTATCTGCTACTCTACTGTAAAAAAACATGACTACATCTTTGGCTCAACTGTAAACATGACTACATCTGTGATTACTGTAAACAACATTACTACATTAGAGACTATTGTAAATGACATGTTTACATCTGTGACAACTGTTAAAACATGTTTATTAATAATAATAATAATAATAATCATTTTATTTAAAAAGCGCCTTTCATGACACCCAAGGACACTTTTCATCTTTTACGCTACTTTAAACAACCTGACCATATCTGTGACAACTGTAAACAATATGACTGTGTATGCAACTCTACTGTAAATAACATGTTTACATTTGCGATTCTACTGTAAAGAACATGTTTACATCTGTGATTCTGCTGTAAACAACATTCAAGGATTCAAGGTTCTTTGTCATTCGCATCACATGTGGCACATGAGGTGAGGTGCAATGAAACTATGTATACAGGGTCCCAGTTACATCCAACAAAAATACAAATTGTAAAGAAAAACACTAGTAAGATCCAAGACATGAACTAAGAAATATGCTAAACTAAGAATACACCAAACTAAGAATACACTAAGCACTAATAGTACAAAACAATGAGCATGCATCAGGATAGTACAAAACAATGCGCCAAACAACAGCAGCACGAACATGAGTCTGTGTGAGCAGATGAGGACGAATGAAACATGTTTACATCTGTGAGTCTACTGTAAACAACATGTTTACATTTTGTAGTTCTATTGTAAACAACATGTTTACATCTGTGAGTCTACTGTAAACAACATGTTTACATTTTGTAGTTCTATTGTAAACAACATGTTTACATCTTCAGTTCCAGGAACCCATCATAATCTGAAAGCGTGTAAAACATTTACAAAACCTATTTTTATTTTACAGAAAAGAGCTGTAAGAATCATCACCAGAAAGCATTACAGTCACCCATCAAGCACATTATTTTATCAACTGAACTTATTGAAATTCCATGATTTAGTAGATTACAGTATTTTATCAGTTATGTATAGGGCTCAAAATAACACATTACCATTAAATATCCAAAGAAATTTTGTTAAAAGACAAAGTTGTTACAATCTTAAGGGGATAGAGATATTTGTCAAACCAAAATTCAGAACTAGTCTGAAGGGAAGGTCTACCTCAATCCAAGGAGTTGGATTGTGGAATGTTCTAGAGAGTGATGTGAAAAATGTCAAGTCAATGTGTACATTTAAGAAAAAGATCAAAGCTGGACTGTTAAAAAAGTATATATGAAGTAGCTTAGTGTGTGTTTTGTATTAGAATTAGAAAAATTAAAAAGTTATTCATTTTGTTCTGTTACTTGAAAATTATTATGATTGAAATAATTGTTTGAAGAAAGGTGCAGATATAATAAGATTTTTTTCTTCTTTCTGCTGCCTTTCATTTGAAATCTCTTGTATCTTTTTATATTGTTATGGAATTGTTTTGTACTTTTTAAAAATGAATAAACTTTATACCATACCATACCATAATCTCAGAGGTGACGGGGCTTTCTCTGTTGCAGGTCCACGACTGTGGAATGAGTTACCACTGCTTGTCAGGCAGGCCCCTTCCCTCATTGGTTTTAAGTCTCGCTTAAAATCCCACCTTTATTCCCTGGCTTTTAACACTGTGCGATCTGTTTTGAACCTGTCTGTATTCTACAGTGTTAGCCATTTAGTTATTATCGTATTATTATTCGTGTCTATATTTTTTATTTTACTTTAATTTATGTTTGCTATGTGCGTTGCTTGTTTGTTTTTTATTGTACAGCACTTTGGTTGGCCTTGTTGCTGTTTTAAGCTCTCAAGAAATAAAGTGGTATGGTATCGTATCTGTTACTCTACTGCAAACAACATGACTACATCTGTGACTCTACTGTAAGGCAGCACGGTGGCGCAACTGGTAGAGCTGCTGCCTCTCAGCAAGAAGGTTGCCGGTTCAAATCTTGGTCTGGGGGCCTTCCTGGGTGGAGTTTACATGTTCTCTCCGTGCATGCGTGGGTTTTCTCCAGGTACTCCAGTTTCCTCCCACAGACCAAAAACATGCATGTTATACTGACTGGTGACTCTGAATTGTCTCTAGGTGAGAGAGTGAATGGTTGTTTGTCTCGTTTGTCTCATGCCCCTTTTGCACCGCCCCTAATAAGCCCCAACTCTGCTCAGCCCGCCACAGAAAGAACCCTTTTGCACCATCCCTTTAGCTAGTATTTTTAGCTGATTTGAGGCTGATTCAGGACCTCTTTTCATTCCTGCTTCTCTGGTGGGACCGAGCAAGCTCAGCTGAGCTGAGTCCGGACCGAAACGTGAATGCAGGACTCTGATTGGTCAGGGGGAGGAGTCACTGGATCTCAGAAACTTTTCACTGAACTGCCATTTGCAATTTATCTGGATGCGGAGCAGCGGCTGGATCTATTTATAACAATAATGACAACGCTGTGTTTAATGTTGAAGTCCAGGTGTACTTTGTGTTTGGTGACCGACTATAAAATTCGAGCGAGCGATGTCACCGTGGAGGATCATACGAGCTGCCGAGCCGTTGAAGCCCACGAGGCCGAACCCCAAGCCCCGGCCTCACCTGCTCACGAAGGCCGGATTCGAGCCCTGGTAGGCGGGAGGACCGGGATGGAGGGACGGGGGGTGGGGGAAACGTTTTTTTTTATATTTTATGTATAAAATATATATATATTTTTTTTATCAGTGAAGATTAAAAATAAATAAACACTGCCGGCTTTATCGTGAAATCCTGTTTTCCCTTTGACTTTATTAAATAATCTGTTAATTAAAAGTTCATTCAACTGAAAAATTATAAAAAGACAAAATGATTGGATCTCAGGAATATTTCCCTCAAACATGTTTAAAGAAGAGACACAGCCTTTAGTTCAACTTTATTCTAACCCACAGATGTACAAATCACAAAACAAGCATTACACTTTAAATTAAAGTTTTAAATCAAAGCTAAACTTTAATTCAAAGCTAAAAATAATTTATATACAAGAAAAAATAATCTGTATACAAGAAACAAAACCACAATGAGTGCAAATACCTCAAATGATGAAGAAAAATATAGAATTTTAAATATAGATATCCTGATGCTTTTCAGGTAGAAAAATCTAAAAAAGTTAAATCTGGTCCTCTGGACGTTCAAAAATGTCAGGGTTTGGTGGACAGGAACGAACCCAGTAGTGCAGACAGGACTCAACTCGGCAGATTAAAAAACTAAATACTTTAATGACGAAATAAAAGGTAACAAAACAATAAGCTGACGTGGCAGCAAAACTTACATGAACTAGAAGACTCAGGGGGAAACTCAAAAAGGACTCAGGAAGCTCAGGGAAGACTCAGGAGACGCAGGAAAACACTGAAGACCCAACGAATACGACGCGACCACGAACAAGACAGAACAGACAGCTTATATACAAGGACAAAACGAGACGTGATTACCAACAGCTGTGACGTGACAAGGGTGACACCAATTAAACTGAAGAGGAAACACTAGGGAAACACAGACACAAACGGAGCCAGTAAATGGTACCATCCTTACAGTACCCCCCCTCAAGGACGCCTCCAGGCGTCCCCAAAAAATCCCCTCCCGAAGGACTAGGGCGGGTGGAGGGCGGCACTGCAAGGGTGGAGGGCCAGAGGAAACACAAGGAAAAACACAAGGACCTGACAAAACTAAGGCAAAACACAAGCAAGAAAACACAAAAGATCTGAACGGTCAAGGTACCGTCCCTAGAGTCATTGTTCAGGGGGGCGGCCGGGAGGCCGTCTATCACGGGACCCACGTTCAGGGGGGCGGCCGGGAGGCCGTCCATCACGGGACCCACGTTCCGGGGGGCGGCCGGGAGGCCGTCCATCACGGGACCCACGTTCCAGGGGGGCGGCCGGGAGGCCGTCCAACACATAGGACCTTGGAAGCCGCGGCAGGCGGCGGTGACGACTTGGAGGCCGCGTCTGGCGGCGTAGACGGCGTGGAGGCCGCGCCTGGCGACGTAGATGGCGTAGAGGCCGCGTCTGGCGGCGTAGACGGCGTAGAGGCCGCGTCTGGCGGCGTAGACGGCGTACAGGCCGCGTCTGGCGGCGTAGACGGCGTACAGGCCGCGTCAGGCGGCGTAGACGGCGTACAGGCCGCGTCTGGCGGCGTGGACGGCGTACAGGCCGTGTCTGGCGGCGTAGAGGCCGCGTCTGGCGGCGTAGAGGACTTGGGGCTATGGAGAACTGCAGCGTGCGACTCGGGGCTCTGGAGAACTGCAGCGTGCGACTTGGACGACCATTGAGGCGAATCCTCTGTGGAAGTGGAGAGCGCCGACCCCTCTGGGGATGTGGAGAGCGCCGACCCCTCTGGGGATGTGGAGAGCGCCGACCCCTCTGGAGATGTGGAGAGCGCCGACCCCTCTGGAGATGTGGAGAGCGCCG
>NC_056516.1:40339838-40340068 GCF_014905685.2 Nematolebias whitei
GACGTGGAGAGCGCCGGCCCCTCTGGAGACGTGGAGAGCGCCGGCCCCTCTGGAGACGTGGAGAGCGCCGGCCCCTCTGGAGACGTGGAGAGCGCCGGCCCCTCTGGAGACTTGGAGAGCTGGAGTTCTGCAGCAGACGGCGAAGAGACCTGGAGCTCTGCAGCAGACGGCGAAGAGACCTGTAGCTCTGCAGCAGACGGCGAAGAGACCTGGAGCTCTGCAGCAGACGG
>NC_056516.1:40340078-40341376 GCF_014905685.2 Nematolebias whitei
AGCTCTGCAGCAGACGGCGAAGAGACCTGGAGCTCTGCAGCAGACGGCGAAGAGACCTGGAGCTCTGCAGCAGACGGCGAAGAGACCTGGAGCTCTGTAGCAGACGGCGAAGAGACCTGGAGCTCTGAAGCAGACGACGTAGAGACCTGTGGCTCTGCAGCAGACGACGTAGAGACCTGTGGCTCTGCAGTAGACGACGTAGAGACCTTGGGTGCGGCGAAGGTGATGGGTGCAGGATGAGTTATGGGTTTAGAATGAGGCTTAGTGACCCTGGGTGTGCTGAGAGTCCTAATTTCAAATAATAATTGATTGTACTCAGGAAGCTGAACGAGACCGGGCCAAGAAACTAAAAACTTCTCCATCAAGGAAAATATAACTTCTGAACTGTCCGGGTTATTTTTTGCAGTAGTAAATTAATCTAATAATGTCTGGTTTATGAATGCGAGATCCTGGGGTGAATATGAGACTGATGGGCAATTGTCTTTAAGTGAGGGTGTGGTGTCAGGTGTCGCCCCCACGGGAAACCTGTGAGGTGGGCCGGCGGAACACTCCCCCACAGAGTCACTGATCCTATGCACCGGAGGTACGGTCAGGCCGGGTTGGACAGCCACGGTGCGGTGTGATGGTGAGAGGCCGGACTCCATCCCCACCAGGAACCTGGAGGGTGAGGCCACGGAATCCGCCCCTGTGACGTCAAGTGGACCGGACCCGCCGAACCGAACAGGAGTGGACCGGAGCTCCCGCGGGACGTCGGACCTCGCCCCCACCGGAAACCTGAGAGGTGAGGCGGCGGACCCGGCTCCCACAGAAACACCAGAACCAACTCTAAAATTCTGCTCAGCCGACGAGACCGACCCGGTCGCCGCGGGCTGCCCTCGGGACCGCTTCCTACCTCCCCGGCGACGACGGGTGAGTCGAGGGACCGGAACAAAACCGAACTCCTCCTCGATCTCTTCGTCCTCCCCCGACGTCCATCCCGAGTAGCCAGGCGAGGCGGACTCAGAAACAGTGGTGCGGTGGCTTCCCCGGTACCGAGCTCTGTCCTCCTCGAGGACCAGGAGTGGTGAGGACAGGATTTCCACCTCCTGGTCATGACGTCCTTGTGAGCGGACGGGCCTAGTCCAGAACCCGCCGCACCGGATTGTGGATTTGCTCATCACGGGAGGCTCGGAGTAGAAAAAGAAAAAAGGTAAGCTGCCGAGAGAGCCCTGCCCGCTGGGTTCTGATGTGTGGTCGCGTCGTAATGTCAGAGTTTGGTGGACAGGAACGAACCCAGTAGTGCAGACAGGACTCAACTC
>NC_056516.1:40341476-40343976 GCF_014905685.2 Nematolebias whitei
AACGTCCCAGTGGCTTTTAAACCCCAAAATACATTAAAGACTGGTTCATCCCAAAGATCCAGTCCCCCGGCACAAACAGAGCAATGTTGTGTATGCTGTTCAGTGTCAGGAGGGTGATCAGTCTTACATCGGGGAAACTAAACAGGCTCTAGAGCAATGTGGATATCCTAACTGGGCCTTCCTGAAAGCAGAGAAGAAACCCAAACAGGACTCCAGTCAGCCATCAGTTGAAAAGGAGGAACCCAGACCCAGACCAGTGGTCATTCCATATGTTGAGGGAGTATCAGAGAAACTGAGACGTTTATTTTCTAAACATAACGTCCCAGTGGCTTTTAAACCCCAAAATACATTAAAGACTGGTTCATCCCAAAGATCCAGTCCCCCGGCACAAAAAGATTAATATTGTGTATGCTGTTCAGTGTCAGGAGGGTGATCAGTCTTACATCGGGGAAACAAAACAGCCACTGGCCAAAAGGATGGACCAGCACAGAAGATCAACATCATCAGGCCAGGACTCTGAGGTCTACACTCATCTCCAGGTCAGAGGTCACTCTTTCAGGGATGAAGATGTGCACATCCTGGACAGAGAGGAACGATGGTTTGAGAGAGGAGTAAAGGAGGCCATCTTTGTGAAAAGAAACCGTCCATCATTAAACAGGGGTGGAGCCTCCAGGTTCAACTGTCCCCCTCTTACAATGCTGTGATTGCTAGTATCACTCAGCCCTCTGTGAACAGTAAACAGCCATCAGGTGCTAATGATCCATTGTTAGGCTGATGGTCCTTCTTGACCATGTGATCAGCTGGTTTTGGTTGTCAGCAGCAAAACTGGTTGATCCACTCTGAGAAGGTGCTATTTAAGAGACTGAGCTGAAAACAGCACCTCAGACTGAGGAAGTCCTCAGGATGAGAGACGAAACGTTTCTATATTTTTTTTGCTTTGTTTTGTTTTTTGTTTTTTTGTTTTCTTGTTTTTTTGAATGTCCAGAGGACTAGATTGAACTTTTTTGGATTTCTGCATTGACAACACAAACGAGTCCAATGAACTAAGCAGAGGTCACACAGGTGCACCAGGTACAAGCTCAGTTGTTTGTGACAGAGCAGGAGTACTGTGATTTCATGGTGCTGTCTGGGTCAGATTACTTTATTCAGAGGATTGTGTCTGATGTGATTTCTTTACTGAAGCAGTGAAAAATGTAGAAATGTTCTATACGTCAGCATTTTTACCTGAGCTATTTGCCAAATGTTATTTTTAATTATTGTTACATGTTTTGGAGCAGCCAAACTTCTTCTTCTTCTTCTTCTTTCGGCTTTTCCCTCTTCAGGTGTCGCCACAGCGAGTCATCCTCCACCTCATTCTGTCCTCTGTGTCCTCTGTCCTCACTCAAACTACCTCCATGTCCTCTCTAACTGCATCCATATGTCTCCTCTTTGTCTTTTTCCTGGCAGCTGCATTTCTAACATCCTTCTATCAGTATACCCACTGTCCCTCCTCTGGACATGTCAGAGTCAGAGTCAGAGTCAGAGTCAAAGTTTCTTTATTGTCATTCGCACCTCATGTGGTACATGTGGTGGAGCGAAATTATGTACACAGGGTCCCAGTTACATCCAACAATAAAATGTAAAAGAAAAACAGTAATAACATCTAAGATATGAACTAAGAAAAACATCAACTAAATATACACTAAGCACTCATAACATAAAACATTGAACATCAGCACAAACATGAACATGAGTCTGTGAGCGGATGTGCACGCATGAACACATCAACATTGAAACAGATCAGCAGCATGTCCAAACCACTGTCCCTCTTCTGGACATGTCCAAACCACTGTCCCTCCTCTTGACATGTCCAAACCATCTCAGTGTGTCCTCTCTAACTTTATGTCCCAGTTGTTCAATCTGTGCTGCACCTCTGATCATCTCATTCCTGATCTTCTCCATCCTTGTCACTCCTAAGGAGAACCTCAACATCTTCAGTTCTGCCACTTCCTGTTCTGTCTCCTGTCTTTTTGTCCATGTCTCTGTCTCCAGACCATACAACATAGCTGGTCTCACCACTGTCTTGTAAACAACAAAGTCCATGCTCAATAATCCAGGTATAAAATCTAACATTTTTCAGTCAGGTCATCTGGACAGTTTCTTTTTTTTTTTGTGCTGAAATGTTTCGCCTTCAATCCAGAAGGCTTCATCAGTCAAGGAAACACACAACAAAACTGATTCTTCCCCCAACAGCTTACTCCAAAGTGGAACAAACCAGTTCTGCTTGTGATTAGAGAGTCTCTTTGGTACACATCTCCTCCATTGCCGGCCCGATTCCTTGTTGACAGTCTTGTCAAACTGGTTGAAAACAACAAAGTCCATGCTCAATAATCCAGGTATAAAATCCAACATTTTTCAGTCAGGTCATATGGACAGTTTCTTTTTTTGTGCTGAAACGTTTCGCCTTTGAACCGGAAGGCTTCATCAGTCAAGGAAACACACAACAAAACTGATTCTTCCC
>NC_056516.1:40344076-40345079 GCF_014905685.2 Nematolebias whitei
TCACAACAAAGTTGTCTCAGGGACTTTACAGGAACATTCACATAAAAGCCAGTTAGTAAAGTTCTCTATCTAAGGAATCCAGCAGACAAGTTGAATCTTGGCTTCGTTGCAGTCTCCCATCCTGAGCAAGCACAGTGGAGACAGTGGGAAGAAAAACTCCCTTTAACAGGAAGAAACCTCCAGCAGAACCAGCTCAGGACAAGAGACCATCTGCTTTGACCGGCTGGTTGAGAGGACAGGAAGGAGAGACAGACCAACACAGAATGGTAGGTCCAGGTATAGGTCCAGGTCCAGATATAGCTCCAGGTCCAGGTATAGGTCCAGATCCAGATTTAGGTCCAGGTCCAGATATAGCTCCAGGTCCAGGTATAGGTCCAGATCCAGATTTAGGTCCAGGTCCAGATATAGGTCCAGATCCAGATATAGGTCCAGATCCAGATATAGGTCCAGGTCCAGATATAGGTCCAGATCCAGATATAGGTCCAGATCCAGATATAGGTCCAGATCCAGATATAGGTCCAGGTGTACTTGAAAGACAAAAAAAAAAAATAACACATGTTAATGATAGAAAAAATAATTACAAATACAAAACAGGTTGAGCAGAGTAAGTAAAGACAGTAGCAGAGTGAAAATTGTGGTCAGTTTGTCCTCCAGCAGTCTAAGCCTATAGCAGCAGAACTAAGGGACAGCTCAGGAAACCCAAGCCGACCCTAACTATAGGATTTAGCAAAAAGGAAAGTCTTAATCCCAGTTTTAAAACTGGATAATGTGTCAGTCTCACGGACAGAGATTGGAAGTTGGTTCCACAAGAGAGGAGCCTGAGAACTGAAAGATCTGCCTCCCATTCTGTTTTTGTAAACTCTAGGAACCACAAGTAAACCTGCAGTCTGAGAGCAAAGTGCTCTGTTAGGAAAATATGGAACAATAAGATCTGTAATATAAAATGGAGCTAGGTTGTTGAGAGCTTTGTAGGTTAGAAGTAAGATTTTGAATTCTATTCTGG
>NC_056516.1:40345179-40346813 GCF_014905685.2 Nematolebias whitei
GATGGTACCATTTGGTGGACTCAGTTTGTGTCTGTGTTTCCCTTGTGTGTTCTCTTCAGTTTAATTGGTGTCACCCTTGTCTTGTCACAGCTGTTTGTAATCACGTCTCGTTTTGTCCTTGTATAAAAGCTGTCTGTTCTGTCTTGTTCCTCGTCGCGTCGTATTCGTTTGGGTCTTCTGTGTTCTCCTGAGTCTCGTGAGTTTTCCTGAGCTTCCTGAGTCCCGTCTGAGTATCCCTCCTGAGTTGTCTAGTTTAAGTAAGTGTGCTGCCACGTCAACTTATTGTTTTGTTACTTTGTATTCACCATTAAAGTATTTAGTTTTTTAATCTGCCGAGTTGAGTCCTGTCTGCACTACTGGGTTCGTACCTGTCCATCAAACCCTGACATTACGACGCGACCACACATTAGAACCCAGCGGGCAGGGCTCTCTCGGCAGCTCACCTTTTTTCTTTTTCTCCTCCGAGCCCCGTGATGAGCAAATCCACAATCCGGTGCGGCGGGTTCTGGACTAGGCCCGTCCGCTCTCAAGGACGTTATGACCAGGAGGTAGAAATCCTGTCCTCTCCACTCCTGGTCCTCGAGGAGGACAGAGCTCGGTACCGGGGAAGCCACCGCACCGCTGTTTCAGAGTCCGCCTCGCCCGGCTACTCGGGATGGACGTCGGGGGAGGACGAAGAGATCGAGGAGGAGTTCGGTTTTGTTCCGGTCCCTCGACTCACCCGTCGTCGCCGGGGAGGTAGGAAGCGGTCCCGGGGGCAGCCCGTGGCGATCGGGCCGGTCTCGTCGGCTGAGCAGAAGTTTAGAGTTGGTTCTGGTGTTTCTGTGGGAGCCGGATCCGCCGCCTCACCTCTCAGGTTTTCGGTGGGGGCGAGGTCCGACGTCCCGCGGGAGCTCCGGTCCACTCCTGTTCAGTTCGGCGGGTCCGGTCTACTTGACGTTACAGGGGCGGATTCCGTGGCCTCACCCTCCAGGTTCTTGGTGGGGGCGGAGTCCGGCCTCTCGCCGTCACATCGCACCGCGGCTGTCCAACCCGGCCTGACTGTACCTCCGGGGCATGCTACCAGTGACTCTGTGGGGGCGTGTTCCGCTGCCCCACCTCTCAGGTTTTCGGTGGGGGCGACACCCGACTCCACACCCTCACTTAAAGACACTGGCCCATCAATCTCATATTCACCCCAGGATCTCGCTTTCATTAACCAGTCACTATTAGATTCATTCACTACTGCTAAAAATAACCCGGACAGCTCAGAAGTAATATTTTCATATATGGAGAAGTTTTTGCTTTCATGGCCCGGTCTCATTCAGCTCCCAGAGTACAATAAATTATTAATAGAAACTAGGAAACTCAGCACACCCAAGGTCACCATCACTCATCCAGCACCCATCAACTTCACCGAACCAAAGGTCTCTACGTCGTCTGCTGCAGAGCTACAGGTCTCTTCGCCGTCTGCTGCAGAGCTACAGGTCTCTTCGCCGTCTGCTGCAGAGCTACAGGTCTCTTCGCCGTCTGCTGCAGAGCTACAGGTCTCTTCGCCGTCTGCTGCAGAGCTCCAGGTCTCTTCGCCGTCTGCTGCAGAGCTACAGGTCTCCAAGTCTCCAGAGGGGTCGACGCTCTCCAAGTCTCCAGAGGGG
>NC_056516.1:40346913-40349074 GCF_014905685.2 Nematolebias whitei
GGAGCCCAACAGATTCTTGAAGCCACTTCGAGAGATCAAAGGTCGAGAACTGGAGGACAACTGCTCTAATCATCACACTCAAGTTGGTTCTGACCTATGGTGCAGAGATTAAGGACTTGGTAATAGTTCCTCAAAATCCTGTTCTGTCCGACCATTTTTTAATAACTTTGAGTTTACATTAAATGACTACACAGTCACTGAGAGTAAATTTCATCTCAGCAGGTGCTTATCAGAAAATGCTGTAACCAAATTGAAACAATCTCTTCCATCAATGTTTTCCTCTGTCTTGCAGAGTAATGCATCAGAGAACAGAGACTTAGATCATCTAGTTGATCATCTTACAACTTCAATGCAAACTTCACTTGATAAAATTGCTTCACTGAAAAAGAAAGTAATCAATCAGAGGAAACTGGCTCCTTGGTTCAAATCTGAGTTATGTACTTTAAAGCAGCATCTAGAAACCAGGAGAGAAAATGGCGCTCTACTAATGTTGAAGAATTTTATTTAACTTGGAAAGATAGTCTGCTAACATATAAAAAAGCTCTCCGTAAAGCTAGAACTTTATATTACTCATCTTTAATAGAGGAGAATAAAATAACCCTAGGTTTCTGTTTAGTACTATTGCTAGACTAATTAAAAGTCCCATTTCTGTTGAACCATGTATCCCTACAACTATAAGTAGTGATGACTTCATGAGATTCTTTATAAATAAAATTGTTTCAATTAGAGAGAAAATTCAAACCATCCTTCCTTCTACTATCTCTAGTCCCCTGTCAAATGAGACAACTTTAAAAATTTCACTAGAGCCTGATTTATGTTGGGACAGTTTTTGTCCTGTTGAGCTCTGAATTGTCAAAAATAATAACCTCATCCAAACCATCCACATGCCTGCTAGATCCCATCCACATGCCTGCTAGATCCCATCCCAACCAGACTGTTTAAAGAGGTATCCCCCCAATTAATGTCCACATTTTGGATCTACTTAATTTGTCTTTAATGGATGGTTATGTACCACAGAGCTTTAAAGTTGCTGTAATTAAACATTTACTTAAGAAGTCTGATCTTGATTCAGAAATTCTGGCCAACTATAGATCTATATCTAATCTAACTTTCATCTAAAAAATTCCAGAGAAAATAGTTGCAGGTCAGTTGTGTGAACATCTACAAAGAAATAATCTGTTTGAAGAGTTTCAGTCAGGGTTTAGAGCTCATCATAGCACAGAAACAGCACTAGTAAAAGTCTAATGATATTCTCATGGCCTCAGACAATGGACTTGTGTCTCTACTGGTCCTGTTAGACCTCAGTGCTGCATTTGATACAGTTGATCACAATATTTTACTACAGAGGCTTGAATATGATGTTGGGATTACAGGAACAGCTCTAAAATGGTTTAAATCATATCTATCTGATAGATTCCAGTTTGTAAATGTAAATAATAAATTTTCTTCATACACCAAAGTTAGTCATGGAGTTCCTCAGGGCTCAGTGCTTGGGCCAATACTCTTTACTTTATATATGCTTCCATTAGGTTAAATTATTAAACAGCATGGGATAAATGTTCATTGTTATGCTGATGACACACAGTTATATTTGTCCATTAAACCCAATGAATCCAATCAGCTACTTAGACTACAAGCATGTCTTAAAGACATAAAAACCTGGATGACCCTTAATTTTCTCCTGTTGAACAGACAAGACTGAGGTTTTGGTTTTTGGACCTGAGCACCTTAGGAATGAATGTTTCAGTCTTTCTCCCTCCTTAGATGCATTAATCTGTCCTCCAGCTCTAATGTTAAAAATCTTGGTGTTATTTTTGATCAGGACATGTCTTTTATCCCCCACATTAAAAACGTTACTAGAACCTCCTTCTTCCACCTGCGTAATATCACTAACATTAGAAACATCTGATCTAAAGATGATGCAGAAAAACTGGTCCATGCATTTGTCACGTCTAGACTGGACTGTTGCAATGGTTTATTATCTGGGTGTCCAAATACTTCTTTAAAACGTCTTCAGTTGATCCAAAATGCTGCTGCCAGAGTCTTAACTGGAGTTACTGGGAGAGATCATCTCTCTCCAGTTTTAGCTTCTCTCCATTGGCTCCCTGTCAAATCCAGAATAGAATTCAAAATCTTACTTCTAACCTACAAAGCTCTCAAC
>NC_056516.1:40374074-40428927 GCF_014905685.2 Nematolebias whitei
TATATATATATATATATATATATATATGTGTGTATATGTGTATATTTATATATATATATATATATATATATGTGTATATATATATATGTATATGTGTGTATATATATATGTATTTATATATATGTATATGTATATATTTTGTTTTTTCTCTTTTCCTCACTTTTGTTTGTTTGTCTGTCTAAAACAGGTCTCACTTGTAAAAGAGTCACCAAGGCTCAATGCTATTAATCTGTATAAATAAATAAATGAAAAAAGTGATAATGTTTGTCCAGGTTTCCCTATGATCGACTGAGACCTGTCCAGGTGTCCCAAATATGGACTGAGACCTGTCCAGGTGTCCCTGTGATGAACTGCAGAACTGTCCAGGTGTCCCTGTGATGAACTGCAGAACTGTCCAGGTGTCCACCATCTCTCACCAGCTGCTTGTGACCCAGAATGGAGAAGCAGGTCAAAAACTGCATGGATGGTTCCTGAGAATACAGAAACTCCACGTTTGTTAAAATGACAAATATCACGTTGATTTATCACAATATTTAACAATAAATGATGAATTCTGGTGTTACTAGATTTATACATATTTACATGTTATGATTTTTGAAGGCCTGATATTAAAGTAGAAGTGGACAAACTAATTAACTAACATTGTGTTCCCTCAGTGAGGACTGAACTAGGCAAAAGGACCTTCTCCTACTCCGCTCCTGTTTCCTGGAATATCTTACAAAAAGATTTGAAGCTCTCGACCTTTGACCTCTCTAAGTGGCTTTAAGAATCTGTTGGACACCTGGCAGGGTCCAATGCAGACATGTTCCTGTTTTTAGTTTTCTATATTTGTCTTGGAATCTAGCTGTTTTTTGTTTTGTTACCTTTTTCCTTTTAGCCATCCTATATGTTAAAAATAAAAATAAAAAACTGTAGTATGCTTTTTTATAACTGTTTATTGTTGTTGCTGTTGTCCATTGTTGTCATCTTTCTTTGTTGAAATCAGGTCTCTCTTGTAAATGAGTCCTCGAGGCTCAATGGGATTTACCTGTAGAAATAAAGGTTGATTGATTAATTAGTTTATAAATTATAAAGAGGAGGATTCTATGAACTTGTTTCTTCTCCTTTGTAAACAGAAATAATGACGGTTAATTTCTGTTCAGTACTCATTATTTACAAACATTCAAACTTAATCTCATTTGTCCTTCAGTCAAAACCAGATGGATTTAATATTTGACCAGATGGAAGAAGTGGAACATGAAGGTTCTGTGAGAACTGGTAGAACCTCTGATAACAGAACAGGTTCTGGCTTGCTGCTATTAAAACACATGGTTCATCATTTAGTCCTGCAGTTTCTTCTTTTCTATATGAGAAGAAAATCAGAAACATCCAAAAAAGTTCAATCTGATCCTCTTTTTTGGATTTTTCTACCTGGATTATTGAGCATGCACCAGGAAAATCAGAAACAGTTTTTGGAGGAACAATAAGATTTCTGCTCCCAGGTGATGCGTTTTCTTTCCACTCAGTTTTATTTTTCGCTGGAGGAACATCAGAACATAATGGATCCATCTGTGTCCAGTGAAGGAAGGGGGGTGGGTCGGTGGGGGTGTCTGAAACAAGTAAAGATGATGGATGGATGGATGGATGGATGGATGCAGCATCCAAATGCCCAAAAACCCATGTAAAAAATGTATTTGTGGATTTCTTGTCAGCTTTTAAAACCATTCAGCCAAGGATTTTAACAGAGATCTTAACAAGAGTTTTTAATCTCACATAGCTTGGTTTTATGGATTACAGCGTTTTAACAGGTAGGGTCCAGCAGGTCACAGTGGGTTCAACACTCTCTGACAAACAACTACCAGCTCTGGTTCTCCTCAAGGCTGTGTGTTAGCCTCACTGTTATTTATTCTCTACACAAACTCCTGCAGAAAGACTTTCCCAAATAGACATCTAATTAAATATGCTGATGACACGGCCCTGGTAAGCCTCTTAAACAACAAGGAAGAGGAGCATGGACCAGTTCTGCACTTCTTCATTAATTGGTGCAAAAAAATCAAAATTGGTTCTGAACACAAAAAAAACCCAAAAGAAAGGACTATTGGCTACAGGACGGTTCAGTCATTCTCTACAACCACCATCGATGGAGAGCAGATTGAAACTGTCTCGTGCTACAAGTATCTGGGTGTGGTTCTGGACTGTTACTTAAAGTGGGACTCATAGGCTGACCTTATCAGCACCAAGACTCAGCCGAGGATGTATTTTTTTTTTAAAAACTGGGTTCTTTTAGAATCAATAATTCAATACTTTTAATGTTTTATTCTGCTTTTATTGAGGATATTTTATCGTTTTGTAACATCTGTTGGTTTGGCAATGCTACAGAGGCTCAGAAGAAATCCTTGAGAAGTAACTACAGGCAGCAAACTGTTAGGGACCAGTCTGACCAGTATGGAAAAAATATACATGGACAGAGTTATGAAGAAGACAAACAAGATAATAGCAACACACATCCCCTAAGATCCTCATTTGAGTTGCTTGTTCAGGGTGAAGGTACTGCCTTCTTTTATTCTCAAGAAACAGGACAAAATTTTATTTCATACCACAAGTGATTAAATCATTAAATAATAAAAAGGTATCATGAATTACTGAGCTCAAACTTCTTTGATGTAAAGATGGATGTTAATGTCATGTTTGCATATTTTTATCTGTCTGTCTGTCTGTCTGTCTGTCTGTCTGTCTGTCTGTCTGTCTGTCTGTCTGTCTGTCTGTCCGTCCGTCCGTCCGTCCGTCCGTCCGTCCGTCCGTCCGTCCGTCCGTCCGTCCGTCCATCCATGCATCAAAACAGAAGTTTGGTTTTCTCTCTATGTATGATTACAGTCTGTTGTCTCCCCAGGACCCCCCTCCCCACCCAGAGACTTGATCTACACTCTGAAGCAGTCCACCCTGATCCTGGAATGGTCCCCACCATTGCATGCCGGTGGCCGAGCGGACCTGACCTACAGCGTGGGCTGTCAGCGCTGTGAGGGGGGGCGGTGCGAGCCATGCGGGGCCAACGTGGGCTTCGTCCCTCATCAGGCGGGACTAGTGGACAGAACTGTGACTGTGGTCAATCTGCTCCCAAACAACAACTACACATTAACTGTGGAGGCCCTGAACGGGGTGTCAGAACTACTGCCCAACAAGAGGTTCTATTCCCAGGTCAACGTGTCCACGAGCCTTCCAGGTAAGTCCACTTTACCATCTGGACCTGGTGGGTTCCAGAACACGTGGTCTTCTGGACAAACAGGACCAGAAAAAACTTAGCATGGTCCAAAGAGAAATCATCATAATAATGAATTAAATCCCATTTCATAAGGTGTTCTCAGGAGGAGTGCAGGTTCAACAAACTGTTTACTTGTCTCTGAACACAAACATCAACAAACTGTTTACTTGTCTCTGAACACAAACATCAACAAACTGTTTACTTGTCTCTGAACACAAACATAAAAAAAAAGTTTACTTGTCTCTGAACACAAACATAAACAAACTGTTTACTTATCTCTGAAGACAAACATCAACAAACTGTTTACTTGTCTCTGAACACAAACATCAACAAACTGTTTACTTATCTCTGAAGACAAACATCAACAAACTGTTTACTTATCTCTGAAGACAAACATCAACAAACTGTTCACTTATCTCTGAAGACAAACATCAACAAACTGTTTACTTATCTTCGAAGACAAATATCAACAAACTGTTTACTTATCTCTGAACACAAACATCAACAAACTGTTCACTTGTCTCTGAAGACAAATATCAACAAACTGTTTACTTATCTCTGAAGACAAACATCAACAAACTGTTTACTTGTCTCTGAACACAAACATCAACAAATGGTTCACTTGTCTCTGAACACAAACATAAACAAACTGTTTACTTATCTCTGAACACAAACATCAACAAACTCTTCACACAACCATGTAATGTCAGAGGACAGTGATGCAAACAGAATGAGCCTCTACCTCATTTAGGAGTGTCTCCATCTCACATTCAGTGACGTTCCTTATTTTTCTGTGTATAGACATGCTTTTAGTGCAGAGAGGACATTCCTTAGGTGCAGGGCAGATTTAAATTCATTTACATATTAAAATGTAGGCGTCTCGTGGGAGGAGGTGGTTATTCCCTTCTCTGCGCTCAATTCCATGTTGACTGGGACGTATGAAATAAGTGTGGTTGGATTTGTGTATGCGCACGGTTTCATTCATCTGGATTTATTTGTGCGATTTAATTGTAAGCAGTATTTTTTCATTCAACCTTTATTTAGACAGGTAAATTCCTTTGAGCCTCGAGGACTCCTTTACAAGAGAGACCTGATTTCATCAAAGAATCATGACAACAATGGACAACAGCAACAACCACAGACAGCTACAAAAAGGCATACAGATTTTTTTTTGCAAAAAATATGCCAAAAAAGCAACAAAAACAGCTAGATTATTTCAGTAGAAAATCCACGCAAGTCTGTACATGAGGTCCCAGGCGATTCATTCAACCTTTGTTTATGCCCCATTTGCACTGCTCCTAATCCTCCCAACTCTGCTCAGCCTGGATTTGCACCTGCACTTTAGGACCGATTCTGGAGGTGTGTCCAGAATTCAAGTCCTGCCAATGAGAGTTCTGCGACGAGTTACTCAAAGCTGCTCCTCAGATAAATAGTGTTAAATTATTATTTTATATATGAATGTTTCTGTTCAGTGTCCTGAGATGACTTCTGTTGTGACTTGGCACTCTATAAATAAACTGAATTGAATTAAATCTGATTAACCAGATTCTACAAAAACATCTATATTTAAATCTAAAAAAGTTAAGTCTGGTCCTCTGGACATTCAAAAAGCAAAACAAAAAAATTGTAGAAACATTTCGTCTTTCATCCAAAAGACTTCTTCAGTCTGAGGAGCTGTATTCAGCTCATAAATAGCTATTTATAAAAGACTGAGCTGAATACAGCTCAGGACCAGACTTAACTTTTTTTTAGATTTTTCTACCTGGATTATTGAGCATGCATCAGGACAAAGATATTGTTCTCCATGCTCCCAAGTCTGATGATTTTGATGCCTCCACTGAAGTCTGTGAAAGTTTCCTCCACTTCTTCACTGATAAAATTATGTCAACCAGAGCTTGTATTTCTCAGCCTTCCAATGATCCCTCTGTTCCTTTACACTACTCATCTATTTTTGATCAGTTTGAGCCGGTGTCCTCCTCTTTTCTAGTGGACACAGTTGGTCACATGAGGCCCTCTGGTTCCCCTGAAGATTCTTTCCCACCTCGTTTGTTTAAGGAGGGATTTGCTACTGTTGGACTGTTGAATGTGTGCAGGCATTATCCAGACCCCTCCTGCTCGTCTGCAGCTTGTGCAGAACTCTGCTGCTCACCTCTTAACTCAGGCCCGTAGGCGCGAGCACATCACTCCCGTCCTGGCGTCCCTTCACTGGCTCCCTGTGCACTACAGAATTCATTTGAAGCTTTTGCTGTTTGTCTTTAAATGCTTGAACAGCCTTGTCCCACCACATCTGTCTGAGCTGCTTCAGGCGTACTGCCCTCCCCGATCCCTACGATCAGCTGATCAGCTGCTGTTGACAGTCCCTGAAGGCTGAAGCTCAGAGGTGACAGAACATCTGCTGTTGTTGCTCCCAGGTTATTGAACAATTTACCTTTGAGTGTCAGTCAGGCCTCCACTCTTCCTGTTTTTAAATCTCTTTTAAAAACACTCATTCTTTGGCTTTTAACACGGGATCTTATCTTTTATGGCATCTTAACACACACCTGCCATAAAACTGGTATGTTTTTATGCTTTTTTGTGTATGCGTTGTATGTTTTTATTGTCTTAATTAATTTATCTTTTTGTCTGATTGTACAGCACTTTGGCTACCCCTGCGGTTTTTAAAATGTGCTATAGAAATAAAGTTGATTGACTGATTGATTGATTCAGGGTTAGACAGGATCTGTTTCTGAAAAACAAACCCAGTTTAACTTTCAGTTTCTTTACCAAGTTTTCCACATGGAGCTTAAAAGAGAGATGTGAGTCGACCAAGATACTCAAATATTTGTAGAATTAAACAAACTCATTAGGGACACCATTTGAGGATAAAATCAGAGGAAGAACTGCTGGGACCAACTTCCTGTTTGAAAACAGCATCCCTTTGCTTTTTGGTTTTGTCGGCATTTAGTACAAGTTTGAGACGGAACCTTGCAACCAGCGAAAATTCTTCTGCTCCCATCTGGCGGGGTTTGTTTGGGTAAACAACGTAAGTGAGAGCGTTTTTCTCCAACAATAACTTTTGTTAATAGTTAAATTTATAATGCATAACTGATGGTAATGGTAATTAGTACTTTTGAAAGAACCTGTTTTTGTTCACTTACGTATGTTAAATCTTAACTGACTGGATAATAAATCACTTTATTTATCAAAACCTATTTCCATATAGGTTTAATGTTACCTTTCCTTTTCCTAGCTGCGCCGGGTCATAACAGCCTCTCACAAACAGATGGTGTAATCAGGACTTACGAATGTGTCAGGACCGAGATGAATCAAAGGTTAAATGTCAGGAGATGAGCTCTAAATGTTGAGTTTTAAAACGAACCGCGCCCTGATGGTGCTGATGAATCTTTAATTTATAAATCAAACCAAGTCTAGCTTATTATTCTTTTTTTCCACAGACAACTTATTTCTTACTAAATTAAACATAGTTTATTTAGCAGTTAAACACATGGGGGCGGAGCTTGGGGATTACAGTCTTTTGTTGACCCAGAATCCAAGCATTGCTTTCTGTCAGTATTGAGCTTGTTTGCTTTGTGAGTGCAGCCATTACATTTGATTAGGAGGGAATTCATCTTGTCTGTTGTTATCTGATGAGAACGATAAGGTTTCCTTTAGCCACAGCTCACTCTGCAGGCTACAATCTCTGGACAGCAGGAAGACACTGTGTGCAGGACATCAGCTCCACGTCTTACTGGTTCTGCCACAAACTCTGATGTGGTTGATGGTTCTCATGGTTTTCCTCCTCTTCCTCTGCAGCTTTGTCTCTGATCAGTGAGCTGCGAGCAGAGAAGATAGAGCAGAAGAGCATCACGCTGGTGTGGAGGGAGCCCTCATCCCCAAACAGCAGCCACACAGAGTACGAAATCAAGTACTTTGAGAAGGTAAAACTCTCAGTTGTTATGGCTGAAAAAACTGAACATTTCATCGCTTTATGGAACAAAATCCTCTGATGGGAACTAGATGCACAAGTAACCTGTGTAAGTTCTTCAGATAGTCAACTCAAAAAACGATTCTAAAACAGAACCCGGTGGGTTAAGTTTGCTTATTCTTTACTCACGTATTTGAAAACCCACTCACTAAAAGACAGAAACCACTCTCCAGCTGACAGAACTGACTCACCGACTGACAATCGGTGAGTCAGTTCTGTCAGTCGACTGGTGGTGACTTCTTTTTTTGCCAGGCAGTGTATCTTTCCAGTTTTAGCTTCTCTCCATTGGCTCCCTGTCAAGTTCAGAATTAAATTCAGAATCTTACTTCTAACCTACAAAGCTCTCAACAACCTAGTTCCATCTTACAGATCTTATTGTTCCATATTTTCCTAACGGAGCACATCACTCTCTGGCTGCAGGTTTACTTGTGGTTCATAAAGTTTTCAAAATCAGAATAGGAGGAAGATTTTTCAGTTCTCAGGCTCCTCTCTTGTGGAACCAACTTCCAGTTTCTGTCCGTGAGACTGACACATTGTCCAGTTTTAGGACTGGGCTAAAGACTTTCCTTTTTGATAAATCCTATAGTTAGGGTCGGCTTGGGTTTCCTGAGCTGTCCCTTAGTTCTGCTGCTATAGACTTAGACTGCTGGAGGACAAACTGACCACATTTCTTTTCACTCTGCTACTGTCTTTACTTACTCTGCTCAACCTGTTTTGTATTTTTAATTAATTATTTCTATCCTTGACATATTTTTGTCTTTCAGGTACACCTGGATCTATACCTGGACCTGGTCCTATATCTGGACCTGGTCCTATACCTGGACCTATATCTGGACCTACCATTCTGTGTTCGTCTGTCTCTCCTTCCTGTCCTCTCAACCAGCCGGTCAAAGCAGATGGCCGCTTGTCCTGAGCCTGGTTCTGCTGGAGGTTTCTTCCTGTTAAAGGGAGTTTTTCTTCCCACTGTCTCCACTGTGCTTGCTCAGGATGGGAGACTGCAACGAAGCCAAGATTCAACTTGTCTGCTGGATTCTTAGATAGAGAACTTTACTAATTGGCTTTTATGTGAATGTTCCTGTAAAGTCCCTGAGACAACTTTGTTGTGATTTGGCACTTTAGAAATAAACTGAATTGAATTGAATTGAACAGGACACACCTGGTCAAGAAAAACACCTGTCAGTTACATGATCCAATCCTTTAGCATTCTGTTAAACTTCTGTCCTTCTACCAAGCTGTGTATCCGATCCAGATTTAAACAGCTGGCAATAAAAGCTCACACATTCTCTGTCATCTCGTTTTCATCTTTTGAAATCAAACCCAGACTTTTACAGGAGAGTGGATATGATATAAAGATATGTTTAAACCCCACGGGTTCATCTTACCTAAGCGAGCTTTGCAGCAATACACGCCATCCAGAGCCCTGAGGTCAGCCGGCCTGCTTTTGCTGTCTGTCCCTAAAGTGAGGTTGAAGACTAGAGGAGACAGAGCCTTGTCTGTGGCAGCACCCAGACTGTGGAACAGTCTCCCTCTGTGCTGGTGAAGATTCTCAGTCATCCAGGACATGATAAATTCAAAAAGCGTTCAATACAAAAACAACTGGTCTTTATTTGTAACAGAAGACATTTCGCTCCTCATCCGAGGAGCTTTCTCAATTCAAAAAGCAGAGAGTGAGAGATTCAGGTTATAAGGCTGAGTGAGATAAGACACACACACACATGTAGATTGGCAGTTCACACCTAAAACCTAAAACAGTAGGTCTTTGTTCATCTAATTCACAGTCAAGGCCCCTCTGTTCCCATCAGGTGTGAAAACCGGCTGGGAATCTGTTTTAAAGTTGCATTATATGTTTTTGAAAGTGAAATCTGAGGCCTCCTCCTCTGTTAAGAGACGGTTTTTCTCTTTTTACATAAATTGCTTCCTTCACCCCCCCCTCTCAAACCATCTGTGTTCTCGGTCCAAAATGTGCACATGTTGGTCCTCAAAGAGTGTCCCTTATCTGTGAGATGGAGGTGAACAGCTGAGTCTTGTCCAGAGGAGGTGGCTCTCCTGTGTTGAGCCATGCGTCTGTGAAGAGGCTGTTTAGTTTCTCCATTGTAGAGGTCTGGACAGTCCTCGCTGCACTGGACCGCATACACTACACCACTCTGTTTGTGTATGGGTGTTCTGTCCTTAGGGTGGACCAGCCTCTGTCTGAGGGTCCTGCTGGGTTTGAAATGTACTGGGATCTTGTGTTTGTTGAAGATCCTTCTGAATTTCTCTGATACTCCAGCAACATAAGGGATGACAATGTTTTTACGTCTGTTCTTCTCCTTTTTCTGTTTATTAGTGTGTTTTGTAGATTTCCTTGCTGACTTGACAAAAGCCCAGTTAGGATATCCACATGTTTGAAGAGCTTCTTGAATGTGTTTCAGTTCCTTTTCCTTACCTTCTGTCTTTGTGGGGACACGTTCAGCCCGATGTTGTAAAGTTCTGATGACAGAGAGTTTGTGTTCCAGTGGATGGTGGGAGTCAAACAGAAGATACTGGTCTGTGTGGGTTGGTTTTCTGTAAACTTCAATGTTGAGGCTGTCCTCTCTCTCCATCTGAACCAAACAGTCCAAAAAAAGCAGCTTATTGTTGTTTGCATCCTCTCTGGTGAACTTGATGTTGTTATCGACCGAGTTAGTGTCTGGTGAACGCTTCTATTTCCTTGGCTTGGATTTTGACCCAGGTGTCATTCACATATCGGAACCAATGGCTTGGTGTTGTTCCCTCAAAGGAGTGTAGGGCTCTCTGTTCCACTTCCTCCATGTAGAGATTGGCAACAATGGGTGACACTGGAGATCCCATGGCACAGCCATGCTTCTGTCTGTAAAAACTGTCATTGAACTTGAAATAACTCTTTGAGGACCAAAATGTGCACATTTTGGACCGAGAACACAGATGGTTTGAGAGGGGGGTGAAGGAAGCAATTTATGTAGAAAGAGAAAAGCCGTCTCTTAACAGAGGAGGAGGCCTCAGATTTCCACTTTCTAAAACATACAATGCAACTTTAAAACAGATTCCCAGCCGGTTTTCACACCTGATGGGAACTGAGGGGCCTCATCTGTGAATTAGATGAACAAAGACCTACTGTTAAGGTTTTTAGGTGTGAACTGCCAATCTACATATGTGTGTGTCTTATCTCACTCAGCCTTATAACCTGAACCCCTCGCTCACTGCTCTTTGAATTGAGAAAGCTCCTCGGATGAGGAGCGAAACGTCTTCTGTTACAAATAAAGTCCATTTGTTTTTGTATTGAACGCTTTTTGAGTCTCCCTCTGTCTGTTAAGCTCTCTCTGTCAGTAGATCAGTTTAAATCCAGACTGAAAACACATCTATTCTCTGTGGCCTTCACTCAAATTAGTACTTGACTGACTTGAGTTTTAGGGAAATTGCAGAAAATATGCAATAGTTGTCTTGATTTTATTAGTACTATTATTTTATTGCTATTTTACTGTAAATTTTATTATACTTGTATTTTTATTAAACTCAATTTTATTTCTTTTATCATATTTTTATGTACGATGTTGTAATTCTTGTCTGTAGCACTTTGTTGTTTTTAAATGTGCTATATAAATAAAATTTGAATTGCATTGAATAGAATATGAGCTTCCACCATGTACAACACATTGATAAACATATCCAATAAAAACCAAACATGAGACCAAAGAATTGGAGACCAGATGACCAGAACCGAGCTGGTTTCTGTGTCCTAGTGTAGAGAATATTTTTGGATTCAGTCCTTTCATGAAGACGGCTCTATGTGTTTAAATTCCGTTGACTATTCTTCCTCTTTTTCCTCCTGTCTCACCTCGGTGTGTGTGTTTCTGCAGGACCAGAAGCACCAGAGTTATTCCACTGTGAAAACCTCAGCCACCCAGATCAGCATCAGCAACCTGAAACCTGGAACGACTTATGTCTTCCTCATCCGCCCCTTCTCCACACCAGCCCCCTCTTCATCTCTGTCTTCCTCTGCTCTCGCTGCCTCTTCCTCATCTACTATGTCCTCCTCTTCCTCTACCTTCTCCTCTTCTCCACCCCCATCCATTGATTATGGAGCATACAGCACCCCCATGGAGCTGCAGACTCTCAGCGAGTGTGAGTACTCATAGTCTGAAGCCTCCTCTTGCTCCTCCCAGTCCACCTCGACTGGTTGTGGAACCAGACCCTGATTGGCTGAGTGAGACACACAGTCGGACAGAGTCACAGTCAGTCAGTCAGACAGACAGACACACACAGTCGGACAGAGTCACAGTCAGACAGTCAGTCAGACAGACACACACACAGTCGGACAGAGTCAGACTACAAGAAGACATTGAACATAAGGTGTTTTTTTTTATTTCACTTTATTTTATCCATTATTCCATTATATTTACTGAGTAAATGGGGAATACCAATTATCCATTGTTCTAATTATCATGGGATCACACTTCTCACCCTCCCGGGAAGGTTTCCTCCAGGGTGTTGGAAGGGTGGCTCCGACCGATTGTCAAACCTCAGATTCAGGAAGAGCAGTGTGGCTTTCCACCCACCTGGACCAGAAGAACTCCTACGTCCGTATGATCTTTGTGGACTTCACATCTGCCTTCAACACCATGATCCCCCAAACCCTGATGGACAAACTACTCACACTAGAACTAAGTCCCTCCATTTGCAACTGGGTCCTGGACTTCTTAACCAACAGACCTCAGTCTGTGAGGATCTACAACTTCTCCTCCTCCATAACCCTCAGCACTGGCTCTCTTCAGGGATGTGTGTTGAGCCGCCTCCTGTTCACTCTGCTCATGTATGATTGTGCATCTACACATCCAGGCTGTCACATTGTAAAGTTTGCAGATGATACAGCGGTGGTGGGATGCATCACAAACAATGATGAGTCCAGCTACAGGCAGGAGGTGGAACACCTGGAGAGCTGGTGCAAAGAGAATAACCTTCACATCAATGTGAAGAAGACAAAGGAGATGATTGTGGACTTCAGAAGGAACAAACTCACCTACTCCTCCCTGAATATAAGAGGATCTGCGGTGTAAGTGGTCTCCAGCTACAAGTAGTTGGGTGTACACCTGCATCATGAAGGCCCCACTCACCCAGCACACACACTTTTTGCCCCGCTCCCCTCGGGAAGGAGGTTGAGGAGCATTAAGTGTAGAGCCACTAGACTGAGGAACAGCTTCTACCCTGAGGCTGTTAGACACATGAATCTCTAGGCGCCGAGCAGGAGTGGGCATACTTATTGCCCCCCCCCCCCAACTTGGTGCCTGTGTGTTGGGGGTTCACCCCGGTGAATAAGAGGGTGGCCTCCCTCCGCCTACGTGTGGGGGGACGGGTTCTGACTGTCGTTTGTGCTTATGCACCAAACGGCAGTTCAGATTATCCACCCTTTCTAGAGTCCTTGGAGGGGGTACTGGAAAGTGCACCTCCTGGGGACTCCCTTGTTCTGCTGGGGGACTTCAGTGCTCATGTGGGCAATGAGACCTGGAGGTGTGTGGTTGGGAGGAACGGCCCCCCTGATCTGAACTCGAGTGGTGATCTGTTGTTGGACTTCTGTGCTCATCATGGATTGTCAATAACAAACACCTTGTTCAAGCATAAGGGTGTCCATATGTGCTCTTGGCACCAGGACATCCTAGGCCGCAGTTCGATGATCAATTTTGTCATCGTCTCATCTGATCTGCGGCCACATGTCTTGGACACTCGTGTGAAGAGAGGGGCGGAGCTGTCCACTGATCACTACCTGGTGGTGAGTTGGCTCCGATGGTGGGGGAGGATGCCGGTCAGACCTGGCAGACCCAAATGTATTGTGAGGGTTTGCTGGGAACGTCTGGCAGAGTCTCCTGTGAGACGGAGTTTTAACTCCCACCTCCAGGAGAACTTCAAACATGTTCCGAGGGAGGTGGTGGACATTGAGTCTGAGTGGACCATGTTTCGTGCCTCTATTGTCGAGGCAGCTTACCGGAGCTGCGGCCGCAATGTCGTTGGTGCCTGTCGTGGCGGCAACCCTCGAACCCGATGGTGGACACCGTCGGTGAGGGATGCTGTCAGGCTGAAGAAGGAGTCCTATCAGGTCTTTTTGGCTTGTGGGACCCCGGAAGCAGCTGATGGATACCGGCAGTCCAAGCGACATGCGGCTTGGGTGGTCGCTGAGGCAAAAACTCGGGCATGGGAGGAGATCGGAGAGGCCATGGAGAATGACTTCCGCACGGCTTCAAGGCGATTCTGATCCACCATCCGGCATCTCAGGGGGGGAAAGCGGTACGCCACCAACACTGTTTATATTGGGAGTGGTGTGCTGCTGACCTCAACTTGGGATGTTGTAGGTCGGTGGGCGGAATACTTTGAAGACCTCCTCAATCGCACTGGCACGTCTTCCACTGATGAAGCGGAGCTTGGGGACCCTGGGTCGGGCCCTCCAATCTCTGGTGCTGAGGTCACAGAGGTGGTTAAAAAGCTCCTCGGTGGCAGGGCCTCAGGGGTGGATGAGATTCGCCCGGAGTTCCTTAAGGCTCTGGATGTTGTAGGGTTGTGTTGGCTTACGTGACTCTGCAGTATTGCATGGACATCGGGGGAAGTTGTTCTGGATTGGCAGACCGGGGTGGTGGTCCCCCTATTCAAAAAGGGGGACCTTAGAGTGTGTTCCAACTACAGGGGAATCACGCTCTTAAGCCTCCCTGGTAAGGTCTATTCCGGGGTTCTGGAGAAGAGGGTCCATCGGATAGTCGAACCTCGGATTCAGGAGGAACAGTGCGGTTTTCGTCCTGGCCGTGGAACACTGGACCAGCTCTACACTCTCAACAGGGTCCTAGAGGGTGCGTGGGAGTTTGCCCAACCGGTCTACATGTGCTTTGTGGACTTGGAGAAGGCGTTCGACCGCGTCCCTCATGGGAACCCTGAAGATCAGTTCCTCCAAATCCGAGGCCCTGGTCTTGAGCCGGAAAAGGGTAGAGTGCCCTCACTGGGTCAGGGAGGAGGTCCTACCCCAAGTGGAGGAGTTCAAGTATCTTGGGGTCTTGTTCACGAATGAGGGAAAAATGGAGCGTGAGATCGATAGGCGGATAGGTGCAGCGTCTGCAGTGAAGCAGGCGCTGTACAGATCTGTCATGTTGAAGAGAGAGCTGAGTCAAAAGGCAAAGCTCTCAATTTACCGATCGATCTACGTTCCTACCCTCATCTATGGTCATGAGCTTTGCGTTGTGACCGAAAGAATGAGATCTCGAATACAAGCGGCCGAAATGAGTTTTCTCCGCAGGGTGTCTTGGCTCTCCCTTAGAGATAGGGTAAGAAGCTCGATCATCTGGGAGGGACTCAGAGTAGAGCCGCTGCTTCTCCACATCGAGAGGAGCCAGATGAGGTGGCTTGGGCATCTGTTTAGGATGCCTCCTGGACGTCTCTCTGGTGAGGTGTTCCGGACACGTCCCACCAGAAGGAGGCCCAGAGGAAGACCCAGGACACGCTGGAGGGACTATGTTTCTCAGTTGGCCTGGGAACGCCTCGGGATTCCCCCGGAAGATCTAGCCCAAGTGGCTGGGGAGAGGGAAGTCTGGGCCTCCCTACTTAGGCTGCTACCCCCGCGACCCGACCCCGGATAAGCGGAAGAAAATGGATGGATGGATGGTAACTGGGACCCTGTGAACATAATTTTGTTCCACCACATGTACCACATGGGTTGCGAACGACAGTAAAGAATCTCTGACTCTGACTCTACCTGGGCTGTCCCTTGTCTTTGATCCTATTTGTGGTGCCCATGGACAGGATCTCAAGGTTCAGTCAAGGAGAGGAGGGTGTCTGGTCTCTGCTTTATGCGGATGATGTGATTTTGTTATTTCTGTTTTCAGCTTCTGTCAGCAGATTGGACAATAAAACCACTCACGTGGAGTTAATTGTTAATTATGATGTGATGAACAGTTTAAAAGATGAACAATCCCAGTGAGCATGTCCAATCAGAGCAGGACAAACCAAGAACCAGAACTAGGGTTACCAGTCACTTTCCCTCCGTGTGTTCTTCCCTCTGAGCAGATCAATGATCAGCATGTGCAGCTTTCACTCTGTGTGTTTGTGTTGGGTCCAGTGGCGCTGGCGACCAGTGAACAGAATCCGGTGGTGATCATCGTCATCGTGTCGGTGGCCGCACTCATCACGCTGCTCTCCATGGGGGCGGGGCTTCTCATCTGGAGGAGGTATGCTGTCCAATCCCCTCACATCATAAAAACCTCAGCACTGTGTGTGTGTGTGTGGGTGTGTGTGTTTGCCATAAGTTCAGTTTTTATTGCAGTAAAAAACAAACGGAGGAGAAGTTAAAATATTAAAATAGTTCCTGGTTTGGTCTGGGTTTGTTTGATTCGATTCAATTTGATTCTTTGTGATTGTGTACCACATGTTCATTCCTGGGCAGCACGGTGGTGCAACAGGTAGAGCTGCTGCCTCTCAGCGAGCAGGTCCCTGGTTCAAACCCCGGTCCAGGGGCCTTTCTGGGTGGAGTTTGCATGTTCTCTCCGTGCATGCGTGGGTTTTCTCCGGGTACTCCAGTTTCCTCCCACAGACCAAAAACATGCATGTTAGACTGATTGGTGACTCTAAATTGTCCCTAGGTGTGAGTGAGAGAGTGAATGGTTGTTTGTCTTGTTTGTCTCTATGTGTCCCTGTGATGGACTGGAGACCCGTCCAGGTGTAGCCTGCCCTTCGCACAGTGATTGCTGAACATGGGTGCCGGTGACCCCCGTGACCCAAAAATGGAATTAGCGGGTAAAGATAATGGATGGATGGATGTTCATTCCTTCTCAGTCTCTACCTGTCCTGCTATGGCCATGCCCACTCACACCTGCACTGCATGTACACTGAGCTCAGCTGGTCCTCATCAGTCCGTTTCTTCTGTATTGTCCACCTCAGAGGAGCTCCATGTGACAGGCTGCTTTGTCTCCTCACTCCTCCTTGAGCCTCCTGAGGTTTTTGGAGGGTTGTTGCTACGGCAGCATTTTTATTTAAAACGATAAAAGTTATTTTTTGAGATTCTTGGATTCATCTGTATTAGTGGGTCCAAAACCTCCAACAAAGTGACTAAAATAAATTCTCTTTTATGAATCCTGTTTTCTGTTGGTTCTAAAATACGAGCTGGAGCAGGTAATAACTGTGTGAACCGGAGGCCAGTCTCTGAAATCAGACTTCAACACAAGAATGTTGTGAGGATTCAAAACGAAGCAGCTGAAAAGCCTGAAATAAATGTTTTGTTTCTAAGATATTTTACAAAAATAGAAAATGAAACGTTGAATTCAATTTATTTCTGCAGCTCCACATGTGTTTGACTGTTGTCTTCTTGTCTCTGCAGACAGTGTGGCTACAGCAAAGCTTCTCAGGAGGGAGACGAGGAGCTCTACTTCCAGTGTGAGTCTCAACCTGTTCTCCATGGTCTCCTGCTGTTCTCAGAGCTGTTTTGTTCTGCTGTGACTAAATGTGAAGAAAGGTTCCAGCAGCTGCTTTGATGTTCCACAGGTTCTCCTGTGTGTTGTTACATTTCCCATCATTCTCTGCTGTCAGACAGAACCCCATCACTCTGTCTCTCCATTTTTTTTTTGTTTTGGACAAGTTTGTTTGAGTAGACCTCTCGGTGACGGAGCTGCTGCAGCTCTGAATGTCTGAGAACGTTCTTCAGTTCTTTTGGTTCTGGGGAAGGAGAACCGAGTGGATCTTTGGGTTCAGAAGAGGGGATGGCTGGAAGGTGGTGAGGAGAGGGACTTTCAGTCAGATAAGGTGAAAAAATGCATCAAAGAAGAAGAAAGCGTTTTGTTCTGTTTCAGAGAAACTAGAAGAGCAGAAAGTCTGAGAGCGAGGGAGAGTTCCTCACCCCTTCAGGAGAGTTCCTCACCCCCTTCATGTGGATTCCTCACTCCTTCAGGAGAGTTCTTCACCCCTTCGGAAATGTTCTCACCCCTTCATGAAGGTTCCTCACCCCTTTGGAAGTGTTCCTCGCCACTTCAGGTGGGTTTTTCACCTCTCCAGCAGGGTTCCTTACCCCTTCAGGACAGTCCGTCACCCTTTCAGGAGGGTTCCTCACTTCTTCAGGTGGATTCCTCACTCCTTCAGGTAGGTCCCTTATAGAGGATGACATGGGAGTGGATTTTCACTCCTGTCCTGTCCCACTCCTGGTAACAAGACTCCCACTCCTGTCCTGCTCCTGTTTTTCATTTAATTTTTAAGAAATACATTGAATTTTATTTGATCTTCTACCCATTCCTGTTTAAATTACTTTGTGTTGTGCAGTTTTATTTCAAAAGACATGGCAACAGGAACAGTTCATCTGTGGTGAAATAGAGACATTTATTTCCTTAATCCAAACAAAAACTTTCACTAAATGTCATAAAACAAACAATCCATGGCCTGTAGTCCATATAATGTTTCTACGGAGGATCAGCTGCTGAGTCTGTTTCTGGCTCTTTTGAAGGTCAGTTCCAGTAAAAACAAAAAATCTAAACCAGTCCATGGGTCACACCATGTCTACCTTAGATGAAAGAACCCAAACACAACAAGTTGCATTTTACTAATTTATTGAGCAACTGTTTCCTTTAAACAGTGACATCACTGTCATGTTTTAAATTGTTTAAACAAACAAACAAATAAAAATAATGTACCAAGCAGAGAACTCAACAAATAAAAATGTTTAAAGGCATTATTATACATTGGACGACGTCCTCAAGAAGTTCAGTCTGTGTGGTCGAGGTAACGAGCTCGTTTGGGTGAAGCATGATGTCGTGCATCTTCCCAGACTTCAGAGCTTCATTTACAGACTGGACCATTGCAGGTCTGGTGTTCCAACTCGTCTCTCCACAGCTGGACCAGTCCAGAGCCTTGTGGAACCTGAAAGTGAAAGAAGACAGTGCACGAGTCAAAATAGTGTCACAGTGACTACAAGTTACAATCTGTTGGTCTTTCTTTTGGAAAAAATATTTGATCAAAAACAAGAGATTTACAATTGAAATTAAGTCAAGAAAATGTGACCTTTGCAATTATAAATTACAGAAGCTCAATTTTTCTTTATTTCACTTATTATATTTTATAATTATTTAATGAGCCTCACCAGGCAGAGATTACAAGATGTTATGTATCTTACCTGCTCTGTTGAAGTGTGGGACAAGGGTCTTTGTGTCCAAAGCTGTTTAACAGTTTGCTTCCAGAGCTAACAGCTTCCTGTGTTAGGTAGAAAAATTAAATTAAATTAAAGACAAACAAAAAGCTTAGTGCTACTTCTTGTGCCATGCTTTATAAAACAGTTATTGAATAAAGGATTTACTTATGTAGGTAAACATAGATGTTTTAAAACCTGTTAAAATACACCAGAATGCAGGAAATAGCAGCTACTTTATTCAAAAAGTTATGGGGGAGGACCCACAGACCTCGCACCAATATGTCCCCCCTACAATAATTCTAATGCTAATACACACTGTGTTGTTCAAGCCAAGAGCCATTGTCAACACTGGGGGGCCAAGGCCCCTAAAAAGGGCTTCTAGAATCGCCCCTGGTGTGAAGAAATGAACTGAGAAAAATCAACTCTAAAATTTAACACAACATACACATCATATCTTAAATCTAAAACTAAAACAATTATTATATATGCAATCAGTCTTTCATTAAAAAAACTGGGATTTTTTACCGGAGAATGCGTGCACTTACTATACCATACCATACATATACATATAATAAGATTTTTTCTTCTTTCTGCTGCCTTTCATTTTAAATCTTTTGTATCTTTTTTATATTGTTATGGAATTGTTTTGTACTTTTTTTTTATTAATAAACTTTATACCATACCATACCACTTTATTTATAGAGCACTTAAAACAGCAACAAGGCCAACCAAAGAGCTGTACAGACAGAACAACAGGTAACACACAAAGCAAAATACAAAATGAGGTCAATCAGAATATAGACATAAAAACGATGCAGATAATGACGACAAACCAGTGTGGAGCGTACAGGATCAAAACACAGATCATCTGGTGTTGAAAGCTACTGAATAGTAGTGAGTTTTTAAACTGGACTTGAAAACCGAGAGGGAGGGGGCCTGTCTGACAAGCAGAGGTAACTCGTTCCAAAGTCTTGGTCCTGCTACAGAGAAGGCCCTGTCACCTCTGCGCTTAAGACGAGTTCCTGGAACTGTGAGGAGCAACTGGTCTGCTGACCTCAGGGAGCGTGGTGGGACATACGGTTGTAGCAAATCAGAGAGATGGGGGGGGGGGGGGGGCACTGTTCAGTGATTTGTAGACATACATGAGTATTTTGAACTGGATTTGAAAGTGAACCGATAACCAGTGCAGTGAGGCCAAAACTGGTGTAATGTGCTCTCTTTTGCCTGTACTGGTTAAAAATGGGGCTGCTGCATTCTGGACCAGTTGTAGTCGTGCAATGGAGGTGTGACTGATACCAAACAGGAGTGAATTGCAGTAATCAAGCCTAGATGTAATGAATGCATGTATTACTGTCTCCAGGTTCTTTTTGGACAATATGGTCTTCAGTTTAGACAGCCGCCTCAGTTGGAAGAAGCAGGATTTAATCATGTTTACATGATTGTTAAGCATCAGGGAAGGGTCCATCATCACACCCAGATTAGTGACTCTTTGTTTTTCTGACAGGGTTAGAGCGGAGAGGTCGATGCAGTGGTTTGTGATCGTGTCGTTGGGAGGGAACAACATGACTTCAGACTTCTTTTCATTGAAACTCAAAAAATTTAAAGCCATCCAGTCCCTGATGTCAGCCAGGCAGTTGAGCAGCAGTTGAATAGAGCATGTACCATTGTGTCTTAAGGGGAAGTAAATTTGACAGTCATCGGCATAGAAGTGGAAGGGCATGTTGTGTTTCTGGAAAATAGCACCAAGCGGCAGCAGGTATAAAGAGAATAGGAGAGGACCCCTGCGGAACCCCCCATTTAAGCTCTGCCTCTGCGGAACTAAAATCCTTGATGGAGACACAAAAGGATCTGTCAGTGAGGTAAGATCTGAACCAATTGAGGGCTGATCCTGTGACGCCCACCCACTGCTCCAACCTAGCAATGAGGATCTCATGGTCCATGGTGTCAAAGGCGGCTGTGAGGTCCAACAGGACAAGCAGCACAGAATCACCAGTATCTGTGGATCTGAAGATGTTGTTAAAGACCTTCAGCAGGGCAGTTTCAGTGCTGTGGAGAGGTTTAAAGCCAGGTTGGAAAAGCTCTAAGATGGCGTGATCCTCCAGGAAGCACTTCAACTGGGACTCGAGTATTTTCTCCAGTACTTTAGAAACAAATGGGAGTTTGGAGACAGGCCGGTAGTTGGAAACGACTGAGGGGGTCAAGGTTTGGTTTTTTCAGGAGAGGTTGGACGGCAGCATGTTTAAAGGATTTTGGCACCACACCAGTGGATAAACTACTGTTTACTATGGCAAGAATGGACGGACCTAGAGTTGGAAAAACCTCCTTTTGTTATGATTTGGACTACCCAGAATGAACGAGAACCAGAACGACACAAGTCTCAAATAAGCAAAACACTGTTTATTATTTACAGTGAATGGGTTGACATGTATATACAAAATGGGCTCTCTGAAACGGGTTTTACTTGAGAAACATGGAAGGTGGGATGGATTCTCAAGGAGCTGGGGAGCTGTAAGCGCACAGCCGAGGGATTGATGATTTCATCTATGGTAAAGGGACCGATGAAGCGAGGAGCCAATTTCCTGAGAGTGTCCTTGAGATGAATGTCTCTAGTGGATAACCACACCTTCTGGCCCACCTGATAAGAAGGTGCGGCAGAACGGTGACGGTCCGCGAACCTCTTATTCTGAGCCGCAGTGCGAAGTAGAGCCGTCCTTGTTTTGCGCCAGACACGTCTACAACGGCGGAAGTGGTGCTGGACAGACGGCACTGACACCTCTGTCTCCTGACTGGGGAACAAGGGAGGGAGATAGCCCAGTGAAGCCTCAAAAGGTGACATACCTGTGGCCGAGGAGGTGTGCGAGTTGTGGGCGTACTCGACCCACACAAGATGTTGACTCCAAGCTGAGGGGTTACGCTCCACAATGCACCTCAGGGTGGTCTCCAACTCTTGATTGCACCTTTCAGTCTGTCCGTTTGACTTAGGATGATAACCCGAAGTGAGACTGGTGGACGCCCCCATTGTCTGTCCTGCAGAAATGACGCCAAACTTGGGAAATAAACTGTGGTCCTCTGTCAGAGACCACATCTGCAGGGATGCCATGAATCCTAAACACTTGCTGGACCAAGATCTGAGCTGTCTCCATGGCCGACGGGAGCTTGGGTAGTGGGACGAAATGTGCTGCTTTAGAGAACCTGTCGATGATAGTCAGAATAGTGGTGTTACCTTCTGAAGGGGACAACCCGGTGACGAAGTCCACTGAAATATGAGACCAGGGACAGCTGGGCATTGGCAGAGGCTGTAGAAGACCGGCAGGAGGCTGAGTACCAGTCTTGTTCCTAGCACAAGTGGAGCAGGCCGCAACAAAGTCCTTGACATCCTTAGAAAGAGTGGGCCACCAGAAATGTCTCTTCGTAAGAGACAGCATACGTGCTGTACCGGGATGACACGATAGTCTATTGGTGTGGAGCCAGTCGAGTACCTTAGGCCTCATATGTGAGGGGACGAACAAAGTGCCAGGGGGACCAGTGCCAGGATCAGGTTCCGTCAGGTGGGCTTCACGAACCTCTCTCATAATAGGCCATGTAAGGGCTCCGACAATGCAGACCGGGGAGATGATGCCCTCAATAGGCTCAGGAGTGTCTGGAGGAGAAAACTGGCGGGAGAGAGCGTCAGGCTTGATGTTCTTAGTACCAGGTCAGAAAGTCAGCGTGAAGTTAAAACAGTTAAAAAATAAGGACCAGCGTGCTTGTCTGGGGTTTAACCGTTTAGCCTCTCTCAAATATGTAAGGTTCTTATGATCTGTCCAAATCAGGAAGGGAGTCTCTGTGCCCTCAAGCCAATGGCGCCATTCCTCCAAAGCTAATTTAACGGCCAATAATTCTCTATTGCCCACATCGTAATTTCTCTCTGCTTGGGACAAACGGCGGGAAAAAAATGCACAAGGGTGTACCTTGCCATCCAGGAACGACCTCTGGGATAGGACCGCGCCGACTCCAGTATCGGATGCATCCACCTCGAGGATAAACTGCCGTGCGGGGTCTGGGTGACAAAGGATGGGAGCAGACGAGAATAAATCCTTTAGCTTACCAAAAGCAGCGTCGGCCTCTGGAGCCCATTTAAATGTTCTGGTAGTGGAAGTAAGCTGAGATAGGGGTGCGGCGATGCGGCTGTAGTTCTTGATGAAACGTCTATAAAAATTAGCAAACCCCAGGAATCGTTGCAGCTGTTTCCTTGTCTTCGGGACTGGCCACTCCACCACTGCCTTAGTTTTCTCGGGGTCAGTTCTGAAAAAACCCTCCCCGAAGATGAACCCCAAAAAGGACACAGATGAGGCATGAAAATCACACTTCTCACCCTTCACAAAAAGCTGATTTTCATAGAGTCTTTGCAGAACTGCTCTAACATGGTTAACGTGTTCGTTCTTGTCTCTTGAATAAATGAGGATGTCGTCGAGGTAGACAAAAACAAAGTCCCCAATAAAATCCCTTAACATGTCGTTAACCAAAGCCTGGAATACTGCAGGAGCGTTAGTGAGCCCAAAAGGCATCACCAGGTACTCAAAGTGACCCAACGGGGTTCTGAATGTGGTCTTCCACTCATCGCCTTGTCTAATGCGAACCAAGTTATACGCATTGCGTAAGTCCAATTTAGTGAAGATGGTGGCTGGTTGTAACTGCTCTTGGATGGAATTGATTAGTGGAAGGGGGTATTTGTTTTTAATAGTGATGTTGTTGAGTTCACGGTAGTCGATGCAAGGATGCAGAGACTTATCCTTCTTGGTGATAAAAAGAATCCTGCACCTAGAGGTGAAGTTGATGGGCAAATAATCCCTGAATCGAGGGATTCCTCAATGTACGACCTCATAGCCTCCCTCTCAGGACCGGAGATATTAAAAAGGTGGCTAGAAGGCAGAGAGGCTCCCGGAAGGAGGTCTATGGAACAATCGTAGTGGCGATGTGGAGGTAGTGATAGGGCCCGCTGTTTGCTGAATACAGGAGCTAAATCGTGGTACTCGGATGGAACACCGGACAGGTAGGTCTCACAGGACTCTGATTTGGGCCTGGACATGTTTGAGACCCCTGATCGAAGACAGCACTTTAAACATTTGTCGCTCCACCTCTCTACCCTTCCCAGTTCCCAATTAATGTGGGGATTATGGTTCTTAAGCCAGGGGTACCCAGGGATTAATTGAGAGTTGGGTGACTCGAATACAAAAAAGCTAGTGGTCTCATGATGGTTTCCCGAGGTTATTAAATGAAGATCTGCCGTCTTAAAATTGACCTGGGCCAAAAACTCCCCTGTAACCCCGGCTATAGAGATCGACTCAATCCCCTTGACTGGAAGGGAGAACTCTTTAACCAAATCTTGAGTAATTAAATTTTGTTCGGCGCCCGAATCAATTAAGGCTGTGACTGTGAAACGATTTTGGTTGATTAAAATTACTGTAGGTAATGTAAGTCTCAAAGGAGTGGAGATTGATGCCGTGCCCACCCGTATCTCCCTCTTTATTGGTGGACGTTGGAGTTTCCCTGAAGTGGGCAGGAGGCTACAAAGTGCCCGTTCTTCCCACAATAAATACACAAGCCCAATTTTCTACGTCTCTGCCTCTCTTGAGGAGTCAAACGGGTATGACCAATCTGCATTGGTTCGGCCCGATCTAACTGTGTGTTAGAAAACTCTCCCTGGGACTTGTAGTCTTCTGGGGTGAAACTGTAGTTGTAAGCCCCACTCAGCAGTTCTGCGGAACCGGAAGGATTCTGGGAGTTGTAGTCCCGCTCCCTATGGCGTTCCCGGAAGCGTTTGTTGAGGAAGATCGCTAAGTTAATTAGCGCGTCGAAACTAGACGGCTCATCACGGGCGGCGATCTGATCCTTCACATAATCGGACAGAGAATTCAAAAAGGTACCTTGCAAGGCTCTGTCGTTCCAACCTGTTTGGGCCGCCAGGATGCGGAAGTTGAGAGCATGTTCGGACGCCGGTCGCCGGCCCTGCCGTAATCCCAGCAGACGTTTCTCGGCGTTGGATTGCTGCAGCGGACGGTCGAAAATCCTACAAAACTCGGTGAGTAGAGTGTCAAAAGACAGTCTCTAGTTCATGGAGGTGCAGAAATGAAGTAGCCCATTTTAGAGTGTTTCCCTTGAGTTGATTAATGAAGAAGTTGATTTTAGCAATGTCGGAAGAAAAATACTGGGGAGCCCCCTTAAAAGCGAGTTTGCATTGTAACAGAAAACCTCTGCACTGATCAGGGTCTCCAGAAAAAAGTTCAGAAGGTTTAATAAACAGTTGTTGGTTTGTGGAATGACTTACAGGGCTGAATTCAGTAGGACTCTTTAAAGGCGAAGCTGCGGCTGTGGGGGAAGGAGAAACAAGTTGATGGTTAATAGCATGAACCATGCATCCTAATTCCAGTAAGTTTGACTGGGTGCTCTGTTGTTGGGCCATAATCTTCTTAAGAACCTCTCCCAAATTGTCCATGTTCTCAGCGTTAGCGGATGATGATGCTTGTTCGCTTCTGGTCTCGTTCTGGGTATAGTCTGGCTGGAGCATTATCTGTTATGATTCGGACTACCCAGAATGAACGAGAACCAGAACGACACAAGTCTCAAATAAGCAAAATAGTGTTTATTATTTACAGTGAATGGGTTGACATGTATATACAAAATGGTGGCCTGGGGTTCCTGAAAAAGGGAGAGACAAAGTCAGGTCTAGGAGTCGAGAGGAGGCAGCTCAAATGGTGGAATAAATTGTTTTGTCTTTCCTTACAGGTAATTCCTTGTGGGGTGAGGTTGTGGGGGAAAATCCCAAGGCAGGCAAGTGGTTGGAGGGCAAAGGCAACAGAGGCGAGACTCCGACACAGGAAGAACCAAGGGCCGGATCCGAGATGACCAGAAAACTGTAGACACAAAAATACACGGTAAGATATCCTTTTCATATACTCAATATACTGGCTAGAGGCACAACTACCAGAAAGGAAGTAATGCTCCAGCGACGAGAAGAGCTTGACTGCAGCCTTATGTAGCCCAGGAGCTCGTCAGGTAGATGGTCGTCAGCTGTGGTTGATTGGCGGCCATCTTGGAGCTGCAGCAAGTTCAACTCTTACACCTTTAGTTGTCGAGGGGGGACCACATCAAAGGGGGAGCCAGAAGGTTTCAAGCTGCACATGACCTGCTCTAGAGAAGATAGAGTGATGGGTTCAAAATGGTCAAAAGGAACTACAGATTGAGGTGGGATGGATGGGTCATGAGTTGGAGGGGAAATGAGAGCCCTGGTGGTCGCAATTTTTTCCAAAAAGAAATGTAAGAAGTTGTCACACAGCTCAGTCGAGGCTTCCAGAGGTGATGGTTCAGTGAGGTGGAGAACAGAGTTTAGGGTGGAGAAGAGGACACGTGGGTTGTGAGAGTTTGAGGTAATTATATCAGAGAAGAATTTTGATTTTGCAGATTTTACTGTTTTCTGATAACAGCGCCAACTCTCTTTAAGTATCTGGAAAGAGACCTGCAGCCTGTCTTTCCTCCACTTTCGCTCCACCTCCTACATTGCTGCCTAACGGCCTTGGTTACATCACTCAGCCAAGGTTCTGCTTTGATTTTTGATTTTTTGGTTTTAACAGGCGCAACATGATCCATAGTCTTTAAGCAGACAGAGTTGAACTGGGATGTCAGCTCCTCAGTGGTGGTGAGAAACACTGGGGGCTGAATTATCATTTCAGAGTTATAAACATCTGTGAAACGTGTGGCAGTGAAGTGGTTAATGGTCCGAGTCCTACGTGCAGGAATGTATGACTTAGGAGTTAGATGGGGGAGGGTGAATTCAAACCGGACTGGCATGTGGTTGAAAAACATTATCACCAATAACAAGAATATTAACAGTCATATCATGAGTTAAAACAAGGTCCAGTGTATGTCCACACTCTTGGGTGGGACCGTTTACATCTCAACTCAACTTTATTTTGGTAAATTAGCATTACAGAAAAAGGAAAACAATATAGACTACTTTTTGACAGATCAATAATTTACCAAAAAAGGAATAGGCTGAAGCCGAGGCTTATACTTGCCTACCCTGTTCATAGACTCAGCAGTCTTCAATAATAAAATATATCTACTGTCCATATATATACATACATTACATATACGCATATCTATATAAAAATATGTCTGTGTATATGTATAAGCATACTTACATTACATACATACATTGTTAAACACTACATATATACATCTACATAACAGTATAAGCTTTTATAATTTTACCTTTTATGGACCTTTTAAAGCTCAACAAAAAAGCACATAATTTGAGTTCATCATTCAATTCATTCCACAATTTCACACCGACAACTGAAATGCATCTAGATTTTACTTTACTTTTCTCTTTAGCTTGTTCAAATATTAATAAACCTCGTAAATTATAATTACTCTCCCTTAACTTAAATAATTTCTGAATTCCAGAAGGAAGACTTTTATTCACTGCTTTATACATTATTTCCAGTATTTTTATATAAACAATGTCATTAACTTTTAAGGTGTTACTTTGAATAAAAAGTTTATTAGTTGGTTCACAATATCCCACTTTATTAATAAGCCTAATTGCTTTTTTTTGTAACTTTACTAATATGTCAATAGTTGTTTTATTAGCATTTCCCCATATTTCTGCACAGTATGACAAATAGGGCATAACCAAAGAAGAGTATATAATATGCAAGCCTTTTACATTTATTAAATCTTTTATTTTAAACAATATTCCAACAGTTTTTGAGACTTTATTTCTAATATATTCAATATGAGGCTTCCAACTAAGTTTGTTATCCAGAATGATACCTAAAAACTTTGTCTCATAAACTCTGTCGATTTCAACTCCATTTAGATGTAACTTTACATTATTGTAAATCCGATTACCAGAAAATACCATAAATTTTGTTTTTTGTCCATTTAATGATAACTTATTGTAATCAAACCACTTTTTTAACTCAGCTAGCTCTTTTTCTACTATTTGTATTAGTTCATCCATATTCTTTCCAGAAAGAAAAAAATTTGTATCATCAGCAAACATTATAAATTTCAAAATATTGGATACTGTAAAAATATCGTTCACATAAAGTATAAATAATTTAGGTCCTAGAACCGAGCCTTGAGGAAGACCACATTTTATAGTTTCAGTTTGTGACTTTGTATTGTTAATTTGTACATATTGTAATCTATTACTCAAGTAACTCTTTAACCACTGATGTGTAACCCCCCGTAAGCCATATTGTTCACATTTCCACAGTAGTCGTTCATGGTCAATAGTGTCAAACGCCTTACTTAAATCAATGAACACTCCCACTGTATTAAGTTTCCGATCAACTGCTGCAGCAACGTGTTCCACAAATTCCATCACAGCTAAAGTTGTGGAGTAGTTGTTTCTGAAGCCGTACTGGTGTTCATTTAATATATTGTTTTTATTAAGAAAGGAGTCCAGCCTTTTTATGAATATTTTTTCCAGGATTTTAGAAAACTGTGGTAGCAATGAAATAGGTCTATAATTTGTTACATTTTGCTTATTACCATTTTTGTGGACTGGAAACACCTTGGCTACTTTCATTTTATCAGGAAATTCTCCAGTTAAGAATGATCTATTACAGATATAGGTAATAGGTTTAATAATACTATAAATGACTTCTTTCACAATAGCCATATCAATATAATTACAGTCTTTGGATTTCTTATTTTTTAATTTTTTAACTACTTCGATTACCTCACTTTCACTCACTCCTCCAAGAAACATTGTATTAATATTATTAAATGTATAATTGAGTTTTTCATCTCTAGCCTTTGGCAACTCATTTACTAAATTAGGACCAATATTAACAAAGAACTGATTGAAGACTTCAACAATATCCTCTTTATTTTCCATTGTGGTGTTATTATGTTTAATACACATTGCAAAATCTCTGTCTTTATGATTTTTAATGACACTATTAATTATCTTCCAAGTACCCTTAATATCATTGCTGTATTTTTGCAATAGCGTATCATAATAATATAGTTTTTGCTTTCTCAGCACTGATGTTAATTTGTTTTTATATTTTTTATATTTTTCTTCTTTTTCCTGGGTTGGGCACCTAATAAAATCCTTATATAACTTGTTTTTCTTTTTACACGACTTTTCCAGACTCTTTGTCATCCAGGGAGTCAATCGGTTTTTTGATGTTTGTTTGTATTCTTTAAAGGGACAATGATGATTATAGCTTCTTTCAAATATTTCCAAAAATGTATTATATGACTCATTGACGTCATCAACAAAAACATTTTGCCAATTATAATTTAGTAACTCTGCTTTCATTTCTTCCACAGCTTCAGGTGATTTAGCTCTAACTAGATTAGGAGCTGGCTTTGTCATATTTAAATTAAACTGATGACTAGTATCCAACACAGTAAACACTGGCAAATGATCAGTAATATCAGTTATCAACAGTCCACTTTTTGTTTTCACATTGAACTTATTTATAAAAATATTGTCAATCAGTGAAGCACTGTCTTTGGTTATTCGAGTAGGTCTTAATATTAATGGATAGAAACCTAAACCAAACATTGTGTCGACAAATTCAGTTGTTTTGTTATGTTCATTATATTTCAACAAATCAATATTAAAATCCCCACAAATAAAAGTAAATTTTTCATTATACCTCTCATACATCTCTAATATTTTCTTACTAAACTCATCTATGCATGAGCTAGGAGTTCGATAAACACAACTAATTAACATATGCTCAGATCTATTACCCTCAATTTTAACAGATAAACATCCCATCAAGTTATCAACTGAAAATGTCATTTTATCAATAACCTTACATTTCAGTCCTGACTGAATAAACAGTGCAACACCTCCTCCTCTTTTGTTAAACCTGTTTTGAACAAACATTTGATATCCATCCAGACCATCCAACAGTTCATTTCCTTCAGTGATCCAGGTTTCTGAGATTGCTACTACACTAAATTTCTCATCAAATGTTTGAAGGCAGCTTTTTATTTTAGAGAAATTGCTTTGCATGCTCCTACTATTAAAATGAATAAGTGAGAAGCCCCCCAACCCCACATTAACACTGCCTTCAGAATAATATTCACAGTGTGGTTTAGTATTATGACTGAAATTTGTCTCTGGGTCTATATCAGTTTCTATATCATAAAACTTGTGATCTTTAAAATCGAAACACTTAAATTGTGTACTTTCACCCATGGATAAATAATATGTCGTTCACCTCATCAGCATGTACAGACACCAGACTGACAGAAAAACAAAATTTAAAAAAAGTAAACCACATTGTTCATCTATATTTCTCCAGCTCAGAAACATTTTTGATAGTTAGGACTTTGGCCTGATCAGGAGAACCATTAAGTTTTATCAATATTTTACAGTTCCTAGTCCATGTAGCTTGTATTTTTTTCTCCTTCTTCAGAATCCTCGCTTGGTAAGCAATCTCTGCGTTCTTCTTTGTGAGGTGTTCATTTACAAGCTGAGTTAAATTAAATGAGTCCAATAAATCTAAAAAGTCCTTAACCAAGGGCTTCTCAGGACAGTACACGTGCAAATTAAAGTCCCCAATAATAAAAAGATGCTCATATTTTGGTGTGATTTCAGCCAAGAAGTCAGAAGACTCATTTATGAAATCCTTAGACCGAGGTGGGCGGTAGACGAGTGCAAATAATGTCGCAGGTGAATGTCCGAGTTCAAAGACGCTCAGTTCATAGCAGGCGCGGGAAACTGGGATGGGCAGTTGTTTACAGTCAAAAGTTGATTTGAATATTGTTAATAATCCACCACCGCGCCAGCCTGATGGCCGCAGTGCATTAAAATACAAACAGTTTGGTGGTAGTAATTCCGTTAAGGCGCTGGACTCACCCGGAGACATCCAAGTTTCTGTGATGCACAGAAAGTCCAAATCGTGCTCTTGAAAGTAATCCCTGAGGATAAAAGTTTTGTTGGTAACAGATCTTGCGTTGACCAAACGCATCCGGATATTGTCCAAAGTGGAGCTAGCAGCGGTGGAGTTAGCGCGCGCTAATGGCCGCAGGTTTTCAATAACAGCCCCTCCAGGTCGGTCCGAGCTGCGCAACGGCTGACAACTCCCGCTGGTTACCTGGTCCGGGCACGCGGGAAGCTGGAGACCATGACCGCCAGCTGGAGAGGAAGATGCAGCGCGCAGAGCTTTCAGCTTCACCAGCTGACCAGCACGTTTTCCCTGGCGTCTGAAGCGAGATCTCCGGGCATGGAGGTGAGGAGCGCAGCGAAGGTAAGCTGGCACGTCCGCCAGCAGAGTATCGCTCCTGTCTGCTCCCTTTAGCTTTCAGTCCGGTCACGTCCCGGCCACGTGAGTTATAATGAGAATCCTGCCGGAATCACGTGACCCGCTGTACTCCCGAAAAAATTTAATCCTCTAGTCCCTCACCCCTTTCATGAGGGTTCCTTACCCCATCAGGAAGGTTCCTCACTCCTTAAGGTAGGTCCCTCACCCCTTCAGGTGGGTCTCTCATCCCTTCAGGTGGGTCTCTCACCCCTTCTGGTGGGTTCCTCACACCTTCAGAAGTGTTCCTCACCCCTTCAGAAGTGTTCCTCACTCCTTCAGGTAGGTCCCTCACCCCTTAAGGTTGGTTCCTCACCCCTTTTGGAGGGTTGCTCACTTCTTCAGGTATGTTCCTCACCCCTTCAGTTGGGTTCCTCACCCCTTCAGTTGGATTCCTCACCCCTTCAGGACGGTTCCTCGCCCCTTCAGTTGGATTCTTCACCCTTAAGGAAGATTTTTGTCTACCCATTCAGGAGGGCTCCTCTCTCCTTAAGGAGGGTTCCTCACTCCTGGTTGGTTCTTCACCCCTTCAGTTGGGTTCCTCACCCTTTCAGGTGAGTTCCTCATCCCATCAACGAGGTTCCTCACCTCTTCACATTGGTTCCTTGCCCCTTCAGGTCGGTTCTTCACTCCTTGTTTGAGCTGCAGCACATTTCTGACCTCAGATCAGACTGTTCCAAGAAGACTATCGTTAACGAGCACTGACAGGGTCAGAGGTCATGTGACATGGAGCTTCATGGTCATAGTTCACTGCCCAGTTTTCGAGCAGCTGATGCAGAAAGCAGATCGTTTCCATGGAAACCTTCCTAACGTTATCCTGCTCATTTGGAGGATGGAAACGATCGGATGTTTCTGGGATAATCTCCATCAGCCACACGTTTAGTTTCTCAGTCTAACTTTGTAGTTCTACCCAAGAACTGGACCGCTAAGAACCGCTGGTCTTCATTCTTTATTGAAGGTCAGAGGGTTAGATGTTCCTCCTGAAGGTCAGAGGGTCACTAAGAGAAACAAATTTTATCAGTTTAAATCCTTACAGTGTACTCGCGTGTTTCTTTAAGTTCTTTGTTTCCTCAGCATTTTTAAACCATTTTGTTTGCCCCAGTTTCACACGGCATGTGTGTGTGCACACTTGTTATACAGATAATATTCTTTGCAGGACTCTGTGAGCTAATGGAAGCAGAATTAAATTAGTCTGTGCAGAGTTTAAAGATCACAAGATGGCAGAGTTCTGCGGGTCCAGCTGCTTCCGAACCAGACGGTTCTGGAGGATGAACTCAACATCAAAGAGCTTCTTGGCACACGGCTCTAATGTTGACCAATCACCAGACAGGAAGTGCTTGTTAGAGGAACCCAGACTTTCTGTTAACAAGCTGCTCTGCTGCTTTATCTGGACTCTAATGGTACCGGAGTCCATTTGTGCAGCTGCTGCCTTGGACTTTGATCTTCACTTTCTTTGTTCAGAGTGTCCTGCAGCCGGAGCAGAGCTCTCATTGTTGAGTCGTTTCATGGAGGATTTCTCCGTTTGTGTTTGGCTGCAGTTAAAATCCCGACCCGACGGACCTACATGGACCCTGAGATGTGCGAGGACCTGCTTCAGGCTGTGCACGCCTTTGCCAAGGAGCTGGACAACCAGAGCATCAAGATCGACAGGATCGTGCACACAGGTGCTTCAGAAACAGTCCTCTTCATGGTGATTTGTATAGATTGAAACCCGCTACTGGACCTGCAGATACTAACCTGTGACACAACCCCCCCCCCCCCCCCCAGGTGACTTTTGGGAGGTGTGCTGCGGCTGCCTGAAGCTGCCCAGTAAGAGGGAACTTCCTGTTACCATCAAGACTCTGAGGGCCGGTTGCTCTGAAAAACAGCGGTGCTCCTTCCTGAGCGAGGCCGGCATCTTGGGGCAGTTTGACCACGCCAACATCATCAGGCTGGAGGGGGTCATCACCACCGGTAAGCAGATCATGTCAGGTAAAAGCGGAGGGTCCTGCAGGTGGATGGGGAAGCTGTTCTGACTGTGACATGTTTAATGCTGTTGTATGTTGGCCACATCCGGTCAGTGTTTCCTTCCTCTTTTCCTCTGCCTCTTCATCACCTCCTTCTCCTGAGTGTTCCTCCTCTGTGGTGTCTCTGCAGGAAACACTGCGATGATCATCATGGAGAGTATGTCTAATGGGTGCTTGGACTCCTTCCTCAGGGTAGGTGTCTCTGTTGAGGTTGTTTGTTCCAGTTTGCTGTAATAAAGGAGCTGTTGGATGCAGCAGCTCGGTACAGTCGTTAGGAAAATGTGACATCATGAAACCATTTCAGAGTTGCATAGAGGACAAACCTTCTCTTTGGTTTGAATCTTTCAGCTCAGCCAGCAGCAGGGTCTGCTTCTCAGTTTGGGCTGGACTTTGCCTGGGCCGTCTCTGGTCCTGTTCATGGTCTTCATTTATTCAGCCTTTATTTCTACAGGTTAATCTCATTGAGCCTGAAGGTTTTTTTAAATTCATTTATTCATTCATTTCAAATAAACAAAAGAAACAAATTCATCAAAAAGAAAAAAAACATTGGAAGAAAAGGGTGCAGAAAGAAGAAAAAAATTCTTATGTCTGCTCTTTATGTAAATATATATAAAATAACTACAAACAACAAGTCAGGCTTGAACAATCCCCAAAGCGAAAACAAAAAACATCAGACATTCTTCACGATATCATACTTTTCTAACAATTTTAACTTAATCATCTTTTTAAACATATAAATTGTTTTAGAAATGTTTATGGTGATATCAAGGCAACTCCACATCCTGTTCCCTGAACTACAACACAGCTCCTTCACACTAGTTCTAAATGGAGGTTTTACAAACATTTCTGTTCCCTTAAGGTTATAATGACTCTCTTTTATAACAAATTTTAATTGAATATTTAAAAGTAATATATTTTATGAGCTATATACATGACTTGTAAAATATTATTCAACCAAATCATAAACTTTTAATTATTTCAATTGATGAAATAATATATTTGTTGGGTGACCATAGCACTTCCTACTAATAGTTCTTATAGCTTTTTTTGTAAAATGAAAATAGGATTTGTAATTGTTTTGCATGATTTCCCCAAACTTCAATACAATAGATTAAATATGGAACAATCATTACATTATACAATATATACAAAGCTTTGTCATTCAAAAACTCTTTTACTTTATACAGTAATGCAATTGATTTATTTTTATTCTTTGTGCCGCTCCAGGTGGCTGCATGTTGGAGCAGCTCTGTTACTTTCATTTTGAGATTTTGCTTTTGGAAACTTTAATTCCTCTTTTTCTGGATGTAAATTCACATTTTTTTGGATGATTGTTTCCTCTGATATCAGATGCTGTGCAGCTGGAAGGATTTTTACTGAAACTTTTTTTAGTTTTGGACATTTGTTATGATGCGTAACCATGGCAACAAGGCAGTTTTCTACAACCAACAGCAGCTGATTAACATCTCAAAAGCTCAAATAATATCTCAGCTACAGCCCCAAATCTCAAATGAGTTGAAAAGGATGTTCTGTGGACGCATTCTCATCTACCTGCCAGCTGTGCTTGAGTGCCTGACCACTGAGATCCTGGAACTGGCAGGAAACACGGCTCATGACAGCAGAAGGACAGGATCGTCCCTCAGCACCTACAGTTGGCTGTCCGCAGAGACGAGGAGCTCAGCAGACTGCTGGGAGGAGTGGCCATCGCTCTGAGAGGAGTTCTTCCCAGCATTCGGGCGGTCCTACATCCCAGGGGAACCGAGAGGCCAGCCGAGTCTGGGTGGACGGATCGGACAGCATCTGCAGCCAGTTTCTTAAAATCCACTGTGGGATGGACCTTTATAAGAGATCCTTCCTGTCTACAGCATCAGTATCCATAACATCTCTTAATGAAATGAGGATAACGAGTTACAACAACAAATAATTTCCCTTTGGGATTATTAAAGTTTTTTTTAATTGAATTGAAATTGAATTTGAGTAATTTACATGAGATTTTCATGTCAGCTTCTCATCAATAACAACACCCAAACATTTTATTTAATTAATTCTATGAATTAATCGCCTGGAGAAAATGTGATCTGACGCTCACCACCCCCTCCCTGAGGAATTTCCAACTGATAACCAGATGAACCAGCTGAAAAAACTTTGTGTCATCATTTCAGGACTCTGGATTCTCAGGGGTCATTCTTGGCCATTCCTCGACATACCTCAAGAATGTTTATGGATCTCACCGGAGGACATTGACTGATTACAGTGACCTCAAGAGCATCTATAAGCGTTGTTGACCGCTCTCGTCTCTGATGCAGAATGTCTACGTAAATATGTGCTTGTTTGTGCGATGTGTTTTTTCAATATTAGGAGTTTTTCTCAGCCAAGAAAAAAGTCTGATAGGAATTTTTTTCGCCTCCAACTCCTGCATGTGTCCAGTTAACCACTGTTTTTGTCTGTCCAAACAGGTCTCACTTGTAAATGAGTCTTCGAGGCTCAATGTGATTTATCTGTTTAAATAAAGGTTGAATGAATTAATGAAAAATTTCAATACTGTCAATTTTAAATGGGACTTCAATAATTTTCTATTACTCAATATCATGTAGTTTGTTTTTTCCAAATTTAATGATAATTTATTAAGTTGGAACCAAGTTTGTATTTTTACAAATTCTGCCTGTATCATCTCTAACATCCATTCAATATCTAAAAAAGTTAAATCTGGTCCTCTGGACATTCAAAAAAACAAAACAAAGCAAATCAACAAAAAAATGTAGAAACGTTTCGTCTCTCATCCGAGAGACTTCCTCAGTCTGAGGAGCTGTATTCAGCTCAGTCTCTTAAATAGCACCTTCTCAGAGTGGATCAACCAGTTTGATGCTGACAACCAAAACCAGCTGATCACATGCTCAAGAAGGACCATCAGCCTAACAATGGATCATTAGCACACTGATGGCTGTTTACTACTCACAGAGGGCTGAGTGATACTAGCAATCACAGCATTGTAAGAGGGGGACAGTTGAACCCGGAGGCCTCCGCCCCTGTTTAATGATGGACGGTTTCTTTTCACAAAGATGGCCTCCTTTACTCCTCTCTCAAACCATCGTTCCTCTCTGTCCAGGATGTGAACATCTTCATCCCTGAAAGAGTGACCTCTGACCTGGAGATGAGTGTAGACCTCAGAGTCCTGGCCTGATGATGTTGATCTTCTGTGCTGGTCCATCCTTTTGGCCAGTGGCCGTTTAGTTTCCCCGATGTAAGACTGATCACAGCCCTCCTGACACTGAACAGCATACACAACATTGCTCTGTTTGTGCCGGGGGACTGGATCTTTGGGATGAACCAGTCTTTAATGTATTTTGGGGTTTAAAAGCCACTGGGACGTTATGTTTAGAAAATAAACGTCTCAGTTTCTCTGATACTCCCTCAACATATGGAATGACCACTGGTCTGGGTCTGGGTTCCTCCTTTTCACCTGTTGGCTGACTGGAGTCCTGTTTGGGTTTCTTCTCTGCTTTCAGGAAGGCCCAGTTAGGATATCCACATTGCTCTAGAGCCTGTCTTGTGTGGGATTTCTCCTTCTGCCTGGCTCCTGAGCTAGTGGGGACGCTGTCTGCTCTGTGGTACAGAGTCCTGATGACTCCTAACTTGTGCTCCAAAGGGTGATGGGAGTCAATCTGCAAATACTGGTCTGTGTGGGTGGGTTTGTGGTACACCTCAGTTTGCAAATGTCCTCTATCAGAGACTGAGACCCCACAGTCCAAGAAAGCCAACCTGCCATTTTTTACATCTTCTCGTGTGAACTTGATGTATTTATCCACAGAGTTGATGTGGTCAGTAAAATGTTGGACTTCCTGAGATTTGATTTTAACCCAGGTGTCGTCAACATACCTGAACCAATGACTTGGTGGTGTCCCTGAAAAGGACGTTAAGGCTCTCTTTTCTACCTCCTCCATGTACAGGTTGGCAACATTAGGAGAAACTGGAGACCCCATAGCACACCCATGTTTCTGCCTATAATATTGCTCCCCATATGTGAAGTAGGTTGACTGCAGGCACAGTTTCAAGAGTTGACACAGTTGTTCTGTAGAAAGTGTGGTCCTGCTGCTCAGAGTGGTGTCTGATTTTAATTTTAAACTGACCACCTCTACTGCATCATCAACAGGAATGCACGTAAAGAGTGATGTGACATCAAAAGAGACCATTGTTTCATCAGTCTCCATGATGACATCCCTCACCTTGTCCACAAAGTGTGCCCCTTTGGAGCACAAGTTAGGAGTCATCAGGACTCTGTACCACAGAGCAGACAGCGTCCCCACTAACTCAGGAGCCAGGCAGAAGGAGAAATCCCACACAAGACAGGCTTTAGAGCAATGTGGATATCCTAACTGGGCCTTCCTGAAAGCAGAGAAGAAACCCAAACAGGACTCCAGTCAGCCAACAGGTGAAAAGGAGGAACCCAGACCCAGACCAGTGGTCATTCCATATGTTGAGGGAGTATCAGAGAAACTGAGACGTTTATTTTCTAAACATAACGTCCCAGTGGCTTTTAAACCCCAAAATGCATTTTTCTACCTGGATTATTGAGCATGCATCAGGATATCCATTCAATATGTTCACCCGAACAAAAAAAAGTGATATAATCTGCAAATAAAACTCACTTCAAAAGCCCCGACACATTAACCAGATCATTCACATATAAAATAAACCACTTTGGTCCCAACACAGAGCCCTGAGGAACTCCACATCCATTAACACAAAATTCTGATCTTACATCTTTTACCTGTACAAACTGTCTCCTATTATTCAAATAACTGGATACCCACTGTAGTGCTAATCCCCTCATGCATATTTATTCAGTTTTTCAAGGAGAATGGTGTGGTCAATAGTGTCAAAGGACGTTTTTAAATCATCACAAACACAATACTGTTTTTGATCAACAACAGTTTTTATCTCTTCTATTAGTTCCATGAGTGCCATTGATGTTGAATTATTTGCTCTAAACCCATATTGACTATTATTTAAAATATTCTGTTTATCTAGAAATCAAACTAATCTGGTTACAAATAATTTCTATAATATATTTGAAACTTGTGTCAACAAGGATATTGGTCTGTAATTAGTGAACACACATTTCTCACTGTTCTTATGAAGAGAAACTATCTTTTTCATATTTTCTGGAAATGTTCCTGTTGAAAACGATAAATTGCGTATATATGTAAATGGTTCAATATCCATCCATCCATTTTCTTCCGCTTATCTGGGGTCGGGTCGAGGGGGTAGCAGCCTAAGTAGGGAGGCCCAGACTTCCCTCTCCCCAGCCACTTGGGCCAGCTCTTCCGGGGGAATCCCGAGGCGTTCCCAGGCCAGCCGAGAAACATAGTCCCTCCAGCGTGTCCTGGGTCTTCCTCTGGGCCTCCTTCCGGTGGGACGTGTCCGGAACACCTCACCAGGAAGGCGTCCAGAAGGCATCCTAAACATATGCCCAAGCCACTTCAACTGGCTCCTCTCGACGTGGAGAAGCAGCGGCTCTACTCTGAGTCCCTCCCGGATGATCGAGCTTCTCACCCTTTCTCTAAGGGAGAGCCCAGACACCCTGCGGAGAAAACTTATTTCGGCCGCTTGTATCCGAGATCTCATTCTTTCGGTCACAACCCAAAGCTCGTGACCATAGATGGTATGGTATGGTATGGTATGGTATATAGTTTATTAATTTTAAAAAAGTACAAAACAATTCCATAACAATATAAAAAAAGGATACAAAAGATTTAAAATGAAAGGCAGCAGAAAGAAGAAAAAATCTCATTATATCTGCCCCTTTTTTCCAACAATTATTTCAGACATAATAATCTTCAAGTAACAGAACAAAATGAATAACTCTTCCTAATTTTTCTAATTCTAATACAAAACACACACTAATCTACTTCATATATATTTTTTAACAATTCAGTTTTGATCTTTTTCTTAAATGTACACATTGACTTGGCATTTTTCACATCACTCTCTAGAACATTCCACAATCCAACTCCTTGGATTGAGGTAGACCTTCCCTTCAGACTAGTTCTGAATTTTGGTTTGACAAATATCTCTATCCCCTTAAGATTGTAACAACTTTGTCTTTTAACAAAATTTCTTTGGATATTTAATGGTAATGTGTTATTTTGAGCTCTATACATAACTGATAAAATACTATAATCTACCAAGTCATGGAACTTCAATAACTTCAGTTGATGAAATAATGTGCTTGATGGGTGACAGTAATGCTTTCTGGTGATGATTCTTACAGCTCTTTTCTGTAAAATAAAAATAGGTTTTGTAAATGTTTTACACGCTTTCCCCCAAACATCAATGCAATAGATTAAATGTGGAACAATGATTGTGTTATACAACATGTACAGAGCTTTATCATTTAATAATTCCCTGACTTTGTATAGTACTGCAATAGATTTAGATATTTTTGTTCTTACAGAATTTATGTGATTTTTCCATGTTAGCTGTTCATCAATGATTACACCCAAAAATTTCATCTCATTAACTCTACAAATCTCAACACCCTCAATTTTAAATGGATCATCAACAGTTCTCTTTTTGTTACTAAATATCATGTATTTAGTTTTATCTAAATTTAATGATAATTTATTAAGTTTAAACCAAGTTTGTATTTTATCAAATTCTGTCTTCATCAATTCCAACATCCGTTTTATATCTTTACCCAAACAAAAAAATGTGGTGTCATCTGCAAAAAGGACACATTTGAGATGAGGGTAGGAACGTAGATCGATCGGTAAATTGAGAGCTTTGCCTTTTGACTCAGCTCTCTCTTCACCACGACAGACCTGTACAGCGCCCGCTTCACTGCAGATGCTGCACCTATCCGCCTATCGATCTCACGCTCTATTTTTCCCTCATTCATGAATAAGACCCCAAGATACTTGAACTCTTCCACTTGGGGTAGGACCTCCTCCCTGACCCGGAGAGGGCACTCTACCCTTTTCCGGCTAAAGACCATGGCCTCGGATTTGGAGGAACTGATTTTCATCCCGGCCGCATCGCATTCGGCTGCAAACCGCTCCAGCGAAAGCTGTAGATCACAATCTGATGAAGCCAATAAGACCATATCATCTGCAAAAAGCAGAGACGCAATCCTAAGGCCACCAAAACTGATCCCCTCAACACCTTGGCTGCGCCTAGAAATTCTGTCCATAAAAGTTATGAACAGAATCTGTGACAAAGGGCAACCTTGGCGGAGTCCAACTCTCACCGTGAACAAGCCCGACTTACTGCCGGCGATATGGACCAGGCTTTGACACCGGTCATACAGGGACCTAACAGCCCATATCAAAGGGACCGGTACCCCATACTCCCAGAATACCCCCCACAGGGACCCCAAAGGAACGCGGTCGAACGCCTTCTCCAAGTCCACAAAGCACATGTAGACTGGTTAGGCAAACACTCACGCACCCTCCCGGACCCTGCTGAGAGTGTAGAGCTGGTCCAGTGTTCCACGGCCAGGACGAAAACCGCACTGCTCCTCCTGAATCCGAGGTTAGACTATCCGACAAACCCTCCTCTCCAGAACCCCGGAATTGACCTTACCAGGGAGGCTTAAGAGCGTGATTCCCCTGTAGTTGGAACATACTCTATGGTCCCCCTTTTTGAATAGGGGGACCACCACCCTGGTCTGCCAATCCAGTGGAACTTCCCCCGATGTCCACGCAATATTGCAGAGTCACGTAAGCCAACACAACCCTACAACATCCAGAGCCTTAAGGAACTCTGGGCGAATCTCATCCACCCCCGGGGCCCTGCCACCGAGGAGCTTTTCAACCACCTCGGTGACCTCAGCACCAGAGATTGGAGTGCCCGACCCAGAGTCCCCAGGCTCCGCTTCCTCAGTGGAAGACATGCCGGTGGGATTGAGGAGGTCTTCAAAGTATTCTGCCCACCGACCCGCAACATCCCAAGTTGAGGTCAGCAGCACACCACTCCCACTATAAATAGTGTTGGTGGCGTACCGCTTTCCCCCCCTGAGACGCCGGATGGTGGACCAGAATCGCCTCGAAGCCATGCGGAAGTCATTCTCCATGGCCTCTCTGAACTCCTCCCATGCCCGAGTTTTTGCCTCAGCGACCACCCGGGCCGCATGTCGCTTGGACTGCCGGTATCCATCAGCTGCTTCCGGGGTCCCACAGGCCAAAAAGGCCCAGTAGGACTCCTTCTTCAGCCTGGCAGCATCCCTCACCGACGGTGTCCACCATCAGGTTCAAGGGTTGCCGCCACAACAGGCACCGACAACCTTGCAGCCGCAGCTCCGGTAAGCCGCCTTGACAATAGAGGCACGAAACATGGTCCACTCAGACTCTATGTCCCCCACCTCCCTCCGAACATGTTCAAAGTTCTCCCGGAGTTGGGAGTTAAAACTCCGTCTCACAGGAGACTCTGCCAGATGTTCCCAGCAAACCCTCACAATACGTTTGGGTCTGCCAGGTCTGACCAGCATCCTCCCCCACCATCGGAGCCAACTCACCACCAGGTAGTGATCAGTGGACAGCTCTGCCCCTCTCTTCACACGAGTGTCCAAGACATGTGGCCGCAGATCAGATGAGACGATGACAAAGTCGATCATCGAACTGCGGCCTAGGGTGTCCTAGTGCCAAGAGCACATATGGACACCCTTATGCTTGAACAAGGTGTTCGTTATTGACAATCCATGACGAGCACAGAAGTCCAACAACAGAACACCACTCTGGTTCAGATCAGGGGGGCCGTTCCTCCCAACCACACCCCTCCGGGTCTCACTGTCATTGCCCACATGAGCATTGAATTCCCCCAGCAGAACAAGGGAGTCCCCAGGAGGTGCACTTTCCAGTACCCCCTCCAAAGACTCCAGAAAGGGTGGATAATCTGAACTGCCGTTTGGTGCATAAGGACAAACGACGGTCAGAACCCGTCCCCCCACACGTAGGCGGAGGGAGGCCACCCTCTCATTCACTGGGGTGAACCCCAACACACAGGCACCAAGTTGGGGGGCAGTAAGTATGCCCACTCTTGCTCGGTGCCTCTCACCAGGGGCAACTCCAGAGGGGAGGAGTGTCCAGCCCCTCTCAAGGAAACTGGTTCCAGAGCCCGAGCCATGCATAGATGTGAGTCCAACTATTTCTAGCCAGAACCTCTCAGCCTCACACACCAGCTCAGGCTCCTTCCTCACCAGTGAGGTGACATTCCACGTCCCAATAGCCAGCTTCTGTAGCCGAGGATCAGACCGCCAGGGTCCCCCGCCCTCGGCCACCACCCATCCCACATTGCACCCGACCCCTTTGGCCCCTCCCACAAGTGGTGAGCCCATGGGAAGGGGGACCCACGTCTCCTCATTGGGCTGTGCCCGGCCGAGCTCCATGGGTAAAAGCCCGGCCACCATGCGCTCGCCCGCGTGCCCCACCTCCAGGCTTGGCTCCAGAGTGGAGCCCCGGTGACCCACGTCTGGGCAAGGGAACACTAGGTCCATTTATTTGTCTCATCATCGGGGTCTTGGGTCTTTGGTTCAATAACATAACTCATTATATCCTTTACAAACATCATGTCCCTGTCCATCCAGTCTTTTGATCTTTTATCTGAAGGATATTTTACAATACTCAGTATTTCCTCTTTATCAGTGTCACTGAGAAAAATGCTTTGGCACGACCCATGACTGTATGACTCACATCTTTATTTACTTTTGGTATTTTAGCTGCAAGATTTTGGCCTGTTGGTGGAGGGATGCTTTCAGGCTGAAGAAGGAGTCCTATCAGGCCTTTTTGGCCTGTGGGACCCCGGAGGCAGCTGATTGGTACCGGTAGTCCAAGTGACACGCGTCTCGGGTGGTCACTGAGGAAAAAACTCGGGCGTGGGAGGAGTTCGGAGAGGCCATGGAGAATGACTTTCGCACGGCTTCGAGGCGATTCTGGTCCACCATGCGGCATCTCGGGGGGGGGGGAAGCGGTACACCACCAACACTGTTAATAGTGTGAGTGGTATGCTGCTGACCTCAACTCGGGATCAATCAACCTTTATTTATACAGGTAAATCCCATTGAGCCTCGAGGACTCATTTACAAGAGAGACCTGATTTCAACAAAGAAAGATGACAACAATGGACAACAGCAACAGCAATAAGCAGTTATAAAAACTCATACTACAGTTTTTTTTTTTTTTTTTTTTTTTTTAACAAATAGGATGGCTAAAAGGAAAAAGGTAACAAAACAAAAAAACAGCTAGATTCCAAGACAAATGTATAAAACTAAAAACAGGAACATGTCTGCATTGGGATGTCGTGCGTCGGTGGGCAGAATACATTGAAGACCTCCTCAATCCCACCGGCACGTCTTCCACAGAGAAAGCAGAGCCTGGGGACTCTGGTTCGGGCCCTCCAATCTCTGGCGCTGAGGTCACCGAGGTAGTTAAAAAGCTCCTCGGTGGCAGGGCCTCAGGGGTGGATGAGATTCGCCCGGAGTTGCTTAAGACTCTGGATGTTGTAGGGTTGTGTTGCTTACGCGACTCTGTAATGTTGCGTGGACATCGGGGGAAGTTCCCCTGGATTGGCAGACCTGGGGTGGTGGTCCCCCTATTCATAACGGGGGGCCGTGGCGTGTGTTCTGGAGAGGAGGGTCCGTCGGATAGTCGAACCTCGAATTCAGGAGGAGCAATGCGGTTTTCGTCCTGGTCTTGGAACACTGGACCAGCTCTACACTCTCAGCAGGGTCCTGGAGGGTGCGTGGGACCCAACCGGTCTACATGTGCTTTGTGTACTTGGAGAAGGCGTTTGACCGCATCCCTTGGGGAACCCTGTGGGGTGTACTCTGGGAGTATGGGGTACCGGGCATTTTTATACGGGCTGTTAGGTCCCTGTATGACCGGTGTCAGAGCTTGGTCTGCATTGCCGGCAGTAAGTCGGGCTTGTTCCCGGTGAGAGTTGGACTTCGCCAAGGTTGCCCTTTGTCACCGATTCTGTTCATAACTTTTATGGACAGAATTTCTAGGTGCAGCCAAGGTGTTTAGGGGATCCATTTTGGTGGCCTTAGGATTGCGTCCCTGCTTTTTGCAGATGATGTGGTCCTATTGGCTTCATCAAATCGTGATCTACAGCTTTCGCTGGAGTGGTTCGCAGCCGAGTGCGACGCGGCCAGGATTAAGTTCAGTTCCTCCAAATCCGAGGCCATGGTCTTGAGCTGGAAAAGGGTAGAGTGCCCTCTCTGGGTCAGGGAGGAGGTCCTGCCCCAAGTGGAGGAGTTCAAGTATCTTGGGGTCCTGTTCACAAATGAGGGAAAAATGCAGTGTGAGATCAATAGGCGGATAGTTGCAGCGTCTGCAGTGAAGCGGGTGCTGTACAGGTCTGTTGTGGTAAAGAGAGAGCTGAGTCAAAAGGTGAAGCTCTCAATTTACCGATCGATCTACGTTCCCACCCTCATCTATGGTCATGAGCTTTGGGTTGTGACTGAAAGAATGAGATCTCGGATACAAGCGGCTGAAATGAGTTTTCTCCGCAGGGTGTCTGGGCTCTCCCTTAGAGATAGGGTGAGAAGCTCGATCATCCGGGAGGGACTCAGAGTAGAGCCGCTGCTTCTCCACGTCGAGAGGAGCCAGTTGAGGTGGCTTGGGTATCTGTTTAAGATGCCTCCTGGACGCCTCCCTGGTGAGGTGTTCCGGACACGTCCCACTGGAAGGAGGCCCAGAGGAAGACCCAGGACAAGCTGGAGGGACTATGTTTCTCAGCTGGTCTGGGAACGCCTCGGGATTCCCCCGGAAGAGCTGGCCCAAGTGGCTGGGGAGAGGGAAGTCTGGGCCTCCCTACTTAGGCTGCTACCCCCGCGACCCGACCCCGGATAAGCGTAAGAAAATGGATGGATGGATGGATGAACCAAATGAAACCAGCTGAATAAACATTGTGTCATCATTTCAGGACTCTTGGTTTCTCATAGTCATTATTCTTGGCCATTCCTCGACATACCTCGAGAATGTTTATGGATCTCACCGGAGGACATTGGCTGATTATTACATCTTTATCGGAACTCTTACAGTGCCCTCGAGAGCATCTATGATCATGCTCACCGCTCTCGTCGTCTCCCCCCTCTGCAGAATATCTACGTCACTATGTGCATGTTTGTGCAAGGTGTTTTTTAATATTAAAGTTTTTTCTTCTCAAGCAGGATAAAAAAAAAGTCTGATAGGAATTTTTTCCCTCCAATTCCTACATATGTCCAGTTTCACTACGTTTTGTCTGTCTAAACAGATCTCGCTTTTAAATGAGTCTTCTAGGCTCAATGTGACTTAGCTGTCTTAATAAAGGTTGAATGAAAAAAAAATTACTTCATGATTTTTCAAAACACTTCATTACTCCCCATGTTGCTTTCATGTCGCCCTTACTTTGTTTAGTAAGTCACTATAATATTTCTTGTTTTCTTGTAATCCATACCAGCTTGTTTTTATACTTGTGTTTCTCTTCTTCTTTTTTTGTACTTAATTTGAAGAGACATGAGTGCAAGTAATTCTTTTTTTACAAGCATTTCTTAACCCTTTTGTCATCCATGGCTTGTCAACAGTATTTCTCTTAAGTTTTTTTTTGCATATAATTCTTTTCATACAGAGTTCTCAAGATATTCATAAAAACATCATAGGCTCTGTTTACATCATCAACATGCACAGCCTTCCAATTTTTTTTTTTCAAATCATCTTTCATTTGATCCAAAGCTTTTTTTGATGTATTTATAATTTTTGTCTTCATTATAGTACTTTTTTACTGCAATGATAATTTTTACAAATTGTAAAAACTGGCAAGTGATCACTTATGTCAGTCATCAAAATCCCACTCATCACCTCAACATCTCTTACATTAGTAAAAATATTATCAATCACTTTAGCACTGTGTTGTAATTCTTGTTGGTTTAAGTATTAATGGATAAAGACTCAAACTATGCATTGAATTAATAAATGTAAAAATATTATTTGACTCAGTTTGATTTCTCAAATCAATATTAAAGTCCTCACACAAAGTTTTTTTCATTCAACCTTTATTTAGACGGTAAATCCCATTGAGCCTCGAGGACTCATTTACAAGAGAGACCTGATTTCAACAAAGAATGACGACAACAGCAACAACAATAGACAATTATAAAAAAGCATACAGATTTTATTTTATTTTTTTTACAAATAAGATGCAAAAAAGTAACAAACAGCTAGATTCTAAGGCGATTGTAGAAAACTAAAAACAGGAACATGTCTGTGTTGGTTCTTGCAGGAACTTCACAGATGTTTGAAGCCACTTAGAGAGGTCAAAGGTCGAGAGCTTCAGATGTTTTTACAAGATATTCCAGGAAACAGGAGCAGAGTAGGAGAAGGTCCTTTTGTCTAGTTCAGTCCTCACTGGGGGAACACTGCAGGTAATGATGTCCTGAGAGCGCACGCTGTAGCTGCACTCACACAGAGACATGTAGGAGGAGATGTATGAAGGCAGCAGACCAAGAAGTGATTTAAAGATGGAAATGTACCAGTGAGAGAGTCTGCGTGAAGTTAATGGTGACCAGTTAACCAGTGAATACTGGGTGCAGTGGTGGGTACTAGTTACAGCCAGTTATGAATCTTAATGCACCATGATAGACAGCATCCAACATCTTCAGCATCCAACATTTTCAGGGTGCTTGTAGGAGCGTTCATGTAAATAATGTCACCGTACTCAATGGAGGGAAGGAAAGTCACAGATACAAGGTGTTTTCTAGCATTCAGAGTTAGACAGGATCTGTTTCTGAAAAAGAAACCCAGTTTAACTTCAGTTTCTTTACCAAGTTTTCCACGTGGAGCTTAAAAGAGAGATGTGAGTCGACCAAGATACCCAAATATTTATAGGAATCAACAAACTCAATGGGGACATCATTTGAAGTCCAAGTCCAAGATGGCCACGCTCAGAGCAGTTGCAGCTTCACAGGCTCCCGGTACCATCCCAGTTTTTAGAAGTTTTGATATTGACTCTGTGCCTGACTCCACACGATTTATGCGTGTGAACTATAGCCGAACCGAACTGATGAGAATAGGAGCGGATTTGCCACGAAATATAGCAAAAATCAGCAACAAACTCAAAACTACGCTCGGCAGAATGCAGATCTTAAAGTCATCTACCTGGAAGCTGCAGCAGAGGCGTTCCAGTGGGGAGAAGAGGAAGCGCTGCTCCCGTCTTAAGAGGAGAGGATGCCGGGCGGGGGTTATGGTGAGGCTACGAGCTAACGCTAAAGCCGGTAAACTCCCCATGCCGTCTCTCTTTCTGTCGAATGTCTGCTCGTTGGACAACAACATGGATTTACTTCGTCTGAGAGCGGGTGCCTCATAAGAGATGAAGAAGTGTGCGGTGCTTTGCCTCACAGAAACATGGATTACAAGCGAAACGCCGGACACAGTCTTCCAGCTGGATGACAGACTTTTTTTTCGAGCGGACCACTGCAGCGAGCTAATGGGGAAATCACGGGGAGGCGGAGTGTGCATTTACGTGAGTAAAAGTTGGTGCACGAACTGTACTGTTGTAAATAGCTCATGCTCGAAGGCTTTGGAGCAAATAACAGTGAAATGTCGGCCACATTATCTACCCCGCGAGTTCACGGTGACTTTCATCACTGTCGTTTACATTCCTCCGGACGCTAATGCTAATGAATCACTACAGGAGCTTCATGATATCATCAGCTCGCTGCAGAACAAACACCCCGAGGCTCTTTACGTGGTAGCCGGAGACTTTAATCACGTGAATCTAAAGGACTGTCTCCCAAGCTTTTATCAACATGTGGCAATTCCAACACGTGGAGACCACACGCTGGCCCGTGTTTACGCGAACGTAAAAGATGCATACAAAGCCAAACCCCGCCCCCACCTAGGACTGTCAGACCACATCTCAATCTTCCTGGCTCCTGCTTACATGCCCCCGCTGAGACGCTCCAGACCGGTACAAAAGAAAGTTAAATGTTGGATCCAGGACAGTGGCCCCATACTGAGAGATTGTGTTGGCTGAACAGACTGGCAGGTTTTCAGAGAAGCTGCTGAAAATGGAGGATCACTTGATCTTGACCAATACACGTCCTCAGTTCTGGGTTACATTAGTACATGTACCGACACCATCTCCACCATCAGATATGTTAAAAGCTACCCAAACAGAAAACCTTGGCTGAATGCAGAGGTGCGCCCCCTGTTGGAAGCCAGGAACACTGCCTTCAGGTCTGGAAACTCAGAGGAGCTGAGAAGGACAAGAAAAGAGCTGGTTGCTGGTATTAAGAGGGCCAAGGCCACATATGCACAGAGGATCGAGGGTCAATTAATCTCACAAGACCCTCGGAGCATGTGGAGGGGCATTAAGTGCATAACAGATTATAAAGGATAGAGCAAACAATGCCCCAAAGACCCATCTCTGCCTGATGCCCTCATCAAGTTCTATGCACGCTTTGAAGACCCGAACAGACCACCCAGCACCAGACTCACCACCGGATGAAGAGCATCTCAGCGTGACCTCAGCAGAAGTAAGGAGTACTTTCAGGAGGATTAATCCGCACAAAGCAACTGGCCCAGACAACATCCCCGGAAAAGTGTTGAAGGAATGTGCCGATCAGCTCTGTGAGGTGCTGGCAGACATCTTTAACACCTCACTTACCCTGGAGACAGTTCCCACCTGCCTGAAGACTGCCACCATCATCCCAGTCCCAAAAAGCTCTACAGCTACTGGTCTGAATGACTATTGGCCAGTGGCCCTCACCCCGATAGTGGCTAAATGCTTCGAAAAACTGGTCATGACTCACATCAAAACAACCATCAACATCAACAAGGACCCTCATCAGTATGCATACCGTGAGAACCGATCAACAGAGGATGCCATCTCCTCTGTGGTCCACACTGCGCTCAACCACCTGGAGCAGAAAAACTCTTACGTCCATATGCTCTTTGTGGACTTCACATCCGCCTTCAACACCATGATCCCCCAAAACATGATGGACAAACTATCCATACTAGGACTAAGCCCCTCCATTTTCAACTGGGTGCTAGACTTCTTAACAAACAGACCACAGTTAGTGAGGATGCACAACTTCTCCTCCTCCACCATAACCCTCAGCACTGGCTCTCCTCAGGGATGTGTGTTGAGCCCCCTCAGGTTTACTCTGCTCACGTATGATTGTGCAGCTACCCATCCAGGCTGTCACATTGTAAAGTTTGCAGATGATACAGCGGTGGTGGGATGCATCACAAACAATGATGAGTCCAGCTACAGGCAAGAGGTGGAACACCTGGAGAGCTGGTGCAAAGAGAATAACCTTCACATCAATGTGAGGAAGACAAAGGAGATGATTGTGGACTTCAGAAGGAACAAACACACCTACACCCCCCTGAACATAAGAGGATCTGCGGTGGAAGAAGTCTCCAGCTACAAGTACTTGGGTGTACACATGAATGACAACCTCAGCTGGAGCAAAAACACCACCAGCCTGATCAAGAAATCTCATCAGAGACTCTACTTCCTCAGACGGCTGAGACGAGCTGGTCTGAGAAGCTCAGTCCTCACCTCCTTCTACAGGTGTGCAGTGGAGAGCATCCTGTGCTCCAGCATCAATGTGTGGCATGGAGGCTGCACAGCTGCAGAAAGAAAAGCTTTGCAGAGAGTGGTGAAAGTTGCACAGAAGACTGTCGGAGTCAGCCTCCCCACCATCACAGACATCTACACCTCCAGATGCAGGAAGAGGGCTACCTGCATCATGAAGGACCTCACTCACCCAGCACACACACACTTTTTGCCCCACTCCCCTCAGGAAGGAGGTTGAGGAACATTAAGTGTAGAACCACTAGACTGAGGAACAGCTTCTACCCTGAGGCTGTTAGACTCATGAATCTCTAACCAGAATAATCACTGAGGAAAATCACATCATGTTGCTGCTGATCTGTTTCATGTTGCTGCTGATCTGTTTCAATGTTGATATGTTCATGCGTGCACATCTGCTCACAGACTCATGTTCATGTTTGTGCTGATGTTCAATGTTTTATGTTATGAGTGCTTAGTGTATATTTAGTTGATGTTTTTCTTAGTTCATATCTTAGATGTTATTACTGTTTTTCTTATACATTTTATTGTTGGATGTAACGGGGACCCTGTGTATATAATTTCGCTCCACCACATGTACCACATGAGGTGCAAATGACAATAAAGAATCTCTGACTCTGATTTGAGGATGAGATCAGAGGAAGAACTGCTGGGACCGACTTCCTGTTAGATAATAGCATCCCTTTGGTTTTGTTGGCATTTAGAACAAGTTTGAGTCGGAACAAATCAGACTGGATGATGTCAAATGCAGATTGCAAAAGCTGGAAAGTCTTATCAACTGTTTTAGCTTGACAAACAACGGTGTCATCAGCATAGAAATGTATGGATGCATTAGGGATGCTTTTACCTACATTATGTATATAAATTGTAAAGAGGGTGGGTCCTAAGACTGAGCCTTGTGGTACACCATTGTTGACTGTTAAATAACTGGAGGAAGTACCATTATGTTGAACACATTGCCTCCGGTCTGAAAGATAGTTAGAGAACCAACCAATGGTGTGTTCTGAGAAACCGATTTCTGAGAGTTTATGACACAAGATGTTCTGATCCACAGAGTCAGAATCTTTAGACAGGTCTAAGAAAAGAGCAGCACAATAATCTTTAGCATCCAGTGCTTCAACAACGTCATTAAGAACCTTCAGTGAAGCAGTGGTTGTGCTGTGTTGTTTCCTGAAACCAGATTGATGTGGAGGTAAGATGTTAAATGAGTCCAGGTCATTTTTGATTTGAGAGTTTATCAGTTTTTCTAGAACCTTGGCTAAAATACAGAGTTTAGAGATTGGTCCATAGTTGTTCAGTGAGGGGGGGGGTCTCCTCCCTTCAGCAAAGGAAGAACAAAGGCTGTTTTCAAGAGTCTGGGATGGAGTTTTGTCTTATGGAGAGATTGAAGATGTGGGTCACAGGGACTGTGATGATATGAGCAGCCAGCCTTAAGAAATAAGGTGGAAGTTCATCTGGACCTGCAGATTTTTTAGGATCAAGATCTTTTAACAGTTTATTCACCTCACTGACTGAGAATGGAGAAAAAGAGAAGGTGTGATTAACTGAGGATTGACTTGTAGGAGGGATTTGATTTGTAGAAGTTTATTAAGTGAAGTGGCTGATTTTCCATTAGTGACTGTGTCAAATAAAGAACCAGAAGCAACAAAATGTTTGTTGAAACAGTTCAGGATCTCGTGCTTATTTGACACAGGAACAGAGTTAACGAGAAGTTGTGATGGGAGGTCAGATGATTGGGGGGTGCCTGAGAGAGATTTGATGGTTTTCCAGAATCTGTTAGGATCATTTAGATTTTTGGAGGTCTGAGATAAGAAATAGTTGTGTTTTACTGCTTTGACAGAAGTTGTACATTTATTCCTCATCTGTCGAAAACTCAACCATCAGTGTCTGAGTCAGATTTTCTCGCTGCTACAACTCTTTTCAAAGAGCTCCATGATTCTATCAGTAAATAAATCTATATTTGAACCTGGTGATCTATAGTCACAACTGATTATAACATTTTTAGAGTTCTCATTTAATATCTCAAACATAAATATTTCCATTACATCATTAACTATTGACATTCGTAATTTTGCATTTAATTTCTGTATTTAAAAAAAAGCAACTCCCCTAATTTTTTTTAACTTCTATTCATATAATATAATCCATATATTTCTGTTTGAAAAAGTTATTTATATTTTCATCATTTAACCAGGTGTCTGAAACTGCTATTGTACTAAAACTTGTATCTTGTACACGATTGTCAACCACTGCATCGACCTCTTCGCTCTAGCCTCGTTAGAGAAACAAAGAGTCACTAATCTGGGCGTGATAATGGACCCTTCCCTGAAACTTAACAATCATGTAAACATGATCGTTACATCCTGCTTCTTCCAACTGAGGCGGCTGTCTAAACTGAAGCCCATACTGTCCAAAAAGAACCTGGAGACAGTAATACATGCATTCATTACATCTAGGCTTGATTACTGCAATTCACTCCTGTTTGGTATCAGTCAGACCTCCATTGTACGACTACAACTGGTCCAGAATGCAGCAGCCCCATTTTTAACCAGTACAGGCAAAAGAGAGCACATTACACCAGTTTTGGCCTCACTGCACTGGTTACCGGTTCACTTTCATATCCAGTTCAAAATACTCTTCTATGTCTATAAATCACTGAACAACTCTGCCCCCTCCTATCTCACTGATCTGCTGCAGCCATATGTCTCACTGCGTTCTCTGAGGTCAACGGACCAGTTGATTCTCACAGTTCCAGGAACCCGTCTTATTCATTCATTCAACATTTATTTAGACAGGTAAATCCCACTGAGCCATGAGGACTCATTTACAAGAGAGACCTGATCTCTGTCGCAGGCTCTAGACTGTGGAACGAGTTACCTTTACCTGTCAGACAGGCCCCTCCCTCACAGTTTTTAAATCCCGTTTAAAAACCCACTACTATTCCCTGGCTTTCAACAATGTATAATCTGTGCTGAACCTGTATGCATCACACTGTGCTAATCATTATGTTATTATCCGTTATTATTTTATTTCTATATTTTGATTGTAGGTTATGTTATGTGTTGCTGTGTGCTTTACCTGTTTGTACAGCACTTTGGTTGGCCTTGTCGCTGTTTAAAGTACTCTATAAATAAAATGGTATGGTATGGTAAAACTTATGTTCAACTGTTTTAAATAGTATGTTATTTTAGATAAACTTGCATTTATACATCTACTATTAAAATGAATGATAGAGAAACCTCTGCTTGCTATTTTAATGTCATTAAATTGCTCTTCATTATAATATTCACAATCTTTGATTTCTGGAAAAAGATTTGTATTAACCATACTATTCACATTGTATATTTTTAAGTCCTAGTCTTTGTAAGTATCCATATTTTAAAAATACATTTCCACCATTGTTTTCTATATCCACCACTTTATGTTCAATGTAAATGAAGGTGTCCAGTTCTTCTATCAGTTGTTTTGACATAATTGCACTCAGTTCCAGTCAATATAAGTTTGCTCATTTCCTTATTATGTTTGGTTTACCTCATGTTCATGTGGATATTATTGGATTTCACAAAGTTGAGCAGAAGTTACCTTGTTCCGTCTTCTTGTATCACTGCTATTTATCCAGCTCTTCCATTTGTCTGATGGGCAGAACCTTGGCTTCCTCAGGCGAACCATTTAATTTGATGTACACCTTACAGTTTGTGGTCCATGTTGACTGTATTTTCTTTTGCTTTCTGAGAAAATGTGCTCGTATTACTATATTTGCTTTGATTTTTGTAAAATGTTCATTTACATAGACATTGGATCCTTTTAATTTCCTCCAATGTTTTACGAGTGCATTTTTATGTTTCCTATTGGAAACCTGGATTAGAATGGCTGGTTTAATTCCTTTGTTTTTTTTTTTGTGGAAGAGAATGACAAGCTTCAATGCTACTGTTATCAATGACAATGCCCTTATTACTGAAGAATGTTATTCCCTTTTTTTCAAGTGATCTCTGGTCTTCATCCATTTCTTCATTAGTGTTTGCCTGTGTCACCAACCGAGCACATGAATGTGGCTTGCTTTCCAATCGACTAATTACAACATCATTCATTCTACTGTATTGTTCTAAGTCAGCCACACGATGTTCCAAGTGAACTATCTGCTTGGCTTTCTCAACATGCTGTCTCTTCAATTCTTTAACATCCCCCATTAAGTCCATTATGAGTTTCTTTTGCTCTGAGATTGCTGCTATCTCACCAGTCATAAAATCCAAGGATCTCCTCTCTTCAAACTCTTCCTCAGTCATCGGTCAACTTTGCTTCACATTTCTTTTTGCCATTTCCTTTTATGTTGAAGAAAATGCTGATGTTGGTAGCATCAGTCCTGGACCTGGCTTTAGCAGCTCCTAGGCCTGGTTGTAACAGTTCCTTGAGGTCCAAAAAAGTTCAATCTGGTCCTCTGGACTTTCAAAAAGCAAAACAACAAAGCAAAAAAATGTTGAAACGTTTCGTCTGTCATCCGAAAGACTTCCTCAGTCTGAGGTGCTGTATTCAGCTCAGTCTCTTAAATAGCACCTTCTCAGAGTGGATCAACCAGTTTTGCTGCTGACAACAAAAACCAGCTGATCACATGCTCAAGAAGGACCATCAGCCTAACAATGGATCATTAGCACCTGATGGCTGTTTACTGTTCACAGAGGGCTGAGTGATACTAGCAATCACAGCATTGTAAGAGGGGGACAGTTGAACCTGGAGGCTCCACCCCTGTTTAATGATGGACGGTGTCTTTTCACAAAGATGGCCTCCTTTACTCCTCTCTCAAACCATCGTTCCTCTCTGTCCAGGATGTGAACATCTTCATCCCTGAAAGAGTGACCTCTGGCCTGGAGATGAGTGTAGACCGCAGAGTCCTGGCCTGATGATGTTGATCTTCTGTGCTGGTCCATCCTTTTGGCCAGTGGCTGTTTAGTTTCCCCGATGTAAGACTGATCACCCTCCTGACACTGAACAACATACACAACATTACTCTGTTTGTGCCGGGGGACTGGATCTTTGGGATGAACCAGTCTTTAATGTATTTTGGGGTTTAAAAGCCACTGGGACGTTATGTTTAGAAAATAAACGTCTCAGTTTCTCTGATACCCCCTCAACATATGGAATGACCACTGGTCTGGGTCTGGGTTCCTCCTTTTCACCTGATGCTGACTGGAGTCCTGTTTAGGTTTCTTCTTTCAGGAAAGCCCAGTTAGGATATCCACATTGCTCTAGAGCCTGTCTTGTGTGGGATTTCTCCTTCTGCCTGGCTCCTGAGCTAGTGGGGATGCTGTCTGCTCTGTGGTACAGAGTCCTGATGACTCCTAACTTGTGCTCCAAAGGGTGATGGGAGTCAAACTGCAAATACTGGTCTGTGTGGGTGGGTTTGCGGTACACCTCGGTTTGCAAATGTCCTCTATCAGAGACTGAGATCTCGCAGTCCAAGAAAGCCAACCTGCCATTTTTTACATCTTCTCGTGTGAACTTGATGTATTTATCCACAGAGTTGATGTGGTCAGTAAAATGTTGGACTTCCTGAGATTTGATTTTAACCCAGGTGTCGTCAACATACCTGAACCAATGACTTGGTGGTGTCCCTGAAAAGGACGT
>NC_056516.1:40428937-40432244 GCF_014905685.2 Nematolebias whitei
CTTCATCCCTGAAAGAGTGACCTCTGGCCTGGAGATGAGTGTAGACCTCAGAGTCCTGGCCTGATGATGTTGATCTTCTGTGCTGGTCCATCCTTGTGGCCAGTGGCTGTTTAGTTTCCCCGATGTAAGTGTAACCAATTTTTTGAGATACGAGTGCGGGTTACATTTAATAATGAGATAAATTGATAGAAAACTGTGGACCTGAGATCAGAAGAACCTGGTTTATGGGGCCAATGAATAGAGCAGCAATGATAAGCCAAACACAGAGATGAAATTGAGTAGCAACTCATATTGTTACATAATAAAAATCTAATTTGCCATGGCTTACAATAAATTAACTGAAAACACCCCAAAAATCAAAGGAAAAATGTGCACACACACACAAAAAAAACGAAATTGTCCGTCTGGGCCTCTTATGGGAAAGACAACCCGTGTTGCAGGTGTACTGGTTATATTGAATCTGTTCAAAGGGTCTGTGTATGTATATGTGTGTACTTGGTTCTTTTCTTCTCCTCTGGATCTGGATCTCTTCTTCAAGGTCCTTTTAGCTCGCCATCGAATTGGGTCGGAATCCCACCTGGTCTTCGGGATTATTTTCTTGTCCACTCAAAAAAACCTGACCTACAATAAGGTCATACACGTACATATCTATTACTTTTCTGTTCTTGGATTCATCAAGGATTCAAAAATCAACATATCTATTGAATTTAACCTTGTTTATAAGTCTTCAGTTAGTTAAATCTCCATTTTAGTTGTACAACATTCAACATTTCTAAACTAATCAATTATGAGAACTAAACATTCTACTCGCATTACTTACTGTTCGTGTGAACAATGTTCTACAAAATTACAGTTTCAAATAAATCTTATGAAAATTATTATAACCTGATTAATCAAACATTACAAACAACATGAATACACATACAAAGTTGGTTTAGAAGTATCAAGGAAGTGTGCTTGAGTTGCACTACAGGCCTATTAGTACAAGAGAACACTGCACCAAAAATCACCCTCTGACCTGCTTTAATTTACGAGGAAAGAATAGAGTTCCCCCATAAATTGAGTTTACAAAATACATTTAGCAACAACAACACAGCTACAACTCTTCTTAGCATATGTTACAATACAGAAATCACAATAAACGTTCTGCCTGCTTGCAGCTACATATTTCAACATAACTCGCTCATTAGCTGTAATTTCCAGCAGCCGAATCCCAGAACAGCTAAACTAATCACATTTCTCACCGTTGCTCTGGATTTCAAAACAGAGTTTGTTAGCTTCGGCTCTTCTACAGCTTCCAACATAAACAGCAAAACACAGCTGATCCAACTCGTCTCCCTTTGCTGTGTCACTCTTTCCTAGACTCACAATAAGTAAATTAATTAGCTCTGGCTCTCTCCTGAACTTTATTAGACAAAATTTTGTCTTTAGCATGTAGCTACCTTCTCCGTCGCGTCTTCAATCAGAAAGAAAGAAAGTAGAAAATGTGCCCCAACTTCACCCTACACTTCTAAGCGTGATTCCTGATTGGCTGCTGAGCATCGTATGATCACATACACTGAACGATGCATTCAAGTGCAGTAGGACATTTAAAATTTAACTATTATGGACAAACTCAAGGAACATACACTCTTATTAATTCATTTTTCCTGTCAGTCAGTTTTCATCACCTGGGCTACATAAAACTGATCACCCTCCTGACACTGAACAGCATACACATTATAACTCTGTTTGTGCCGGGGGACTGGATCTTTGGGATGAACCAGTCTTTAATGTATTTTGGGGTTTAAAAGCCACTGGGACGTTATGTTTAGAAAATAAACGTCTCAGTTTCTCTGATACTCCCTCAACATACGGAATGACCACTGGGCTGGGTCTGGGTTCCTCCTTTTCACCTGATGGCTGACTGGAGTCCTGTTTGGGTTTCTTCTCTGCTTTCTCTGGGCCTTCCAGAAAGCAGAGAAGAAACCGTCCATCATTAAACAGGGGCGGAGCCTCCAGGTTCAACTGTCCCCCTCTTACAATGCTGTGATTGCTAGTATCACTCAGCCCTCTGTGAACAGTAAACAGCCATCAGGTGCTAATGATCCATTGTTAGGCTGATGGTCCTTCTTGATCATGTGAGCAGCTGGTTCTGGTTGTCAGCAGCAAACTGGTTGATCCACTCTGAGAAGGTGCTATTTAAGAGACTGAGCTGAATACAGCCAGTGTCGCCAAGTCCGCTTATTATAAGCGACTTTGGGCTTGTTTTTTTCTAAAGTTGCTTGCAAATCTTGTGAGTCGCGGTTTTTTGGGCTTATTTTTGTACATGAAGCCGCTTATTTGGGCTTGACTTTATTTCCGAGTGAAACTAGTTGATTATCTCCCATCTCCGCACAATAAAGCAAAAGACGAGTGGCAGGTAGATTGTCCCATCTTCGCCCCCGTTTCCTGTTTATCGCTCCCGCCCAAATTGGCGAGGAGGCGCACACTTGTGTCGTCACTCGTCTTTTCACAACACAGCAAGCAGCCATGCAGTAGCCGCCCGCAGCCACCAGAGAGCCCAAAGTGAAGAGACCAAAAAAAATATAATAAGGAGTGGGAGAAAGAGAGCACACTTAAAGAATGGATTCGACCTCAGATGGGAGATGTGTCAAAGGCATTCTGTAGGTTTTGCAAGTGTGAAATACGTGCTCACCATGCTGATTTAATTCAGCATGCCAATACTGAGAAGCACAAAAAAAACTGTGCACCCTTCTCCTCCACGAGGCTCACAAACATGGGTTTCACTGCCCCAAAACACAGTGAAACAAAACAAAGAAATGAACTAAAAATAGCCACCTACATAGCCTGTCACACATCAATCAGTGCTGTGGACCATCTTGGAGAACTCATTGGATCCGCTTTGACTGACGGTGAGATCAAATTACACCGAACAAAATGCACTGCATTAATAAATCATGCAATAGCCCCTTGCATGTTCAAATACCTTATGAGTGATATTGGAGATGCTCAGTATTCTCTTGTAATTGATGAAAGCACAGATATCACATCTGTCAAGCAGCTGTGTTTGGTGATCCGCTACTTCAGTGTTAAACTAAATAAGACTGTGCCGACCTTTTTGGGACTGGTTACCTTGGATGGTGAAACAGCTGAGGCTATTGCCTCTACCCTGACCAGTTTTCTACAGAGCATTGGACTGGATATCAAAAAATGCAATGGATTAGGCACAGATGGCTGCAGTGTTATGGTGGGGAAAAAAAATTCTGTGTCCACACACATGCTCCAGCAAAACCCAGATCTTCAGCTGCTCAAGTGTGTGTGCCAT
>NC_056516.1:40432344-40443674 GCF_014905685.2 Nematolebias whitei
CTTCATCCCTGAAAGAGTGACCTCTGGCCTGGAGATGAGTGTAGACCGCAGAGTCCTGGCCTGATGATGTTGATCTTCTGTGCTGGTCCATCCTTTTGGCCAGTGGCTGTTTAGTTTCCCCGATGTAAGACTGATCACCCTCCTGACACTGAACAACATACACAACATTACTCTGTTTGTGCCGGGGGACTGGATCTTTGGGATGAACCAGTCTTTAATGTATTTTGGGGTTTAAAAGCCACTGGGACGTTATGTTTAGAAAATAAACGTCTCAGTTTCTCTGATACCCCCTCAACATATGGAATGACCACTGGTCTGGGTCTGGGTTCCTCCTTTTCACCTGATGCTGACTGGAGTCCTGTTTAGGTTTCTTCTTTCAGGAAAGCCCAGTTAGGATATCCACATTGCTCTAGAGCCTGTCTTGTGTGGGATTTCTCCTTCTGCCTGGCTCCTGAGCTAGTGGGGATGCTGTCTGCTCTGTGGTACAGAGTCCTGATGACTCCTAACTTGTGCTCCAAAGGGTGATGGGAGTCAAACTGCAAATACTGGTCTGTGTGGGTGGGTTTGCGGTACACCTCGGTTTGCAAATGTCCTCTATCAGAGACTGAGATCTCGCAGTCCAAGAAAGCCAACCTGCCATTTTTTACATCTTCTCGTGTGAACTTGATGTATTTATCCACAGAGTTGATGTGGTCAGTAAAATGTTGGACTTCCTGAGATTTGATTTTAACCCAGGTGTCGTCAACATACCTGAACCAATGACTTGGTGGTGTCCCTGAAAAGGACGTTAAGGCTCTCTTTTCTACCTCCTCCATGTACAGGTTGGCAACATTAGGAGAAACTGGAGACCCCATAGCACACCCATGTTTCTGCCTATAATATTGCTCCCCATATGTGAAGTAGGTTGACTGCAGGCACAGTTTCAAGAGTTGACACAGTTGGTCTGTGGAAAGCGTGGTCCTGCTGCTCAGAGTGGTGTCTGATTTTAATCTTAAACTGACCACCTCTACTGCATCATCAACAGGAATGCACGTAAAGAGTGATGTGACATCAAAAGAGACCATTGTTTCATCAGTCTAACCCTAACCGAGTTAATCATGCTAACAATTAACTTGGTCACTTACAATGTTTCCAAATATCTGGCATCTGTACTCATCCCTTTAGTTGGCAGCTCAGAACACCACATACAGAACACCATGGACTTTGTGGATAAGATGAGGGATGTCATCATGGAAACTGATGAAACAATGGTCTCTTTTGATGTCACATCACTCTGCACTGCCTTAGAGATTGGGTGAGGAGCTCTGTCATCTATGGGGAGCTCAGAGTAGAGTTGCTGCTCCTCTCTGGGCTCATCCCACTGGGAGGAAACTCAGGGCAGACACAGAACTTGTTATTACTGAAGGTTCTATATCCTCTCTGGTCTGAGAACAAATTGGAGCTCCTCAGGAGGAGCTGGACAGTGTCTCTGGGGAGAGAGAGGTATAAGTTTGTCTCCTGGACCTGTTGTCTCTGTGACCCAACTACTGATCAGTGGTAGAAGATGGAGATGGAGCCCAGCAAACATTCATCAGTGTTTTTATGAACTCCACTCAGAAACATGAAGGGCAGCTGAACGTGATGCAGCTCATTGACATGCTGACCGGTGTGGCTTCAGGAATGAAATACCTCACTGAGATGGGCTTCGTTCACAAACGTCTGGCTGCTCACAAGGTGAGAGAACACCTGGGTGGGGGGGGGGGGGGGGTTTGACTCATTCAACATTTATTTCTACAGGTTGGTCTCATTGAGCCTCTGGGATTCTTTTACAAGAGAGACCTGACTTTAACAAAGAGTGATGACAACAAATGACAATCATAAAATAAAGCATGTAACTTGAGAAGAATAAATAAAAGAAAATGGTATTAAAAAGAACGAAACTAAAACAGCTAGATTATAAAGTGATGTAGAAAACTAAAAACAGGAACATGTCTGCATTGTTTTTTCCAAGAACTTGTCAAATGTTTGAAGACACTTAGAGAGGTCAAAGGTCGAGAGCTTCAGATCTTTTTACAAGATATTCCAGGAAACAGGAGCGGAGTAGGAGAAGGTCCTTTTGTCTAGTTCAGTCCTCACTGAGGGAACACTGCAGGTAATGATGTCCTGAGAGCGCACGCTGTAGCTGCACTCACCCAGTTCTTGAGTTCTTCATCCTCACATTTCAGACACTAACTTGCCTATAGATTTAGATGGAAGCTGAAAAGGAGGAGTTCTGTCACCTCCAGGCTTCACTGACAGATTTACTTCCTGAAGATTTCATCTGTTTCTTCTCCTCGTCTCAGGTTCTGGTGAACTCCAACCTGAGCTGCAAGGTGTCTGGTTTTAGACCTCTTCAAGAGGAAAAGATGCAGTCCATCTACACCACATTGGTAAGACAAAACTCTGCTGTTAAGCCAGAAATTTGGACCCAACATGACCCAGTTCTGTTTCTGTCTGTAGCTCCAAGTTGCAGTAGAAGTCATCGCAGGGCACTAAAAACATTCACATTCATTACAAAATACGATCAGTAAAAGTTCTCTCTCTAAAGAAGCAGCAGATTGTGCTGAATCCACTCCTTCACAGTCTCCCATACTGAGCAAGAACAAAGGAGAGAGTGGGAAGGAAAAACTCCCTTTAAAAAGGAAGAAACCTCCAGCAGAACCAGACTCAGGATGAGAGGCCATCTGCTTCAACCGGCTGGTTTGAGAGGACAGGAAGTAGAAACTGACAGGTGTACTTTCTATAGGATTAAAGACAAAAAAAACATGTTGAGATGAAAATAATTACAAATACTAACAGAGTAAAGACAGCAGCAGAGAGAGGACATGTGGTCAGTTTGTCCTCCAGCAGTCTAAGCCTATAGCAGCAGAACATAGCTCCACAGGGATAGTTCAGAAAACTCAAGCCAACCCAAACTATAGGATTTATCAAAAAGGAAAGTCTTAATCCCAGTCTTAAACTGGACAATGTGTCAGCCTCACGGACAGAAACTGGAAGTTGGTTCCACAAGAGAGGAGCCTGAGAACTGAAAGATCTTCCTCCCATTCTGCTTTTTGGAAACTCTAGGAACCACGAGTAAACCTGCAGTCTGAGAGTGAAGTGCTCTGTTAGTAAAATATGGAACAATAAGATCTGTAATATAAGATGGAGCTAGGTTGTTGAGAGCTTTGTAGGTTAGAAGTAAGATTTTGAATTCTATTCTGGATTTGACAGGGAGCCAATGGAGAGAAGTTAAAACTGGAGAGATATGATCTCTCCCAGTAACTCCAGTTAAGACTCTGGCAGCAGCATTTTGGATCAACTGAAGATGTTTTAAAGAAGTATTTGGACACCCAGATAATAAACCATTGCAATAGTCCAGTCTAGACGTGACAAATGCATGGACCAGTTTTTCTGCATCATTTTTAGATCAGATGTTTCTAATCTTACTGGTTTTGTTCCGGTGGGAGGAAGTGGTCCTGGGCCAATTTTTAATGTGGGGATTAAAAGACATATTCTGACGAAAACTAACACCGAAGTTTTTTACATCCAGCCTGGAGGACAAATAATTGCCATAAAGAGAAAGTGAGAGTCTGAAAACATGCTCAGGTCCAAAAATCACGACCTCTGAATTTAAAAGCAGAAAATTAAGTCATCCAGGTTTTTATGTGTCCAGGACAGACTTGTGATCTAAGTGACTGAAATAATGTTTTAGAACAAGAAAGTCCACTCAGAATCATCAGTGGGTCCTTTGACTCTGGGCTCCCATGGCTCTGAGATCCAGTGACCAGGAGGAAATAAAGTCTCTGTAATAACTCACCTTATAGTCAGAGGGAATATTGACATTTTCATTTTTGTGTCCTGCAGCATGGTGGGAAGAGTTCGGTTCTGTGGACTGCTCCAGAGGCCATCCAGTACCACCGCTTCTCCTCAGCCTGCGACATCTGGAGCTTCGGCATTGTCATGTGGGAGGTCATGTCTTACGGAGAGAGACCCTACTGGGACATGGGCACCCAGGACGTAAGCTCCTTCATGTTCTCATATTTAACACACACATTTTTAGCATCAAGATGTTTCAACTGAAGCTTCATCTTCCTCACACATTAATCAGAACCCAAAGGCTCAGAGTCAGAGCTGACTTTGACCTCTTCATGCAGATCATTTACATATTCCATTTGTGAATGTCAGCAGAATTCTAGTTGTTCTGTTGTCTTTCTCAGCTGCCATTACATTATCAAACCTTCCACCTGACAGGTCAGAGGTGACACTGGTCGAGTGGCGGGGACAATAATCTACCTGGAGTTAAGACATTATATCATGACAGGTGCTCGGCTGTCCTCCTGTGATCTGCCATGCCCTTTACCTCCCACTCTGATTAAATGGAAATGTCAAATGCTGAAAAGCTTTTTATGAATCTTCAGTCGGGTTGAAGCTGAAGGGACTTTGTGTGTGTGTGTGTGTTTGTGTGTGTGTGTGTGTGTGTGCATGTGTGCAGGTTATAAAGGCCATCGAGGACGGCTTCAGACTGCCAGCTCCAGTAAACTGCCCACCCCATCTGCACCAGCTGATGCTGGGCTGCTGGCAGAAGGAGAGGACGGAGAGGCCCACATTCAGTCAGGTCCACTCTGCTCTCAGTCAGAGCATGCGCTTACCAGACGGGATTGGTTCCTCTACTCTGGCCCGCAGGTGTGGACACAGGTTCAGGAGCCTTGGACCGTTTGCTTGTCTGCATGCTAACTAACGTTCCTAACAGGTTCTGTTCCGTCTGCTGCAGGACCCTCAGCTCATTCATTATGCTGGCTGAGCGACCGCTGCCCACTCTCCCATCCTTCAGCTCTGTGGGCGAGTGGCTGGACGCCGTGGACATGGGCCGATACAAGGACAACTTCGCAGCTGCAGGATACTGCTACCTGGAATCTGTGGCCCGGATGACCGTGCAGTCAGTACCTTCCTGACTCACCTTTTATTTGTTAAGAAAAATCACTTAAAAACTGTACAGTGTTCCAGAGAAAATCAGATTTAGTTGAAGAACTATACAGTGTTCCACAGCAAGTCATGATGTAAGAAGCTTTTAAATCCCTCACTGAGCAACATTAACTGGATTATTGTTTAAGGAACAATAATGCTCCAGTGTTCTGTGAGGAGCAATAATGTCAACCTGCCCAACGATGGCATGTTCAGCCGTATGTCAGCTTTCAACCGCTGGGCGTCTAGATGGTGCTCTGAAAACAACATAGGATTTGTAGACCACTGGAGTGCATTTTGAGGGGAAACCCAGTCTTATGTGAAGAGATGGAATCCATCCCACCTTCAGTGGAGCAGCACTTCTCTCTAAAAACTTGGCTGATCCAGTTGGACATCCAGGTTGACAACTAACGGTCCAGTCTAGAAACCATACCATACCATTTTATTTATAGAGCACTTAAAACAGCTACAAGGCCAACCAAAGACAACACGCGAAGCAATATACAAAATTCATTCAACCTTTATTTAAACAGATAAATCACATTGAGCCTCGAAGACTCATTTACAAGTGAGACCTGTTTGGACAGACAAAAACAGTGGTTAACTGGACACGTAGGAGTTGGAGGCGAAAAAAATTCCTATCAGACTTTTTTTTTCTTGCCTGAGAAAAAACCCCTCTAATATTAAAAAAAACACTTCGCACAAACAAGCACATATTTACGTAGACTTTCTGCAATCGGAGACGAGAGCGGTCAACAACGCTTATAGATGCTCTTGAGGTCACTGTAATCAGTCAATGTCCTCCGATGAGATCCATAAACATTCTTGAGGTATGTCGAGGAATGGCCAAGAATAACCCCTGAGTATCCAGAGTCCTGAAATGATGACACAAAGTTTATTCAGCTGGTTTCATCTGGTTGTCAGTTGGAAATTCCTCAGGGAGGGGGTGGTGAGCGTCAGATCACATTTTCTCCAGGTGAATTCAGATAAGATGACCTTCAAGGACACCAAGGCGACCAAAATTTAGATAAACACACAGTTGTTTTGGGGACAGGCAGAACTTAATGACATCTGCCTTGAGTCTGTGTTGGTCCACTCGGTTCCGAAATGTCCAAAACAACATGGCCACACCGATGGAACGTGACCGAGTAAAATCCCCAAGATCTGATCCATTCAGCCCAAAGCATTTGAGTCAGGGTACACGAGGCACGAACCAAGCCATCATAAAGGCAAGCAGCGTGATCTTGTCCAAATTTGCTGCCAACGACTTCCTTGATTGTAGATAAAACCAGCACCAGCTGAATCCAAAATAGCAGAAACCAGTTATCAAAAATCCAATTAAAATATGCGTCCTTAAAATCCACAGATGGCAGCAGAGAAAGACACATCATCAAGTCTTCAAGTCGATGAGATGTCTAGCTGTGTGCGTGCCAACACAGCAAATTGGCTCGCCCAAAGCCTGTCTTCTCTTCAAGAAATGTTGTAAATTGAGTTGAGGAACCAACTGGTCAAAACAGTCCATAATTATGGTTCGGAAGATGCAAGAGAGTCTCACAGCAATTTCACAGACAGACAGAGCAGTAAAGCGGAGAGGGAGGGAGGGAAGCATCCGATCTCGTCGAGAGCAAGTGGTGAATGAAGTAAATCAAAAATAAACATAAAAACGATGCAGATAATAAATATGACGATAAACCAGTGTGGAGTGTAGAGGTTCAAAACACAGATCCTCTGTTGTTGAAAGCTACTGAATAGTAGTGAGCTTTTAAATGGGATTTGAAAACCGAGGTGGAGGGGGCCTGTCTGACAAGCAGAGGTAACTCGTTCCAAAGTCTTGGTCCTGCTACAGAGAAGGCCCTGTCACCTCTGCGCTTAAGACGAGTTCCTGGAACTGTGAGGAGCAACTGGTCCGCTGACCTCAGGGAGCGTGGTGGGACATACGGTTGTAGCAGATCAGAGAGATGGGGGTGGGGGTGGGGGGGACACTGTTCAGTGATTTGTAGACATACATGAGTATTTTGAACTGGATTCGAAGGTGAATCGGTAACCAGTGCAGTGAGGCCAAAACTGGTGTAATGTGCTCTCTTTTGTCTGTACTGGTTAAAAATCGGGTTGCTGCATTCTGGACCAGTTGTTCATTCATTCATTAATTCATTCAACCTTTATTTAAACATATAAATCACATTGAGCCCCGAAGACTCATTTACAAGTGAGACCTGTTTGGACAGACAAAAACAGTGGTTAACTGGACACATGTAGGAGGTGGAGGCGAAAAAAATTCCTATCACACTTTTTTCTTGGTTGAGAAAAAACCCTAATATTGAAAAAACACCTCGCACAAACAAACACATATTTACGTAGACATTCTGCAATAGAGCAGAGCAGGAAGAAGGAAGAGACGAGAGCGGTCAACAACGCTTATAGATGCTCTCGAGGTCACTGTAATCAGTCAATGTCCTCCGGTGAGATCCATAAACATTCTTGAGGTATGTCGAGGAATGGCCAAGAATAACCTCTATAAGAATCCAGAGTCCTGAAATGATGACACAAAGTTTATTCAGCTGGTTCATCTGGTTATCAGTTGGAAATTCCTCAGGGAGGGGGTGGTGAGCGTCAGATCACATTTTCTCCAGGCGACTTTAGATAAGATGACCTTCAAGGACACCAGGGCAACCAAATTTTAGATAAACACACAGTTGTTTTGGGGACAGGCAGAACTTAATGACATCAACCTTCAGTCTTTGTCAGTCTACTCGGTTCTGAAATGTCCAAATTAACATGGCCACACCGATGGAACATGTCTGAGTAAAAAAACCAAGATCTGATCCATTCAGCCCAAAGCGTTTGAGTCCGGGTACTCAGTCAGTCAGAGTCAGAGTCAGAGTTTCTTTATTGTCATTCGCACCTCATGTGGTACATGTGGTGGAGCGAAATTATGTCCACAGGGTCCCAGTTACATCCAACAATAAAATGTATAAGAAAAACAGTAATAACATCTAAGATATGAACTAAGAAAAACATCAACTAAATATACACTAAGCACTCATAACATAAACATTGAACATCAGCACAAACATGAACATGAGTCTGTGTAAGCAGATGTGCACGCATGAACACATCAACATTGAAACAGATCAGCAGCAACATGAAACAGATCAGCAGCAACATGAAACAGATCAGCAGCAACATGAAACAGATCAGCAGCAACATGATATGGTTTTTCACAGTGATTATTCTAGTTAGAGATTCATGAGTCTAACAGCCTCAGGGTAGAAGCTGTTCCTCAGTCTAGTGGTTCTACACTTAATGCTCCTTAACCTCCTTCCTGAGGGGAGTGGGGCAAAAAGTGTGTGTGCTGGGTGAGTGGGGTCCTTCATGATGCAGGTGGCCCTCTTCCTGCATCTGGAGGTGTAGATGTCTGTGATGGTGGGGAGACTGACTCCAACATCTTCTGTGCAGCCTTCACCACTCTCTGCAAAGCTTTTCTTTCTGCAGCTGTGCAGCCTCCATGCCACACGTTGATGCTGGAGCACAGGATGCTCTCCACTGCACACCTGTAGAAGGAGGTGAGGACTGAGCTTCTCAGACCAGCTCGCCTCAGCCGTCTGAGGAAGTAGAGTCTCTGAGTCTCTGGGTACTCAAGACATGAACCAAGCCATCATAAAGGCAAGCAGCGTGATCGGGTCCAAATTTGCTGCTGACGACTTCCTTGATTGTAGATAAATGCCAGGACCAGCTGAATCCAAAAAGCAGGAAGTAGTCGTACTATGGAGGTCTGACTGATACCAAACAGGAGCGAATTGCAGCAATCAAGCCTAGATGTAATGAATGCATGTGTTACTGTCTCCAGGTTCTTTTTGGACAACATGGGCTTCAGTTTAGACAGCCGCCTCAGTTGGAAGAAGCATGATTTAATCATGTTTACATGATTGTTAAGTTACAGGGAAGGGTCCATTATCACACCCAGGTTAGTGACTCTTTGTTTTTCTGACAGGGTTAGAGCGGAGAGGTCGATGCAGTGGTTTGTGATCGTGTCGTTGGGAGGGAACAACATGACTTCAGACTTCTTTTCATTGAAACTTAAGAAGTTTAAAGTCATCCAGTCCCTGATGTCAGCCAGGCAGTCGAGCAGAAGTTGAATAGAGCATGTACCATTGTGTCTTAGGGGGAAGTAAATTTGACATTCGTTGGCGTAGAAGTGAAAGGGTATGTTATGTTTCTGGAAAATAGCACCGAGTGGCAGCAGGTATAGAGAGAATAGGAGGGGACCCAGGATGGACCCCTGCAGAACTAAAATCCTTGATAGAGACACAAAAGGATCTGTCAGTGAGGTAAGATCTGAACCAATTGAGGGCTGATCCTGTGACACCCACCCACTGCTCCAACCTAGAAATGAGGATCTCATGGTTGATGGTGTCAAAGGCGGCTGTGAGGTCCAACAGGACAAGCAGCACAGAATCACCGGTATCTGTGAATCTGAAGATGTCATTAAAGACCTTCAGCAGGGCAGTTTCAGTGCTGTGGAGAGGTTTAAAGCCAGATTGGAAAAGCTCTAAGATGGCGTGATCCTCCAAGAAGCACTTCAACTGGGACTCGACTATTTTCTCCAGTACTTTAGAAACAAATGGGAGTTTGGAGACAGGCCGGAAGTTGGAAACGACTGAAGGTTCAAGGTTGTTTTTTTTTTCAGGAGAGGCTGGACAGCATCATGTTTAAAGGTTTTTGGCACCACGCCAGTGGATAAACTACTGGATAAACTACTAAACCAGTCCAGGAAGCAGAGTTGTAGTCCTCCACCTCTCTGCTGCTTCTCCTCTGTTACCCACCCACACCCCTATTGAAACAGTGTCAACTCGCCCACGGCTCAAATTAAATAAACCTAAAATCAGCTCTAAAAAATATAAACCATAAAAATCTGATTAAAATTAACTCAGTTACTTTACCAGAGCAAAATCATCAAATCATTAAATGTGGATTATTGAACATCAGATCTCTTTCCTCTAAATCCCTGTTAGTTAATGAACTGATAACTGATCATCATATTGATTTATTGTGTCTGACACAAACTTGGCTACAACAGGAGGATTTTGTTGGTATAAATGGATCCATCCATCCATCCATCCATTATCTTTACCCATTTATTCAATTTTGGGTCACGTGGGTCGCCGGTGCCCATGTCCAGCAATCACTGTGCGAGGGGCGGGGGACACCCTGGACGGGTCGCAAGTCCATCACAGGGACACATAGAGACAAACGAGACAAACAACCATTCACTCTTTCTCACCTAGGGACAATTTAGAGTCACCAATCAGTCTAACATGCATGTTTTTGGTCTGTGAGAGGAAACCGGAGTACCCGGAGAAAACCCACGCATGCACGGAGAGAACATGCAAACTCCACCCAGAAAGGCCCCTGGACCGGGGTTTGAACCAAGGACCTGCTCGCTGAGAGGCAGCAGCTTTACCAGTTGCACCACCGTGCTGCCCATTAATGAATCCACTCCTGTTATTTATTTAAATGTTCATGTTCTTAGTACAACTGGCCGAGACATGGGTGTAGCTTCTATTTTTCAGTCAGGACTATTAATTAATACTAAACCAATTAGTAGTTATAATACTTTTGAGTCACTGTCTCTAAGTCTGTCCCATCCTAAATGGAAAACAGAACGGCCACTCTCACTACTTGTTATATATCGTCCATCAGGCTCCTATGCTCAGTTTTTGTCTTAATTCTCAGAATTCTTAACTGACTTACTATTATATACAGCTAAATCATAATAATGGGTGATTTCAATATTCATGTAGATGTTGAAAGTGATAGTGCAAGCATAGCGTTTAATAATTTAATAGAGTCAATAGGTCCTGATGCATGCTCAATAATCCAGGTAGAAAAATCTAAAAAAAAGTTTAATCTGGTCCTCTGGACATTCAAAAAAACAAAACAAAGCAAAACAACAGCAAAAAAAATTGGAAATGTTTCGTCTTCCATCCCAAAGACTTCCTCAGTCTGAGGTGCTGTATTCAGCTCAGTCTCTTAAATAGTACCTTCTCAGGGTGGATCAACCAGTTTTGCTGCTGACAACAAAAACCAGCTGATCACATGCTCAAGAAGGACCATCAGCCTAACAATGGATCATTAGCACCTGATGGCTGTTTACTGTTCACAGAGGGCTGAGTGATACTAGCAATCACAGCATTGTAAGAGGGGGACAGTTGAACCTGGAGGCTCCACCCCTGTTTAATGATGGACGATTTCTTTTCACAAAGATGGCCTCCTTTACTCCTCTCTCAAACCATCGTTCCTCTCTGTCCAGGATGTGAACATCTTCATCCCTGAAAGAGTGACCTCTGGCCTGGAGATGAGTGTAGACC
>NC_056516.1:40443774-40446610 GCF_014905685.2 Nematolebias whitei
AGGAAGAGGGCCACCTGCATCATGAAGGACCACACTCACCCAGCACACACACTTTTTGCCCCACTCCCCTCAGGAAGGAGGTTAAGGAGCATTAAGTGTAGAACCACTAGACTGAGGAACAGCTTCTACCCTGAGGCTGTTAGACTCATTAATCTCTAACCAGGAGAATCACAATTCAATTCAATTCAGTTTATTTATATAGTGCCAAATCACAACAAAGTTGTCTCAGGGACTTTACAGAAACATTCACATACATAAAAAAGCCAATTAGTAAAGTTCTCTATCTAAGGAAGCAGCAGACAAGTTGAATCTTGGCTTCGTTGCAGTCTCCCATCCTGAGCAAGCACAGTGGAGACAGTGGAAAGAAAAACTCCCTTTTTAAAAGGAAGAAACCTCCATCAGAACCAGGCTCAGGACAAGCGGCCATCTGCTTTGACTGGCTGGTTGAGAGGACAGGAAGGAGAGACAGATGAACATAGAATGTTAGGTCCAGATATAGGTCCAGGTCCAGATATAGGTCCAGGTGTACATGAAAGACAAAAAAAAAAAAAAAAACCCACATGTTAAGGATATAAAAAATAATTACAACTACAAAACAGGCTGAGCAGAGCAAGTAAAGACAGTAGCGGAGTGAAAAAGTGTGGTCAGTTTGTCCTCCAGCGGTCTAAGCCTATAGCAGCAGAACTAAGGGACAGCTCAGGAAACACAAGCAGACCTTAACTATAGTAACTATAGTGCTCTAAATATTCATCCTGGTTCTCTCGTGTTACAGTTGTGCTCCTGTGCTCCTTCGACCTCCTCGTGGAACCATCTTCTCTTGTGGACTCTTCAACCGACCTCCTTGTCTACCTTGGACCTCTCTGTGAACTCCCTAGTGAAACTCTTCGTCCTCCTGTGTCTCCCTGGAACGTCCTTCTGTGTCTCCCTGGATTACCTCGGCTGTTCTTTCGACCTTCCTAACCACTGCCCAACACTACTGGACTCCCTGTGGACATACCTTGTTAATCTGGGACCAGTGGACCCTTGTTCACCCATCTTTCTACTACTCTCACAGTAAAAGCTAAGAAATTACCATCATATATTATCATAAAACCATATTAAGATTACTCACCATGTGCCCTCGTTCTCCAGGGTTCCAGCTCCTTCCACCGGCAGTTTCATTGCACAGTAAATAAACATACTGTTATTTTGCATCCTGAGTCTTTGAGTTGTTTCTTCAGTTCATTATATCTGGGTATTGACCAAAAGAAAAACCTTACAGTTTCAAGCACTATCCAACAGTAGAAAAACTGGTGGAGAGGACCGGGGAGACCAACAGAGCTCCATCTAGCTCGCTCTAAATTTGTCATCAGTCACCAAGCACAAAAAAATGTCAGCACTTGAGCATTAGACCATGGTGTTGTCATCATTGCTTTTAAAATCTTTAAAATAGGTCCATTCACTCCTCGAGCTCGAACACTGGTAATTGCAAATGGCGGATCGAATGTTGAGATAATTTCTCTCAAACCCCAGTGACTCCGCCTCCTGGCCAATCAGTGACCAACAGTGTTCTGATGTCACGTTTTAGTGCCAGCTTGGCTCGCTTGGAACCACAGAGAAAAGGGTTCTGAAAAAATGGACCGGTTCTACGTACATTTACTAGTGAAAAGCCTTGGAACTGTGCTGAGTCGAACTGTGCTGTAGCGTTACTAATGGAAAAAGCAGCATAAATTTGTGTAATTAGCGTCCTCCTGCTGCTCCCTGAAGTCTTCAGACTTGAGCCACCGTAGCTCCTAATTACTACTACTTTGGGGAGATTTGTAGACCTGCTGTGGTGGGGGGACATGAAAAAGGGTATTTTCAAGGAAGGATCTAAATCCACACTTTTAGCTTTAGGTTAACAGGTGGGGCCCCCTGGCCCCGCCACAGTCTGCCCTGCTCCCTCAGCTCAACAAGAGGACTTTAGCTGAGATCTGTCTGGCAGACAGAGAAGATTTCAGAACCAAATCCAGCAGATCAATAAAAATGTCTGCTAATCTGCAGGATTATAGGAAGTGGTGTGTGTGTGTGTGGGGGGGGGGGGGGTATGCATTTAGAACAGAAAAGAAAACTGCAGATTCAGGGAACTAGACAGATCATGAAAAACCCCAAACAGAGCTCCTGAAGTCAGGTGAGGAAGAGGAGGTGATGTTCCAGCTCTCTCCTCAGAGGGTGTGTGGGGGGGGGGGGGGGGGGGGATACACAACAAATACACTCTTCCTCCTTCATCTCTTCTCCTCTAACTCAATGATCAGTTTTCCTGACCTCAGTTCACCCTCCTTCCTCTGAACTTCATCACTTTGACCTAAATCTAGTCATAGGTCTCTCTTGAAAATGAGTTCTCGTGGCTCAACGAGACTACCTGTATAAATAAAGGCTAAATGAAAAAAAAAATGTAATCTTCTTCTTCTGGCCCTCTGGACAACAACCAGACCCCTAAATGTCCTTATCTCATTGGTCTTTTATTGTCTGTGTAGGGGACAGGGGACAGGATGGATGCTGAAGGACAACAAGAGGAACAACAGATCAATACTTGTATTTGATTGGTTCTCATTTCAAGGGTTCATTTATCAAGGACAGGACGGAAGAATGTCCCAAACAAAGAAACTCTGGGTTTCATCAACAGATACACAAATAATGATACACAACGTACACACAACTGACATACAATTGAAACACAGCATCTGATTCTTCTCTCGTTCAAAGCCACGTTTCAAACCAGTTTCCTCCACTTAGCTGCCCTGAACCTCAGGCCCCACTGGGTGACGGTTCAAAGAAAAAATACTAAAACTAAGACCTCGGTCAACCACAGACACGT
>NC_056516.1:40446710-40448059 GCF_014905685.2 Nematolebias whitei
AAGCTAAATACCGTAAAATCATTTTTCACGTGGGTGAAAATGTCACTTGACTACACAAATCAGAGATCACTAAAATTAATTTTGCTTCAAAAACTGTCTGACTGAAGTTTTCTCCAGCCCCTTCCCCAACCTGACCAGTGATGACATGTTCAGCCATATGTCGGCTTTCAACCACTGGGTGTCCAGGTGGTGTTCTGACAACAACGTAGGATTTGTAGAGAACTGGAGTGCTTTTTGGAAAAAACCCGATCTGATGTGGAGAAATGGAATCCATCCCACCTTCAGTGGAGCAGCACTTTTCTCTAAAAACTTAGCTGATCCAATTGGACATCCAGGTTGTTGACAACTAACATTCTAGTCTAGACATCAGTCCAGGAAGCAGAGTTGGAGTCCTTCACACTTCTCTTCGGGGAGTGGTGGCGCAGAGGTTAGAAGATGGGCTTGTGATCGGATAGTCGCAGGTTCATCTCCCAGGACCATCAACATCAAAATGTGGGTGGAAAAGGTGAAACATCCATATCTGCCTCCACCCTCATTTGCCCCACTGTAGGCCCCTGAGTAAGGCCCTTAACCCACACATCTGCTCACTAAACAGGTCTCTTGAAAATGAGTTCTCGTAACTAAATGAGACTACCTGGATAAATAAAGGGTAAATGAAAAAAAAAATCTCTGCTTCTCCTTTGTTACCCACCCAAAACCCCTTTAAACCGGTGCCAACTCATCCACGGCTCAAATTAAATAAACCAAACATCATCTCTAGAAATATTAATCATAAAAATGTTATTAAAATAAACAAAACTACTTTACCGGAACAAAATAATAAAATAATTTAATGTTGTCATGGCCAGCGGCCCCCGCTGACCCCCCATCAGCCACTGTCTCACACTCATAGCCCCAACAAATCCCAAAAAAGTTGGGACAAGTCCATTTTTACCAGTGTGGCATACCCCCTTCTTCTTACAACACTCAACAGACGTCTGGGGACAGAGGAGACCAGTTTCTCCAGTTTAGAAATAGGAATGCTCTCCCATTCCTGTCTAATACAGGCCTCTAACTGTTCAATCATTTTGGGCCTTCTTTGTTGCGCCTTCCTCTTTATGATGCACCAAATGTTCTCTATAGGTGAAAGATCTGGACCGCAGGCTGGCCATTTCAGTACCCGGATCCTTCTCCTACGTAGCCATGATGTTGTGATTGCTGCAGAATGTGGTCTGGCATTATCGTGTTGAAAAATGCAGGGTCTTCCCTGAAAGAGATGACGTCTAGATGGGAGCATATGTTGTTCTAGAACCTGAACATAGTTCTCTGCATTAATGGTGCCTTTCCAGACATGCAAGCTGCCCATGCCA
>NC_056516.1:40448159-40449437 GCF_014905685.2 Nematolebias whitei
TGGTTGTCAGCAGCAAACTGGTTGATCCACTCTAAGAAGGTGCTATTTAAGAGACTGAGCTGAAAACAGCACCTCAGACTGAGGAAGTCTCTTGGATGAGAGACGAAACGTTTCTAGAATTTTTTTTGCTTTGTTTTGCTTTTGTTTTTTTTTTGAATGTCCAGAGGACCAGATTGAACTTTTTTGGATTTTTCTACCTGGATTATTGAGCATGCATCAAGACAGACGATTTAAAGTTCCCACAGCGAGTACCAGACCTTCACACTGACTCGGAAGCTTTTCCATGGCCAAAACTGCTGCCGCTGTCTTTTTCAAAAGTCGATAAAACAGAACCCCGCCGATGCCAAAAAGCAGAGTCCCTGCTATCATAAGTCCAAATATGTAAACGTCTTCAACATCTTCTTGAGACAGAACAGAGGGGCACATCATCTGCCACACTCCCCACAAATCCATGACATACCCCACAGCGTGAGTCTCAGCTGGACATGCCGGTTCCCCAGGACCTTGTCGCTTTGATGAAAAAATCTTATCAATAGAGTTGAACACCCACGATACCAAATCCATAATCTTCTTAATTTATGTTCGGGAGATGAGACCCAGGTGCTTCAGACAGACAGAGAGCAGAGCAGGAAGAAGGAAAAAACGGGAGAGGAGAAAACGGGGAAGTAAATTTGACAGTCATCGGCATAGAAGTGGAAGGGCATGTTGTGTTTCCGGAAAATAGCACCAAGCGGCAGCAGGTATAAAGAGAATATGAGGGGACCCAGGATGGACCCCTGCGGAACCCCCCATTTAAGTTCTGCTTCTGCGGAACTAAAATCCTTGATGGAGACACAAAAGGATCTGTCAGTGAGGTAAGATCTGAACCAATTGAGGGCTGATCCTGTGACGCCCACCCACTGCTCCAACCTAGCAATGAGGATCTCATGGTCGATGGTGTCAAAGGCGGCTGTGAGGTCCCACAGGACAAGCAGCACAGAATCACCAGTATCTGTGAATCAAGATGTCGTTAAAGACCTTCAGCAGGGCAGTTTCAGTGCTGTGGAGAGGTTTAAAGCCAGATTGGAAAAGCTCTAAGATGGTGTGATCCTCCAGGAAGCACTTCAACTAGGACTCGACTATTTTCTCCAGTACTTTAGAAACAAAAAGGGAGTTTGGAGATAGGCCGGTAGTTGGAAACGAGTGAGGGGTCAAGGTTTGGTTTTTTCAGGAGAGGCTGGACAGCAGCATTTTTAAAGGATTTTGGCACCACGCCAGTGGATAAACTACTGTTTACTA
>NC_056516.1:40449537-40457813 GCF_014905685.2 Nematolebias whitei
ATCATTGCTGCATTGCATGTGTGAGAAACACAAAAATGTCAAAATCAAAAAGTCGAATTGTCAAAAAACGTTACTTTAAACATTTCTCAGAGCAAGCCTTTCTTCACGATTTAGCTCTGGTGAACTGGCAACAAATAACTTTAATACCTTTTGTTGATGATGCTGCCATCTTTTTCAAAGAAAAATTCATTTTGATAATAAATAAACATGCTCCATTTAAAAAACTTAGAATAAAAAATAGAGATAGTCCCTGGTTCACAAAGGATTTGGCAGATTTGTTACATGAGCGAAATAAACAATGGTCAGTTGCAAGAAAAACCAAGTCTGAATCCGATTGGCAGCGCTTTCGTGAACTTAGAAATAAAAGCACTTCATTTATTAGAAAATCTAAATCCAGCTATTATTTAAACCTAACCACAGATAACTTTAATGATCACTCCAAGTTTTGGAAGACAATTAAAAGGTTACAAAATAAGCAAGCTTCCAACCTCCCTCAGAAATTGAAGCATAATGATTCTTTGATTACTGATAAAAAGGACATGTCAAATTTATTTAATACTTACTTCAAAAAGGCTGGTCACATCTTTGATTCAACACAGGCTGCTCATCAATCACCTGAATCATCTGTAAATAAATCCAATATATCTATTCCTAACTCTGATCCCAACTTTAGCTTTACACCTTTGCTATTGTCAGATGTTTTGCAAGCTTTGCAAACATTAGACCTTCAGAAATCTGCAGGGCCTGATGGACTTGATCCTTTTTTCCTTAAATTAGCTGCTCCAATTATTGCACAACCCGTGACTGACATTTTTAATTTGTCATTAGCTTCAAATACATTTCCTGCTTTGTGGAAACAGGCTTTTGTTATTCCTTTACTTAAATCTGGTGATCCCACAGACATGAACAATTACAGACCAATTTCTAATCTTTCATTTCTGGCAAAAGTTTTTGAGTCATTGGTATCTGTCCAGCTCAAACAGTTACTACAAACTCACAACATTTTAAACAATTTCCAGTCTGGCTTCAGAGCAGGACACAGTACAATTACAACAACCTTAAAAGTTATAGATGATTTTAAAACAGCGCTTGGAAGTAAGCATGCTTGTTTAGCATTGTTTATTGATCTATCTAAGGCGTTTGACACCGTGGACCACTGTCACCTAATCAATATCATACAAAAACTTGGTTTTAATACAAACATGGTTAGTTGGTTTAACAGCTACCTAACTAAACGCATACAGTTTGTTCGATTCGGTTCAGTTTTGTCAGATGCGGTCACACTGAACAAGGGGGTGCCACAAGGGTCTATTTTAGGGCCCTTACTCTTTTTACTCTATATTAATCAAATCTGCGATCAACTTAAATTCTCCTCTTACCATATGTATGCAGATGATACAGTTCTATATTCATCAGCACCCTCTCTAGATGCAGTACAGTCAAATCTTCAGACAGATTTCAACTTCTTACAGAAAGCTCTCTGTGATACAAAATTGGTCTTGAATGCTAACAAAACCAAAATAATGTTGTTTTCCCATAATTCTGTGGTAACCATCCCTACTATCAAAACTCTGAATGGCCATGTCATAGAACTTGTAGACACATACAAATATCTTGGTATTTGGCTGGATAAAGATCTTAATTTTAAACATCACATTGCATATCTAACAAAAAAGCTAAAATTTACTCTAAGTGTTTTGTACAGACTGAAATCATGTTTTTCTACTTCTTCTCGTAAGCGGCTTGTAACAAGTTTGTTTTTATCACAGTTGGACTATGGAGACACAGTCTATAGATTTACCTCTCCCACTACCTTAGCTAAATTGGACCCTATTTACCATGCTGCTCTGAGGTATATAACAGGTTCATCCTTTAGGACTCATCATTGTACTCTATACACCCTTGCTGGACTTAGTTCTCTCAATGTTCGAAGAATGAAGCATTGGTATATTTTCATATACAAAGCCATTTTAGGAAAATTACCATCATATATCTGCTCCAATTTCATTACACTACAGAACACACACAGTCTCAGGGCCAGTTGCTGGCTGAGGTTTAAGGTACCCTTTGTACGCACAGAGTCAGCAAAGATGAGTTTGTCCTATTTCGGCCCGTGGTCTTGGAACGATCTGCAGCTTAAGTTGAGGTTAGAGTCTTTTATTCCATTAGCTAGTTTTAAACAAAAATTGTCTGAGGTTTTAGTCAAATCTTGTACCTGTAATGTTTAACTGTTTTGTGATTTTCTTAACTTACATTGTATTTTATGTTTTATTGATGTATGTTTCTTTTACTTATATTTTATTTTTAATGCATTGATACTGTTTTTAAGACTGTTGCTATATGTGTATATAGCCCAGGACATCCTTGTAAAAGAGATTGATGATCTCAATGGATTTCTTCCTGGTAAAATAAAGGTTTAGATAGACAGTCGGACCTTCATTCAGTCTTACAGTTGGACCTTCAGTCAGTCCTAAATTTGGACCTGAAGTCAGTTTTACAGGTCGAAAACAAAAATGGTACAGACTACAGTTGGACCCTCAGTGAGTCCTACAGTCGGACCTTCATTGATTTCTACAATCGGACGTTCAGTCAGTCCTATAGTCTGAACTTCAGTCGGTCCTACAGATGAATGTTCAGTCGGTCCTACAGTCTGACCTTCAGGCGGTCCTACATATGTGCCTTCAATCTGTCCTACAGTCAGACCTTCAGTCGGTCCTTCAGATGGACCTTCAGTCAGTCCCATAGTCAGTCCTTTAGTCAGTCCTACAATCAGACATTCAATTGGTCCTACAGTCTGACATTCAGTCGGTCCTACAGTCGGACCTTCAGTCAGTCCTACAGTCGGACCTTCAGTCGGACCTTCAGTCAGTCTTACAGTCGGACCTTCAGTCTGTCCTACAATCGGACCTTCATTCAGTCCTATAGTCTGAACTTCAGTCGGTCCTACATATGTACCTTCAATCTGTCCTTCAGTCGGACCTTCAGTCAGTCCTACAGTCGGACCTTCAGTCTGTCCTACAATCGGACCTTCATTCAGTCCTATAGTCTGAACTTCAGTCGGTCCTACATATGTACCTTCAGTCAGTCCTACAGTCGGACCTTCAGTCAGACCTACAGTCAGACCTTCAGTCAGTCCTATAGTCTGACCTTTAGTCATTCTGAACTTCAGTTGGTCCTACAGATAAACTTTCAGTCTGTCCTATAATTGGACCAGTCAGTCTTACAGTTGAACATAGTAATTGCTGGAGCCCATTTTATTTACCAGTTAATGGGACTGTTCACCCATTTATGCCTGCAGTTTTGATCTTTTCTTGTTGTTTTTTGATCATATGGAATGCGGTCATTGTCCTCGGGCATGATCCTCAGTGGAACATGATCCACAGTTGGGCCTCCACGTTGAATGAACTGCTGAATTATGTTTCATATTGTAAAATGTATTTGAAAAGGCCAAATCTATTTTTATAATTTGTCTGAAGAACAATGTGTTGAATATAATATCTGCTCACTGTGTATAGGTTTTTTTGGTTAAATTTCGGGCCATAGCCAAGTTTTGGAATATAAACTTCTACTTTTTTTAGTTTTTGGTTGTTTTTACCTGTAGAAAGAAATCTGGTACCTGTTCCAGTATTGAAATGTGTTATTAAAAATCCTCTGATACTGATCAAAGTCTGGATTCTTGAGTTCCCACTCTGATCAAACTGATTCTGTGTTGTTGAGACAAGAAAATCTGGGCTTTTTGACATGTATTTGTTCACTAATGTAGGTATTATTATATGTGTGAAGAAACCTGTAACATATTTAAAAGGTCAAACTAGCACTGAGTCCTCCTGTTCTGCACATAAATCAAAAGATGCTGCAAGGAAACTGTGGTCCAAACCCGTGGCTGCAGGTTTATTCTGAGCTCAGACTTCAGAGAGCGAGAACATCTTTTCTGTTCAGTAACGTTTCAACAGGGTGATGAGACGAGCAGCGTGCTCACTCAGAGCAACATCATCCTCCTTGCTGAAGTCAAAGGTCAACGGGGTGGGATCATTACTGTCCCCTAGAGGTTCTGTCAGAGATAACATGGCCTTGCTTTTATAGGAATAGCTTCAGGAAAGTGTTTCTTTGTTTGAACCAAAGTGTTTGAAGCTGCATTCAGAGGTTGTTCTTCAGTCGTGTTTATCAGTGAAACAACACTTAACTTCACTCTTTCTTTTGTCTTTTAAAGAACTTGCTTTAGATCTCTGTTGTTTCACCAGCAGCCTGATTCATACACTTTCTCCATTATCATCCTGAAGCAAAACTTCTTCTTCTTCTTCTTCTTCTTCTTCAGGGTCTTCATCCTGATAAGGTTGTTCCATCATGTGAAAGAACAGGAAACTAAAATAAAACTTTCTTTTTAAGTTAAAATAGAACATTCCATTAAACAAACCCAATAACCTTTTCATCATTTTGTTTTTTCTTTATAAATTCTGATTACTTTTACATTTCAATTAAAACTCTAGGCAGTTGACTCTAAAGCAACCAATGTTTGAGGTTTCCTTCCTGCAGCTGGATGCTCTGAAGGACCTCTGAGAACAGCAGCTGGAAACATTCAAACATGAAAACATTTTTTCAATCATTTCAGAAAGTCAGACTCATTTATTACACTCAAAGTGAAATATTTCAGCCTTTATTTCTTGTAATTTGATTATTATAACTTACAGATAATGAAAAACTAAAATAAAATGAGAATCTTCCAGAGCCAGCTTCTGGTACCTTTGTCAATGTGGGCCAGTGTCGAGTCCTGCTGGAAAATCAAACCAGCATTTCCATAAAGCTCATCAGCAGAAGGAAGCATGAAGAGCTCTAAAATATCCTGCTAGAAGATGCATGAACTGTGGACTTCAGAGAACCCAGTGGACCAGAACCAGTAGAATACATGGACCCAAACCATCACAGACTGTGAAAATTTCACTATGGACTTTGTGGGTTCTGGTGCTCTCCAGTCCTCCTCCAGACTCTGGGACCTTGATTTATAAATCTTTCATGTGAAAAGAGGACGTTGGGCCACTGAGACAGTCCAGTTCTTTGTGTCCTCAACAGGTAAGACACTTCTGATATTGTCTCTTGTTCAGGAGTAACTGAACTCGAGGAATGAGACATTTGATCCATCATGGAGATGATGGTGAGTTCTTGAATTGCGCCACTCAAGGTGGCTGCATGTTGGAGCAGCTCTGTTACTTTAATTCAGAGATTTTGCTTTTGAAAACTTTAATGCCTCATTTTTTTCTGCATGTACATCACTTTTTTCGGATGATTATTTCCTCTGTTATCAGATGCTGTGCAGCTGGAAAGATTTTTACTAAAACCTCTTTACTTTTGGACATTAGTTATGATGCGTAACCATGACAGCAAGGTGGTTTTTACAACTGGGAGCAGCTGATTAACATCTCAAAGCTCAAATAGTATCTCAACTCCAGCTCCAAATGCCAAATGAGTTGAAAAAGGAGGCGCCGTGGATGCAGAGCAGGAATGAAGAAGAGGGAGAGGAGAAGGAAGTTCAAACCATCTCTTCCATCTGTCATCATGGGCAATGTGAGATCGCTGGGAAACGATTTGGATGAACTTCAAGCCCTAACAAGGACCCATCCAGAGTATTGGGAATGCAGTGTTATGTGTGCCATTAATGTTTACTTATTTAGCACTGGTTAAAGTGGAGCACCAGCTGGTCAGTTTACTGACCAACAACAACTTAATACATTCACCTTTTAATAATCAGAATCAGTCACTGAAGTAGAATCTATTAATTACAGGGCGTTCTATACCAGAACAAATGAATATTCATCTGCATGAAGAGACAAAAGTTGTCTTTGAACTTTTATCACAAAAATAATCAAACTAAAAAGCAACAACAATAATAAACAAACAATAATAATGAATCAATCAAAGCTTAATTCTCTTCTCTAAGACTAAATTGACTCTTTGAGCAGAAATTATTTCAGTTTTATACGCGTATGAATTTAGACAAAGTTTGACTATTTTAATAAATAGTTGACTTTGGATTTTGGTTGAAAGAAGTTATTTAATGTGATCACATAAAGTCATTTATCGTCACTGCAAACAGGAAATGATTTATCAAGTTGCATCAGCTTAAAATAACATAACCAGACCAAGAGTTGCATCATGTCACCAGGTTTCTGCTCCTTACCGGGTCAGTGTTGAGGGCACCAGGTCACTTGTCTTTCAGGGGTTCTCTGGTGGATCAGACCAGGATACACCACGAGGAGGACTCGCCAGGAACCGCCCAAGGTAGCTGAACATCACAGTGGCAGCTTCAGGGGTCTGTGTGGGCAACAGTTGATGAGAAGGTGCACCGTCCATCACAACCTTCTGTCAGCTTGGACTTCAAGGTGAGAACGTGAGTCTTGCAGTGAGAAAAGGCTTCATCTTCTGTAGTTACTTTTAACAATTGATAGAGAACAATAGATAGAGAACTTGACTAATTGGCTTTTATGTAAGTGACTGTTTCTGTAAAGTGCCCCGAGACAACTTTGTTGTGATTTGGCGCTTTATAAATAAACTGAATTGAATTGAACAATTGTAACTGAGCAACATTCATTCAACCTTTATTTCTACAGGTTAATCCAATTGAGCCTCAGAGACTCATTAATAAGAGATATCTAATTTTTTTTAACAAAGAGTGATGACAACAGTGGACAACGATGACAGCAATAGACAATCATAAAACATGTGTACAAATTTATATATTTTTTAACACATTAAAATAAAATGGCAACCAAAAGGACAATCAAAAGGAAATGTAACAAAAAAACTGCTAGGTTGTAAGGCGATGTAGAAAATTAAAAACAGGAACATGTCTGTGTTAGTTTTTGGCATGAACTTATCAGATGTTTGAAGCTACTTAGAGAGGTCAAGGTCAAGAGCTTCAGATCTTTTTACAAGATATTCCAGGAAACAGGAGCGGAGTAGGAGAAGGTCCTTTTGCCTACATGTCTATATGTTTATCTGCTTAGGACTCAATGAGTGGACCTCGAGACAACCACGAGGATCAGGCCCAAACACGAACCGCTTTCCAGTCTGGAGCCAAAGATGAACTAGTCAGGTTTGGGAGTCCAAAACAAACTGCTTTCCACACAAATAGACTTTGTGTTAAACAGCAGCTCACAGATGTTCTGCATACTCTCAGGAACATTGTGACTTCACTCTGAAGTCAACAGCTTTCAGCTCAACGAGCTTTTAGAACAGGTGTCTCTGAAGGAAAAATCTTTTTCTGAAAAACAGAACAGAGAAATACAAACCGGATTCCAAAAAAGTTGGGACACTAAACAAATTGTGAATAAAAACTGAATGCAATGATGTGGAGATGGCAAATGTCAATATTTTATTCGTAATATAACAGATGACAGGGCAGCACGGTGGCGCAACTGGTAGAGCTGCTGCCTCTCAGCGAGCAGGTCCCTGGTTCAAACCCCGGTCCAGGGACCTCCTGGGTGGAGTTTGCATGTTCTCTCCGTGCATGCGTGGGTTTTCTCCGGGTACTCCGGTTTCCTCCCACAGTCCAAAAACATGCATGTTAGGCTGATTGGTAACTCTAAATTGTCCCTAGGTGTGAGTGAGAGAGTGAATGGTTGTTTGTCTCGTTTGTCTCTGTGTGTCCCTGTGATGGACTGGAGACACGTCCAGGGTGTACCCCGCCCCTCGCACAGTGATTGCTGGACATGGGCACCAGTGACCCCCGTGACCCGAAATGGAATAAGCGGGTAAAGAAAATGGATGGATGGATGGATAACAGATGACAGATCAAAAGTTTAATCTGAGTAAATGTAACATCTTAAAGGAAAAATATGTTGAATCAAAATTTCACAGTGTCAACAAATCCCAAAAAAGTTGGGACAAGTTGCAATAAGTGGCTGAAAAAAGGAAATTGAGCATACAATGAACAGCTGGAAGACCAATTAACACTAATTAGGTCAATTGACAACATGATTGGGTATAAAAAGAGCTTCTCAGAGTGTCAGTGTCTCTCAGAAGCCAAGATGGTAAGAGGATCACCAATTCCACCATTGTTGCACAGAAAGATAGTGCAGCAATACCAGAATGGTGTTACCCAGCGTAAAATAGCAAAGACTTTTAAGTTATCATCATCAACCGTGCATAACATCATCAAAAGATTCAGAGAATCTGGAACAATCGCTGTGCGTAAGGGTCAAGGCCGTAAAACTCTACTGGATGCTCGTGATCTCCGGGCCCTTAAACGTCACTGCACCTCAAACAGGAATGCCACTGTCAAG
>NC_056516.1:40457823-40459676 GCF_014905685.2 Nematolebias whitei
TCCGCCGTTGCCAGCTGAAACTCTACAGTGCAAAGAGGAAGCCATTTGTAAGCAAGCTCCACAAGCTCAGACGTTTGCACTGGACCAGGGGTCATTTAAAATGGAGTGTGGCAAAATGGAAGACTGTTCTGTGGTCAGATGAGTCACGATTTGAAGTTCTTTATGAAACACTGGGACGCCATGTCATCCAGACCAGAGAGGACAAGGATAGCCCAAGTTGTTATCAACGCTCCGTTCAGAAGCCTGCATCACTGATGGTATGGGGTTGCATGAGCGCTTATGGCATACCATACCATACCATACCATACCACTTTATTTATAAAGCACTTAAAACAGCAACAAGGCCAACCAAAGTGCTGTACAGACAAAACAACAGGTAACACACAAAGCAAAATACAAAATGAGGTAAATCAGAATATAGAAAAAAACCGATGCAGATAATGACGACAAACCAGTGTGGAGCATACAGGATCAAAACACAGATCATCTTGTGTTGAAAGCTATTGAATAATAGTGAGTTAGCGACACTGTTCAGTGATTTGTAGACATACATGAATATTTTGAACTGGTTTCGAAAGTGAACCAGTAACCAGTGCAGTGAGGCCAAAACTGGTGTAATGTGCTCTCTTTTGCCTGTACTGGTTAAGAATGGGGCTGCTGCATTCTGGACCAGTTGTAGTCGTGCAATGGAGGTCTGACTGACACCAAACAGGAGAGAATTGCAGTAATCAAGCCTAGATGTAATGAATGCATGTATTACAGTCTCCAGGTTCTTTTTGGACAATATGGGCTTCAGTTTAGACAGCCGCCTCAGTTGGAAGAAGCAGATTTAACAATCATGTTTACATGATTGTTAAGTTTCAGGGAAGGGTCCATTATCACGCCCAGATTAGTGACTCTTTGTTTTTCTGACAGGGTTAGAGTGGAGAGGTCGATGCAGTGGTTTGTGATCGTGTCGTTGGGAGGGAACAACATGACTTCAGACTTCTTTTCATTGAAACTTAAGAAGTTTAAAGCCATCCAGACCCTGATGTCAGCCAGGCAATAGAGCAGCGTTTGAATAGAGCATGTACCATTGTGTTTTAGAATCAGAATCAGAATAAACTTTATTGTAATTGCACCGAGGTACAACGCGAATATGTATGTACAGTCGTTCGAAAGATGGGCGGAGTGCACGAAGCTGCAACTACAGGAGAGCGCGGCCATTTTATCCTTATCAGATAAGAATCTTAGATAGGAAAAGGGGTAGAAACATGAGGGTAGATAGTGGTATTACAAAAAAAGATCTTTCACATCTTGTCTATCAGGACACAATTTGAGACATCAAAAAACTCTACCAGCAAGCACAATTAAAACATGATCGCATTTGCATTTGACATCAAGGTGTGGAGATTTGTCCATGAGCTTTTTTTCCAGATCAGCCACAGTTTCTGAAGATGTTGTTGTTTTCTTCAGGCAGACAGATTTTTTTCTTCAGCCTTGAGTCCATGTGGGCGTTCTGGTTCCGAAAAAGCCTAATTGTGGAATTTAGTTTCACTGATCCATGCTATGAGTGTCCTTCAAGGTCGAACCCACCACGCTGATGAGTCCCAGAAGCTGCAGGTGGTCTACAATTCTCATTCGCCTCCACCTTACGGTTAAGCTCGTAGACCAGACGATTTAAATCCAAAAAAGTTCAATCTGGTCCTCTGGACATTCAAAAAAAAAACAAAAGCAAAACAAAGCAAAAAAAATTCTAGAAACGTTTCGTCTCTCATCCGAGAGACTTCCTCAGTCTGAGGTGCTGTTTTCAGCTCAGTCTCTTAAATAGCACCTTCTCAGAGTGGATCAACCAGTTTGCTGCTGACAACCAT
>NC_056516.1:40469676-40480479 GCF_014905685.2 Nematolebias whitei
ATTGTGCTAATGATCCATTGTTAGGCTGATGGTCCTTCTTGACCATGTGAGCAGCTGGTTTTGGTTGTCAGTAGCAAACTGGTTGATCCACTCTGAGAAGGTCCTATTTATAAGACTGAGCTGAATACAGCACCTCAGACTGAGGAAGTCTTTCGGATGAGAGACGAAACTTATCTACATTTTTTTGCTTTGTTTTGTTTTTTGTTTTTTTTGAACGTCCAGAGGACCAGATTGAACTTTTTTGGATTTTTCTACCTGGATTATTGAGCATGCGTCAGGATACATGTCTGCAAACTTTACAATGTGACAGCCTGGATGGGTCTGTGCACAGTCATAAGCCATGAGCCATAAGCAGAGTGAACTGGAGAGGGCTCAACACACAGCCCTGAGGGGAGCCAGTGCTGAGGGTTATGGTGGAGGAGGAGAAGTGGATCCTCACTGACTGAGGTCTGTTTATTAAGAAGTCTAAGACCCAGTTGTAAATCGAGGGTCTTAGTCCTAGTGTGAGTAGTTTGTCCATCAGGGTTTGGGGGATCATGGTGTTGAAGGCAGACGTGAAGTCCACAAAGAGCATACTAACGTAGGAGTCTTTCTGCTCCAGGTGGGTGAGAGCAGTGTGGACCACAGAAGAGATGGCTTCCTCTGTTGATCTTTTCTTGCAGTATGCGTACTGGTGAGGGTCCTCACTGACGTTGATGGTTGCTTTGTTGTGGGTCATGACCAGTCTTTCAAAGCATTTAGCGACTACCGAGGTACCACCTCTGACGAACACTTCAGACCAGGATTACAAAGCTGACCCCACTTTATGAACAGGTTTGGGTTCACCTCCACAGGATCCTGAGAGCAGAGCGCTGAGGGTCTCTGAAGGATTCTGAGGAGGATCAGGAGGTCTCAGATGATCTGGACTGTGCTTGCTTGAGTCTGAGAGCAGGAACTTTGTGCCAAATATGTTTTGTTTTGTTAGAAAAAGAAAAGTTCCCAGTAAACAACCACTGATTTGGTTCTAATGTGGAGGATAATCCTCCTGGTTAGAAGGATCTGATAGAAACCAAAGCTGTTCAGACTAAATACCCCACCCCCAACTCTGTAACACCCCCCCCCCCCCCCCCTTCCCACCCTCCCCCCCCCCCCCCCCCCACACACACACACACACACCACCACCACTCTGTTCATACTCAGTAAGTAACACCCCTGCCCCCCCCCCCCCCAGTCAGGATTCATTGATTAACTTGTTCAAATATTTGTCGCTAACAAATAATCCTCTTCTACCCCCAAATCTGGACTTGTTAGATGTTTACCACTGCAGAGAAAGAAAAACACTCGGGGGATGGGGTGGGGGCCAGACCCAGGATTAGGGACACCCTGACATTAAGATGACATGGGGATGGACTAGGCTGGACTTTCCAAAGGTCTTATCAGGGTCTTGGTCCAGGCACCCCGAGGTTTAATTCAATTCAATTCAGTTTATTTATATAGCGTCAAATCACAACAAAGTTGTCTCAGGGACTTTACAGGAACATTCACACAAAAGCCAATTAGTAAAGTTCTCTATCTAAGGAATCCAGCAGACAAGTTGAATCTTGGTTTCGTTGCAGTCTCCCGTCCCGAACACGCACAGTGGAGACAGTGGAAAGGAAAAACTCCCTATTAACGGGAAGAAACCTCCAGCAGAACCAGGCTCAGGACAAGCGGCCATCTGCTTTGACTGGCTGGTTTGAGAGGACAGGAAGGAGAGACAGACGAACACAGAATGGTAGGTCCAGGTATAGGTCCAGGTCCAGGTATAGGTCCAAGTCCAGGTATAGGTCCAGGTCCAGGTATAGGTCCAGGTCCAGGTATAGGTCCAAGTCCAGGTATAGGTCCAGGTGTACCTGAAAGATAAAAAAACACATGTTAAGGATAGAAAAAAATTACAAATACAAAACAGGTTGAACAGAGTAAGTAAAGACAGTAGCAGAGTGAACAGTGTGGTCAGTTTGTCCTCCAGCAGTCTAAGTCTATAGCAGCAGAACTAAGGGACAGCTCAGGAAACTCAAGCCGACCCTAACTATAGGATTTATCAAAAAGGAAAGTCTTAAGCCCAGTCTTAAAACTGGACAATGTGTCAGCCTCACAGACAGAAACTGGAAGTTGGTTCCACAAGAGAGGAGCCTGAGAACTGAAAGATCTTCCTCCCATTCTGTTTTTGGAAACTCTATGAACCCCGAGTAAACCTGCAGCCTGAGAGCGAAGTGCTTTGTTAGGAAAATATGGAACAATAAGATCTGTAATATAAGATGGAGCTAGGTTGTTGAGAGCTTTGTAGGTTAGAAGGAAGATTTTGAATTCTATTCTGGATTTGACAGGGAGCCAATGGAGAGAAGCTAAAACTGGAGAGACATGATCTCTCCCAGTAACTCCAGTTAAGACTCTGGCAGCAGCATTTTGGATCAACTGAAGACGTTTTAAAGAAGTATTTGGACACCCAGATAATAAACCATTGCAACAGTCCAGTCTAGACGTGACAAATGCATGTACCAGTTTTTCTGCATCATCTTTAGATCAGATGTTTCTAATGTTAGTGATATTACGCAGGTGGAAGAAGGAGGTTCTAGTAACGTTTGTAATGTGGGGGATAAAAGACATGTCCAGATCAAAAATAACACCAAGATTTTTAACATTAGAGCTGGAGGACAGATTAATGCATCTAAGGAGGGAGAAAGACTGAAACATTCATTCCTAAGGTGCTCAGGTCCAAAAACCAAAACCTCAGTCTTGTCTGTTCAACAGGAGAAAATTAAGGGTCATCCAGGTTTTTATGTCTTTAAGACATGCTTGTAGTCTAAGTAGCTGATTGGATTCATTGGGTTTAATGGACAAATATAATTGTGTGTCATCAGCATAACAATGAACATTTATCCCATGCTGTTTAATAACTTTACCTAATGGAAGCATATTTAAAGTAAAGAGTATTGGCCCAAGCACTGAGCCCTGAAGAACTCCATGACTAACTTTGGTGTATGAAGAAGATTTATTATTTACATGTACAAACTGGAATCTATCAGATAGATATGATTTAAACCATTTTAGAGCCGTTCCTGTAATCCCAACATCATATTCAAGCCTCTGTAGTAAAATATTGTGATCAAATGTATCAAATGCAGCACTGAGGTCTAACAGGACCAGTAGAGACACAAGTCCATTGTCTGAGGCCATGAGAATATCATTATTGACTTTTACTAGTGCTGTTTCTGTGCTATGATGGGCTCTAAACCCTGACTGAAACTCTTCAAACAGATTATTTCTTTGTAGATGTTCACACAACTGACCTGCAACTATTTTCTCTAGAATTTTTGAGATGAAAGTTAGATTAGATATAGATCTATAGTTGGCCAGAATTTCTGAATCAAGGTCAGTCTTCTTAAGTAAAGGTTTAATTACAGCAACTTTAAAGCTCTGTGGTACATAACCATCCATTAAAGACAAATTAAGTAGATCCAAAATGTGGACATTAATTAGGGGGGATACCTCTTTAAACAGTCTGGTTGGGATGGGATCTAGCAGGCATGTGGATGGTTTGGATGAGGTTATTATTTTTGACAATTCAGAGCTCAACAGGACAAAAACTGTCCAAACATAAATCAGGCTCTAGTGAAAATTTTAAAGTTGTCTCATCTGACAGGGGACTAGAGATAGTAGAAGGAAGGATGGTTTGAATTTTCTCTCTAATTGAAACAATTTTATTTATAAAGAATCTCATGAAGTCATCACTACTTATAGTTGTAGGGATACATGGTTCAACAGAAATGGGACTTTTAATTAGTCTAGCAATAGTACTAAACAGAAACCTAGGGTTATTTTATTCTCCTCTATTAAAGATGAGTAATATAAAGTTCTAGCTTTACGGAGCGCTTTTTTATATGTTAGCAGACTATCTTTCCAAGTTAAATAAAATTCTTCAACATTAGTAGAGCGCCATTTTCTCTCCTGGTTTCTAGATGCTGCTTTAAAGTACGTAACTCAGATTTGAACCAAGGAGCCAGTTTCCTCTGATTGATTACTTTCTTTTTCAGTGGAGCAACTTTATCAAGTGAAGTTTGCATTGAAGTTGTAAGATGATCAACTAGATGATCTAAGTCTCTGTTCTCTGATGCATTACTCTGCCAGACAGAGGAAAACATTGATGGAAGAGATTGTTTAAATTTGGTTACAGCATTTTCTGATAAGCACCTGCTGAGATGAAATTTACTCTCAGTGACTGTGGAGTCATTTAATGTAAACTCAAGGTTATTAAAAAATGGTCGGACAGAACAGGATTTTGAGGAACTATTACCAAGTCCTTAATCTCTACACCATAGGTCAGAACTAAATCAAGAGTGTGATGATAAGAATGAGTAGATGTGCGGACGTTTTGGGTAAAACCAAAGGACTCTATTAAATTATTAAAGGCTATGATTAAACTATCACTCTCATTATCTACATGAATATTGAAATCACCCATTATGATGATTTTATCAGTATTTTTGTATTGATATATTTTTGAATTATTTGTCTGTGGTGGACTTGTGGCCTGTCTATGGTGTCCCCCGCCTCTCACAGAGTGACAGCTGGACATAGGAACCAGTGACACCCATGACCCGAAAAAGAAGAAGTGGGTAAAGAGGATGAATGGATGGATGATTTGTTCTTAGATTTTTTTTTAATCCAGGCAGCTAAGCTAACTTAGTACTGATATTTTAAATTACAGAATTTAATGCACTCCTATATTTGTTCCTGATTTTGGTATAGATATAAAATGATTCAAAAAGATTTAATACATTAAAGAACCTAAAATTATTGTTTCTGAGTATACATATGAGATGGAATATCATACTCCATATGTATCCTGGTGTTGGTACAGTTTTCTGAGCTCCAAGGTCAACGCAGCTGTCTACCAGGAAGTTTTAGAGATTTCATGCTTCCTGCTGCTGACCAACTTTATGGAGATGCAGATTTCATTTCCCAACAGGACTTGGCACCTGCACACAGTGCCAAAGCTAACAGTACCTGGTTTAAGGACCATAATATCCCTGTTCTTAACTGGCCAGTAAACTCACCTGGTATTGTGAAGACGAAGATGCGATATGCCAGAGCCAACAATTGAGAAGAGCTGAAGGCCGCTATCAGAGGAACCTGGACTCTCAGAACACTTGAGCAGAGACACACACTGATCCACTCCATGCCACGACGCATTGCTGCAGTAATTCGGATAAAAGGAGCAACGATTAAGTATTGATGCTGAACAAGCTCATGCTTTTCATGTTCATACTTTTCAGTTGGCCAACATTTCTAAAAAAAATTTTTTATTGGTCTTAATATTCTAATTTTCTGAGATACTGAATTTGGGGTTTTCATTAGTTGTCAGTTATAATCATCAACATTAAAATAAATAAACATTTGAAATATATCGGTCTGTGTGTAATGAATGAATATAATATACAAGTTTCACTTTTTGAATGGAATTACTGAAATAAATCAACTTTTTCATCATATTCTAATTTTATGAGCAGCACCTGTTTGTCTGTATGAAGAGGGTAGGCCCTGGGGTGAAGGTCTGAAACAAATTCAGACCGGAGGAAGAAGGCAAGCCTTAAACTTGAAGAGCGCACAGAACAGATTGTCATTTGCGAGGAGCACAAGAAAAACAAAGTTTATTCACAAATACCAAAGTTCATACTTAATAATTCACGTAAAAATCCAACAATGTTCAGTCAGGTCATCTGGATGGTTTCTTTTTTTTTCCCCTGAAACTTTTAATTCACAAACTCTCAGTTTACAGTAGAGCTCTGGCCTCTCACTGAACACCATACATTGATGATGTCTCTGTGTTGTCCTCTGGCCATCTTTGTCCTTAAATGCAGGAAGGTGGCTTGCTAGAGGAATGAGCAACGACTGAGGAAACAAGAACTCCTCTCTGCCACTCAGGAGCTTCAAAAAGGTGATATGAATACAAACAAAACAGGAATCTCTCCAAGAACATGACCTTCTGATACTCAGTGGTTAAACTAACAATACTGGTGATCTTACTCTTTGACTGCTCTCATCAGCTGTCACCACAGCAGATCATCTGCCTCCAAGTCCAGTTTCCACCGGCACCCCACTGGAAACCAACACTGGAGGCGGTTGGTGTTAACTCAGGCCTCGACCCATCAGGTCGGGCTGTCATACGATCGACACTGTTAATAAATGTGGTTAACAAAGTCGTAATGAGAAGACCAAGTGCACCTACAACTATCCTTTTATGTCCTCTCTGCTATTAACAGTTTTCTGGAGATTATCTCCAGACCTCCTGCAGTTTGCATGAAGTGATTTCATTTACTGCAACGTGTACTTGTTGAAAATACCCCCTCCTGTATGAGCAGGTGGCTGCTTTCTCCGCTTTGTTCCAGAAGCAGAACTTTTACATGACTGCAGGTCTTTGTTTATAGGTGATTAGAAAACAGCTAGGTGTTTCAGGTCACCTGGTTTCCTCTCAGACAGCTTCAGTCAGCTGACCTCAGGTCTTTCCTTCTCTGATCCTTTCAGTTTTGTCTGGGTCAACCCCCCTCCATCAGCCTGGGATTCCTCCCTGGACCAAGTCCATCAGAACCATCAGATATCCTGAAATAGATGTGAATCCAGGAGTGGGCTGACTCTACTAACCTGCTGTCCTCTGAGTCACAGCCAAGACTGTCTGCAAATTAGATAACTTAGCCCAGCCGGGCTTGGGTCAGTGAAAGAGTCTAAATCCCCCCACCACCCCTACAGTTCCCTTCTACCCGCTTCACATCACCAAGATTAACCCCCACGCCACAACGGGCAGCAAAGCTCCCTCCTGGAAATGCAGGCGAACCATATGGCAGCCAATTTACCATTTCACCATACAAGTTTGGATGGGCGGGGTGGGTGTGTTCCATATATATATAAATACATTTAGAAATGTTTCGAACGGAAATCTATGGCGTCAGAAATAACATCCCATAATACAGATGTTTTATTGTTCAAGTCAAATGAAAAATTGTGCATTAAATCAACACGATCCATAATCAATTAGAATATTAGCGTAAGAAACTTTTTCAGAGATTCACAAAAAGTTAAGTGAGGTCATCTGGGTTTTCAGAGTTCCTGTAAGAATGTTGCATCATCAGGGCACCTGCAGCATCATGCTTCGTTTCTGTCATGATCCACTTCCTCCCTCGTCTGTCCATCCATCTATCCATCCACCCACCCATACGTTCATCCATCTATCCATCCACCCACCCATACGTTCATCCATCTGTCCATCCATACACCCATACATTGTTCATCAATCCGTCAGTCAATCTGTCCATCCACCCATCAATTTGTTCATCCATCCATCCATCCATCCATCTGTGTCCCTCCATACTCCCATCCATCTGTCTGGCCATCCATCCATCTGTTCAGCCCTACACCCATCCATCCATCCATCCATCCATCCATCCATCCATCCATCCATACACCCACCCACCCACCCACCCATCTTCCATCCACCCACCCACCCATCTATCATCCATCCATCTGTCTGTCCATCCATACATACATCATCCATCCATTCATCTAATACATGCAGCCATAAATACATACATGCATACATACACCCATCCACCCATCCATCTATCATCCATCCAGCTGTCCATCTGTCTGTCAATCCATCCATCCTTCCATCCATCCATCTGTTCATCCCTACACCCATCCATCCATACATACATACATACATAGATCCATCCATCCATCCATATGTTTTCTTTGTGCAGGGTGGTATCTTAATGCTGCTTTATTGGTTTTAGGGAGCTGTATTCTGAGGCCTCCTCCTCTGTTAAAACTTGTTTTATTCCATTTTGGTGTAAATGGCTTCCTTCACACCCTTCCACACTACACCATCTATAGGAACATGTGTTCACAACACAGCCTTTTAATTTATTTTGCAATTTATACATAAAACTGTTTATTTCTGTCAGCTTCGATGATAACAAAAGAAGTCCTGATTTTTTGCTGCACTTTAGAAAAGGATGTTGGTGGATGTTTAAGCTGCTTTCATTATTCTTGAAAGAGGGTTTTGGTCTTTCTGCACAGTTTGGAGTTAAAGTTAGAAGTGATTGTGGAATTAAGGAATAAACTGAAAACAAGTGCTACAATAAATGATTCAGACCAAGTTATACATGTGCTGGTTCTTTCAATTGACCTGAACTTTGGGTCAGACGTCTGAGAGGAAAGCAAACGCTCACCTGCCAACAGGGACGACCTACATCCTGCTCTCACTTCCTGTCAGGGTGAAGACATGATCTCCAGACTGAAATAAAACTGTGAACAGGCTGTGTGCGTGTGTGTGCGCGTGTGTGTGTGTGTTTGTGTGTGTATGTGTGTGTGTGTGTGTGTGTGTATGTGTGTGTGTGTGAGAGAGAGAGAGAGATGTAGGTCAGGCCAATACACTGGCAGCAGATTGCTCATTAAGTGCCAAACCAAGCAAAAGTCTGCAAGTGTGTTTTTCAGTGGCATCAGGCCGACCATCTGCTCCTCCTTTATTCATTCATTAAGACCTCTTCTGTTTTGGTGCACATGTGCGTGTGTACGTGGAAGCATTCATCAACAAATACTTGCTAACCAGCTCCACCACGTCACACTTGTTGTTGTCCAAAGGCAGCACTCCTGTGTCAGACGGCTGGATCATGTGACCACTCTGGCTGGTGATTGGCTGGTCAGTGCAGCTAAAAAGACCCGGTACAAGTCTGAGTTATTAGTTAGTGGTGAAGGTGACTGAGTGACCAGAGTGAGTGGACACATCTGACAGGTTGAAGAACAAAGCATAAACCAACAAAGAGATCAGAGGAGAAGCCAATCAGGAGATGGCATGACCAAAGATATGAGGCTCTAGCTGCAGAGAGAATGTATGAAAGTAAGTCCTGATGTTTAAAGTTTCAGCTCGGTTCTGGAGGGTTCAGGAAAACACTGAATGGGGACGGCATAGATGAAATTTGGTTAACGATGAAGAAAGCAGCTCTTTGAGCAAATGGAGTAGCCTCGGCTCATTGGGGTCTTTACTGTTGCACTTTGTTGAGGGTTTGACTTCCTCTTGTCCTGTTCTTCTGTTCCAGGTCCTGAGATTTAAGCAGTGAATCTAACAGGAACCAATTTCAACTAAACCAAAGTCTGGTCAAACCAAAGTAGCAGAAACCAAACTCAAGGGTCCTAACACTTCTGTTCTTCAGAGTCCAGCTACACATTTGATAATGAAGCTGGAGAGCACACCATCAGACCTGAGCACTTGGAGAGAGGTGGACTTTGCTGTCAACTGTACTTACATTGTTCCAGACCAAGTGTCAGACCCAATCTTCAGCCTGCCCAAAGCTATGACCTCCATCCCACGGAACCTCACATTTGACTACAACATGGACAACGAGGTAATGTTATTTAATTGTTTCATAAGTGTAATGATAACTTGCAGCCATGAGCTCCCAGAACATTACTTATGTTGTTCAACATTTTATCAAATGTCCTAGTGAGGACAAAAGTTGTGCTGGATAATGAAGTTCTCACAAGTTCCTGAACATGTATTTGTATGTAACTTCAGGTCCCTCACAGCTTCTGGTTAGGGAGATATTTGGTGTGAGGAGGTTTTGGGGTTAGGGAGGTTTTTTTTTTGTTAGGGAGGTCTTCATATGAGGAGGTCATTGGGTTAGGGAGGTCATCAGGGTTAGAGAGGTCTTCGGCATGAGGAGGTTTTTGGGTTAGGGAGGTCTTTGGGGTGAGGAGGTCTGAGTTAGGGAGGTCTTCAGGGTGAGGAGGTTTTTGGGTTAGGGAGGACCTTGGGTGAGAAGGTCATTGAGTTAGGGAGGTCTTCAGGGTGAGGAGGTTTTAAGGGTGAGGATATTTTTGGGTTAAGGAGGACTTCAGGGTGATGAGGTTTTAGACTTAGAGATATTTGGGTTAGGGAGGAATTTGCGTTAGGGAGGTCTTTGAGTTAGGGAAGTCTTTGGGGTGAGGAGGTTTTTGAGTTAGGGAGGTCTTTGAGGTGAGGAGGTCTTTGGTTTAGGTAGGTCTTTGGGGTGAGGAGGTCTTTGGGTTAGGGAGGAATTAGGGGTGAGGAGGTCTTTAGGCTACGGAGTTCCTTGGGGTGAGAGGGTCTTCAGGGTGAAGAGGTCTTGGTGTTAGGTAGGTTTTTGGGATTAGGGGGTCTTTGGGATAGAGAGGTCTTTGGGGTAAGGAGGTCTTTGGATTAGGGAGGTCTTTGGGATGAAGAGGTCTTTTGGTTAGGGAGGACTTTGGGGTGAGGAGATCTTTGAGTTAGGGAGGTCTTCAGATTGAGGAGGTCTTTGGGTTAGGGAGGAATTAGGGGTGAGGAGGTATTTGAGTTAGGGAGATCCTCGGGGTGAGAGGGTCTTCGGGGTGAAGAGGTCTTGGGGTTAGGTAGGTCTTCGGGTGGAGGAGGTCTTTGGGACAGGGATATCTTTGGGGGTGAGGTCTTTGGGGTGAGAAGGTCTTTGAATTAGGGAGGTCTTAGGGTTAGGGAGGTTTTCAGGATGATTTAATTTTTGGGTTAGGGAGGTCATTGGGGTGATGAGGGCTGAGTTAGGGAGGTCTTCGGATTAAGGAGGCCTTTGAGTAAGGGGGCTCTTCGTGGTGACGAGGTCTTTGGTACAGGGATTTCTTTGGGACAGGGAGGTCTTTGGGGTGAGGAGGTCTTTTGGTTAGGGAGGACTTTGGGGTGAGGAGGTTTTTGAGTTAGGGAGGTCTTCTGGGTGAGAAGGTCTTTGATGAGGAGGTCTTTGAATTAGGGAGGTCTTTGGG